>NC_090444.1:1283431787-1283749009 GCF_031143425.1 Pleurodeles waltl | reverse complement strand
AACCTCAGTGGTTATGCTCTCTCTTTACAAATTGTCACTAACAGGCTAGTGACCAATTTTGCCAATTTACGTTGGCTTACGGGAACACCCTTATAATTCCCTAGTATATGGTACTGAGGTACCCAGGGTATTGGGGTTCCAAGAGATCCCTATGGGCTGCAGCATTTCTTTTGCCACCCATAGGGAGCTCTGACAATTCTTACACAGGCCTGCCACTGCAGCCTGAGTGAAATAACGTCCACGTTATTTCACAGCCATTTTACACTGCACTTAAGTAACTTATAAGTCACCTATATGTCTAACCTTTACCTGGTAAAGGTTGGGTGCTAAGTTACTTAGTGTGAGGGCACCCTGGCACTAGCCAAGGTGCCCCCACATTGTTCAGGGCCAATTCCCCGGACTTTGTGAGTGCGGGGACACCATTACACGCGTGCTCTACATATAGGTCACTACCTATATGTAGCTTCACAATGGTAACTCCGAATATGGCCATGTAATATGTCTATGATCATGGAATTGCCCCCTATATGCCATCCTGGCATAGTTGGCACAATCCCATGATCCCAGTGGTCTGTAGCACAGACCCTGGTACTGCCAAACTGCCTTTCCCGGGGTTTCACTGCAGCTGCTGCTGCTGCCAACCCCTCAGACAGGCATCTGCCCTCCTGGGGTCCAGCCAGGCCTGGCCCAGGATGGCAGAACAAAGGACTTCCTCTGAGAGAGGGTGTTACACCCTCTCCCTTTGGAAAATGGTGTGAAGGCAGGGGAGGAGTAGCCTCCCCCAGCCTCTGGAAATGCTTTCATGGGCACATTTGGTGCCCATTTCTGCATAAGCCAGTCTACACCGGTTCAGGGATCCCTTAGCCCTGCTCTGGCGCGAAACTGGATAAAGGAAAGGGGAGTGACCACTCCCCTGACCTGTACCTCCCCTGGGAGGTGCCCAGAGCTCCTCCAGTGTGCTCAAGACCTCTGCCATCTTGGAAACAGAGGTGCTGCTGGCACACTGGACTGCTCTGAGTGGCCAGTGCCACCAGGTGATGTCAGAGACTCCTCCTGATAGGCTCCTTCAGGTGTTGCTAGCCTATCCTCTCTCCTAGGTAGCCAAACCCTCTTTTCTGGCTATTTAGGGTCTCTGTCTCTTGGGATTCCTTAGATAACGAATGCAAGAGCTCATCCGAGTTCCTCTGCATCTCTCTCTTCACCTTCTGCCAAGGAATCGACTGCTGACCGCGCTGGAAGCCTGCAAAAGTGCAACATAGTAGCAAAGACGACTACTGCAACTCTGTAACGCTGATCCTGCCGCCTTCTCGACTGTTTTCCTGGTGGTGCATGCTGTGGGGGTAGTCTGCCTCCTCTCTGCACTAGAAGCTCCGAAGAAATCTCCCGTGGGTCGACGGAATCGTCCCCCTGCAACCGCAGGCACCAAAGAACTGCATCACCGGTACCTTGGGTCTCCTCTCAGCACAACGAGCGAGGTCCCTTGAATCCAGCAACTCTGTCCAAGTGACTCCCACAGTCCAATGACTCTTCAGTCCAAGTTTGGTGGAGGTAAGTCCTTGCCTCCCCACGCCAGACTGCATTGTTGGAAACCGCGACTTTTGCAGCTACTCCGGCCTCCGTGCACTTCCAGCGGAAATCCTTTGTGCACAGTCCAGCCTGAGTCCACGGCA
The DNA here is from genome assembly GCF_031143425.1 of Pleurodeles waltl. Taxonomy (NCBI): domain Eukaryota; kingdom Metazoa; phylum Chordata; class Amphibia; order Caudata; family Salamandridae; genus Pleurodeles; species Pleurodeles waltl. The sequence continues at coordinate 1,283,747,339 of NC_090444.1, read as the reverse complement.
CTCTAACCTGCATTGCACGACCTCCTAAGTTGTTCTCCGGCGACGTGGGACTTCTTTGTGCAACTTCGGGTGAGCACTGTTTCACACATCCTCATAGTGCCTGTTTCTGGCACTTTTCTGGGTGCTACCTGCTGCTGAGAGGGCTCCTTGTCTTGCTCGACGTCCCCTCTCTCTCCTGACGTAATTTGCGACATCCTGGTCCCTCCTGGGCCACAGCAGCGTCCAAAACCCTTACCGCACGATTTGCAGCTAGCAAGGCTTGTTGGCGGTCTTTCGGCGGGAAAACACTTCTGCACGACCCTCCACGGCGTGTGGGATCTGTCCTCCAAAGGGGAAGTCTCTAGCCCTTTTCGTTTGTGCAAAAACCTATGCTTCTACTGTCCAGTAGCAGCTCCTTTGCACCCACAGCTGGCATTTCCTGGGCATCTGCCCATCTCCGACTTGCTTGTGACTTTTGGACTTGGTCCCCTTGTTTCACAGGTACCCTCGACCGGAAATCCATCGTTGTTGCATTGTTGGTTTGTGTCTTTCCTGCAGAATTCCCCTATCTATGTCCTTTGGGGAACTTTAGTGCACTTTGCACTCACTTTTCAGGGTCTTGGGGTGGGCTATTTTTCTAACCCTTACTATTTTCTAATAGTCCCAGCGACCCTCTACAAGGTCACATAGGTTTGGGGTCCATTCGTGGTTCGCATTCCACTTTTGGAGTATATGGTTTGTGTTGCCCCTATCCCTATGTGTCCCCATTGCATCCTATTGTAACTATACATTGTTTGCACTGTTTTCTAAGACTATTACTGCATATTTTGGTATTGTGTAGATATATCTTGTGTATATTTCCTATCCTCTCACTGAGGGTACACTCTGAGATACTTTGGCATATTGTCATAAAAATAAAGTACCTTTATTTTTAGTATAACTGTGTATTGTGTTTTCTTATGATATTTTGCATATGACACTAAGTGGTACTGTAGGAGCTTCACTCGTCTCCTAGTTCAGCCTAAGCTGCTCTGCTAAGCTACCATTATCTATCAGCCTATGCTGCTAGACACCCTATACACTAATAAGGGATAACTGGCCCTGTTGCAAGGTGCAAGTACCCCTAGGTACTCACTACAAGCCAGTCCAGCCTCCTACACCCAGGTCCCTACCAAGTCAGTCATCGTGGGTCTACCAATCCGCTGGACACCCTCTTGCCTTAAGTATTTGGGGATTTACATCAGCAGAGGCCTGAAACACATGGTCTCGGATAATCTTGAACACTGCTAGTGTGAACATGATTAGATTTTGCCAAGTGGTCCAATCTTGGTCTCTCCCTGTGGGGGACGGTTCAGGCGGTGTGCATGGTAACACAACCCCGCTTTACTTATGTTCTGGGTATGCTGCCTCTGCTGACACCCCTATCTTTTTTTGCTTGGTAGAAAAAATAATATGCTCCTTTGTCTGGGGATCGGCCCATCCCTGTATGACCAAAGCCAAACTACTGGCCCACTGCTCTTGTGGTGGATTAGGCTTACCCTCAGCAGAGATGTACGTGCTTTTGCTGCACCTTTCCCAACTGGCGTATATGCTTCCCGGGATGAAAGGGATGGGTGCAAACCCATGGTGTAAGCCATGAAACATTCTTGGAAACGCACCCTTAAACTATTTGGTGTTGACGCTTATCTCCATGAACCTGCCCTATTGTGAGGTAACACGAAGCTGAGAATCAGAGGCAAGATGCTGGACCGAAGTGTATAGTGGACGGCTGGCCTCACACACAGAGGACAGGTCCTGACAGATGGAGGCTTGAAGTCCTTTCCTATGCTGCCAGAGGAATTCTACCTCCCTGCCCAGCAAGCTTGGCGATATACTCAACTTTGAAAATGCCTCACAGGTAGCCTGAGTCCACGGCCCTGGTCCCTGCCATCCTCACTGTGGGATTCTTATCTTCGCACATGGGGACAGTATTGTGGTGTGATGTCCGGCATACATGTCCTCTACATCCAATACCTTTATTCCATACCCCTTCTCCATGACCTCCAGGCCTCCTGGCAGTTGAAGCTCCAAATGGAATTTGACCAGGAAGATTGGGCAGATATCATAGAAGCCCATGACCGAGAAGAGAGGGAAGACCGGATGACGTTCTGCCTCTTTAAAAAGCTCCACAACTGGATATTGGATGCCTGTTAAATTTAAAGATGGCAGGCTTCCTGGCTCATGAACTATGTTGGTGCTTTCCCCATGCCCACTGCAATTTCCTCCATATCCTATGTGATTGCCCATCGATTACCACGTACTGGGACCCGGTGGGACACACACTGCAAGAAACACTACCACTGCCGAACCCGATACTGCATTCACTATTATTTCTGCATGACTTTACAGGTTCCTAAGATCTAATGTGCCCCCAAAAGTGTATCCTTCACACTGCACTTGCCACGGCCAAACTCTGCACCCTTGGACATTGAAGATCTACGATACTGCCCATGCATGGAGAATGGTTGTTGGCAATATATCAAACAGCATCATATGACCACGTCATTTACAATCTGCATGACCAGACGGATCTCTTCTCTCACAATTGGGCCCCCTTTGACCCTGCTGAGGTGGACTCCCAGTGAAACGCTAGTTCTTGCTCCACCCTATATCTTGCTATCTCCTTCCAGTCCTACCTGTCCCCCTTCCCCTCACTGGTCCCCCTGCAATCCACCTTAGTTCCCCACTGATCCCCCAATCCTCATGATTTCAGCCACTACCCTCCACTCATCAGGCATCTTCAACCCCTTTAACGCCATTGCTGTCCTTGTCTCACCCTGCCTCAAGCCCTATTTTTTCCTCTCCCTCATCTTTGTTACAAGACACTATTTCTTTTCCCCAGTCCCAATCCTGATACACCTATGGTGCCAGAGCTCTGTAGTTTTTACAGCAGGATCATGCTATCTGCAGTCTTTCATACTGTCCTCCTTTCTCCTCTACTAATTCTATTCCTTGGCAACCACAAGGATGTTGACATAAATTATGCAAATTATACTCTAGATTTCGAACCCAAAAGCACACCTTCAAGCAGTGCCAGCACAAGGTTACTATCCCCTTCTTGTGATAACATGACTTACCCCCTGTCCCTTTTCCCACTATACATGCCTTTTTACTGTCACCACAGTTTTGATGTCGTATCTGGTTTTCTGTTGGGATTCGATGCCTTTTGACCCCCATCATCTCTGAACCGTTTTGTGCTGACAGGGTACACACCTCAGCGCTCTGGCTTTCCTGCCTAATATAGGAGTTGCATTATCCCCTTCTCCCTGCATGATCCGTCTCACACTAGCTCAGCTCTTCTGAGTTTCCACGCTGGGAAGAAGTAGCCTGCTTTCTTTTTGCACAGTGGGTCGGGTGCTCTTTTTCACACCAAAGAACCATGGGGCAGATTTATGGATAGACACGCTGCACGGAGTGTAGCACCACTTTTCCTGCCCCCTTTAGCACCCCCCTACTGCCACCATGTGTGCACCGTCTTTAAAATACGGTGCACCATGGCTCATGGTAGGGGGCAATAACGTAATTTTTCATGACACTATTTATGTACTCTGCAGGAGTAGTGCCAAAATATTAAAGCTACTCCTGCAGAGTAGAAACGGACCCATTCTAAAGAAAGCTCTTGAGCAGGCGTTAAAAGTGCTGTAAACAATGGTGAAAAGAAATCTCATAGATTTCCTTGCACCATTTTTCCACCTCCCCTAACAGGGGAACGCCCCCTTTGCATACATTATGCTTGGTGCAGGCATAATGCAGAGCAAAGGGTTACAGAGTGGCGCAATGCATGCATTATGCCACTCTGTAAATACGGTGTGGGGATTTCGCCCTTGTTGTACCACATTAATGTAAAAAATAATGACAATAATGTGGTGCAAGGTGGCTCTAGGGCACTATAAATATACCCCCATGTAGATATGATGTAGTCGATGTTCCTTCAAAAGCTGTAACTAATGTCATTCTCTTGGCATCACTGGTGTTATGTTATTTGTGATTTTGTTTCAATAAACAATTGTGAAACAAAAAAAGACTATTGCTCAGGCCATGTGTTGTAAATGTGTTTACACCATGGGGCTTCTAGGGCACACACAAGCGGATGCAAAATGTATTTCACCCGCATCCCACCCACCATATTCAAAATCAAAACATAAGATTTGAAAACTGTCCCATTTGGTGTATATGTGAGTTAAATGCTGCCCTTGAACCAGTTTCTAATTCTTATTATAAATTGTTTTGCTGGAGCCATATGGATGCAAAATAGCTATGTCCCAAGATCAGGGAGAACTCGGGCACAAGTGGATGAATGTGAACATCATATGCGCTCCACATAAAGTCAAATGAAAGACACACTGATTGAAAATAGATTTGTGAACCTCCTCCAGGTTCAGACACTTGGGAGATGCACTGTGTGCAGCTCCACTTTTCTTGCACCCTTCACCGTCCCCCTACCGGGTGCGTGCTGTATTTAAAATACAATAGGGGGCAATGGCGTCATTTTTCATGATGCTATTGATGTACTCTGCAGGAGTAGTGCCAAAATATTGCTGCTCTGAGCAGGCGTTAAAAGTGCAGTAAAAAATGACGCATGGCACTCTGTTAGATTTCCTTGCGTCATTTTTTCCACCTCCCTAACAGGTGAATGCCCCTTTTACATAAATTATGCATAGAGTAGGCATAATTTAGCACAAAGGGTTACAAAGTGGTGCATTGCATGCATTGCACCACTTTGTAAATGTGGCGTGAAGATTTTGACCTCATTGAGCCACATTAGCCTAAAAATAATTACAGTAATATGGTGCAAGGTGGCACTAGGGGCTTTTAAACATTCCCCTTGGTTTACTGATTCATGAATCAGCATGTATAAATCACAAAGTGCAGCAAGGTACTGACTCTAATAACTCTTATTTGTCCATTCATAAAGCTATCACTGATCGGTCTGGATTGTGCTATAGACAATCACCCTATCACCCGCAGAAACAAATATAGGAACTGGCTGAAAAAATAAATATTTTAGCTCTGGAGCATCGCCAGGTGGTACCTGCTTGTTTTGCAGCTCCATGATGGTGATCAAAGCTGTCAGTAAAAAAATGATGTAATCAAATCTGCAGATAAATGCAATAGAATCTCGGATTGTAGCAATGAAGAAGTCTCCACCAGCTACAATGTTGAATGTTACACATCAGTCAAAAGGATTACAGAGTGATCAGTGATGCAATTTCCGCTGGGTTAACGGTTTGGTGTTGGCCCAGGCAATTTTACATTGATGAGAGTGATCTCATGTAAATTCCAATTATTGTTTTTTGTGTAATTTTTGTTTTACTTATGCGTTTAAACCTATCCTTGCTTTCAGGATCATGGGTGTTGAGTCTCCATAATTGCCAGGGGTAGCCGAAGTAACATCGCATGTCGTTTGACCACACAGTCACATCACAGGAGGTGATGTCGTATTAACTTTGACCCGCTGTCAGCTTCCCCTTAGCTAAATTGTGAATTATTTTTTTATTCTCTCTCTCGCTCTCTCTCTCTCTCTCTCTCTCTCGTATTTTTCTCACTTGTTGCTGCCTCTTTCTCACCCCTCCTATCATGTTAACTGTCACTTTGTCACTGAACTTGCTATAGCATACCTTCCTCTCTCTCATCTAACGTTCTCACCTGTTCCATCTCTTTTTAACCTCTGTTTCACCTTTCTCCCAGTATTATATATTTGTCTCTCTTTCTCACCACTCTCTGTTCCAGCATCATTCTCACATCTCTCATCGATCTTCCCTCTCTCTCATGTTTTCTCATCACTGTCTCTCTCTCTCATATGTTTTCAAACCTGTCTGTGTGTCTACACTGCAGTGGCGGCTGGCAGCTTTAGGAGGGAGGGGAGCGGGCGGGACGCACACACACACACACACACACAAACACATGCATTCTTTCACACACACACATGCACGCATCTCCATTAACAACACTCATAACATTAAAACATGCACGCACGCACCAAACATTCATTTTAAAAGTTCACACACACTCATTCTTTCACACGCATGCACGCACATCCATTAACAACACTCATAACATTCAAGCATGCATGCACACACCAAACATTCATTTTAAAACATCACACACACACACACTCATTCTTTCACACACTCACGCACGCACATCCATTAACACTCATAACATTCAAACATGCACGCACGCACCAAACATTCATTTTAAAAGAACACACACACGCACATCCATTAACACCACTCATAACATTCAAACATGTATGCACGCTCCAAACATTCATTCATTACCTTCAGCCTCGGAGGTCCTAGGAGGGTTGGGACTGCTGCCTTCCTTGATAGGCTGACCTCTGGTCAGCCAATAAGGGAAAGTAGCAGTCCCAGCCTCGTCACAGTGTGGGATGGGGTCAGTGAGACTGCTGACCCCACCCCACTCTGTGGCGAAGTGTCACCGATTGACACTCGCCCGGGGCACTTCAGGGCTTGAACCTGAAGCGCCCAGGTCGAAATCAATGGGTGACACTTTCTTCGTCACCCAGGGGAGGGCCTTGAGGCACCTTTGCTGAGCCGAGGAGGTCACGCCCATAGGAGCTATGACCACAGCCCAGCAAAGTTCAGCTCAGGCAGCCGGGAGTCTGCGCAAATCACGCATGTCTGCTCCTGGCTGCCTGACCTGAACATGAAGAGTGTCTGTCAGGCTGACCTTTGTTCAGCCTGACAGACACTCTTCATGAGGGGCAAAAGGTGGGGGTGTGTGGCCCCTCCGCCCTAAAGGACGGGCCATGCCTGCTACACTGTATAGCTCCTCTGTATCCTATTCTACTTTGTCACTTTATCACCCTCTTTCAATAGTCTCCCTTCTATCGGATTTTACTTTCTCACCTGCTCACCTACCAACCTCTCTGAGCTGTCTTTCTAACCTGTCTCTTTATCAAACCTCGGTTTCACACCCATTTTTTCTTCTCTCTGAACTGTCTGTTACATCATTGTATTTTTCAACTCTCTCAACTATCTCCTCCAGCATCTGCCTCTCTTTCTCTATAACATAATGTTTATCAGTATTATCCTCTCACATCTTTTGCCTATTTACCCACTCTTTCCCAGCTGCCCACTTGTTTTGCCTGACCACTTCTGAGACTTATCTTTACAACAAATTCTCAAATACCCCTTTCTGTCTCTCTGTTTTCCATCACCAGCTGTCTCTTTATCACTTATGTCACACCTGTCTATTCCTCTCTTTCAGTCACTCTTAGCTATATCCTTCTAATCAGTCTCTATATCACACCTCTCACATTGTAATCCCCTTTCACAGATCTTCCCCTCTTTAAGACTCTCTGATGTTTCTATTTCACCTGTCTATGTATGTACCACCTATCTCTCTTTTCCTATCTTACTTTCGTGCACAGCTCTATATATATATATCTATTTCACACCTGTTACCTCTCTCTCATTTCTCTTTAATCACTATTTTTTCTCTTTCGAACACACACCTTCTTGGCTTTGTCTCTCGATCTCTCACCCTTCTCTCTGTAGTATCCTTCTCTGGCTGTCCCTTCCATTATTTTACCCTAATTTTGCCTCATACTCTTTTATGTTTACCCCCGCTGCCCCCTCTCTCCGACACACTCCTGTATTGCTTGCTCCCCTCACATGTTCAGGGGCAGCACAGGATACAAAGACGCCTTTTTTCCACACCACTTGCATCAATAAATGATTGCTTTGCAAGTGTGCTACCTTCCTCCGAGGCCAGGGGATGCAAGCACGGTGCTAAGAGTTGCAGGAGGCAAGCCAGGGGTTGATGCGACCACTAAAAGACGTCCATGTACAGAATATGAGTTTTTGAGTAGAAAAGGTCTTGTGGCAACTGTGACAATGGTTTTGAGCCATGGCCTCATTTGCTCGCAATGTTCACTGAATGACTTCAGAAACCGTAAGGCAAAACATTAGGCAACTACCATGAATAACATTTGTATGCAAGAGAATATCTCACATAATATTTTCATGTAGATGACTGCCCAAGTGTATTATCTATACAGGATGTAATTTTCACAAAAATATATGAAAATGCAAGCAGATACCTCCTCTACTAGCTTGAATAAAGGGATTGAAGGAGAGCATCCCAACAATTGTTTGGATCTTTCAGCAAGCATTTCTATGTGAACACATCAGAATTTCATCGAAGAAATACAGCAGGCACACAAATTCACTTTTAGGTCTGTGAAAGACAAATTCAGACCGGTTGTTATAGAAGGAATTGTATGCCATTACCAAACCTACCCACTCTGCTTTCTGTGCACATATTTAGTTGTGTTTGAGAAATTATTTTCTCAAGGATGGTATGCAAGTCAATCACTCCACTAGAAACCAGAGGCAGGAAGGTTTTTCTTTGAAAGGCTACCTAACTAAAGAAAGTCTGAGAGGAGGCAACAGGCAAAGGTTTTGTCACTCTCTAGTGCACGCTGGTATCAACTCTTACTATCACAAAATAAATCAGATGACCAATGACCTCATCATGGCCAATCCCTGATCAATGGCCCAAGATCGGTGTTCTTTCTTCCTCCGTTCCTCATCATCATCTTCCTTACGTTTTTACTGTTTGGGCTAACCATGTTGATGTCCATGGAGTCGGATTGGTGATGTTTTAGACACTTTTACATTCTGGGATGGAGAGAGATCTGCGTGGGGTAGCATTCCAAATGACTTTTGTTGACACTTATGACTATGGTGGTTTCGAGGGGAAATTATTCTAGTATGAGAGGGAAAGATTGGGAAAAGTGAAGGAAGCAGAGTAACACAAAATAAGTTATGTGCCATGGGTATATTCTGTGGTGAAAATTTGGAAACCAGTTAGTCTCTAAAACCATCAACAACAAACCTAGTAATGTCTGCAGGAAACCACTTTCCTTAAAAGCATCAGAGACTCATTACCAAGACTGCATATAGATCAGCGGTTGTAATGACACAATGGGGGTCATTCCGACCCTGGCGGTCGGTGTTAAAGCGGCGGCCAACTCGCCAACAGGCAGGCGGTAAAACAAATGGAATTCTGACCCTGGCGGGAACACAGGCCGCCACTTTAACACTCCGACCGCCACGGCAGGGCAAACAAACAGCGCGGCGGTCACCGCCAACAGACAGGCGGCAGACAATGTACCGCCCACCCTATCACGACCCACCAATCCGCCACCTTTTCCGGGGCGGGAGCCCCGCCGATAAAAACACGGCGGAAACAGACCACGAACGGGAAAACGCTCACCTCTATACACTCCACGAGGAATCTGGACAGCATGGAACCCGAATTAAACATCCTACCAGCGATTGTCTACCTGCTCCTCTACCAGGTGCACGAACGCCGCCGCAGGAGACAACTGTGAGTACTGCACCTACGACACAGGGGAGGGGTGAGGAGAAAAGATTACGGGCACACACATACGCGACCCCCCCCCCAAATCCCCACACACCAATGCAGAGCAACAAGTCAGATTTACACCCCCCAAACCCTCCGGAATAATTCAAAGACAAAATAAAATGATCATTAAAATAGAAGTATATTAAAGCATATTTGAACTTAAGTGAAATATGAGATTTTTAAAACAAATAAATCACAACATGAACAATGTATAAATATTCCAAAAGTCCGGCACATCTTGGCTACATGCTCGTGGGCCAATGTGCATAAACACATGGGCAAAGCCCACACATGAGACCCGATTCCATTGGAGAGAACACTGCTGGGGCATCAGATAATAAAACCACAGGCACCTCAGGGGGAAGGGAAGGGGGGGCACCTCAGCCACATGAGTCCATGACGCCAGATCCACGAGGGGCCTCCATGCCCACTGTACCATCCTGGGGAGTGCAAAGCCACAGTCTCACAAGTCTCTACAGTGGGTGGATTGCCCACTGTACCATCCTGGGGAGTGCAAAGCCACAGTCTCACAAGTCTCTACAGTGGGTGGATTGCCCACTGTACCATCCTGGGGAGTGCAAAGCCACAGTCCATCTGGTGGATTACAGACTCCACTGGTTATGGAGGAGGCATGGTGCTCAGAGTGCTTCGTGAAGCCCTGCCCGACACAGATCCGGCCCTGCCAATGGGCCAGCGGTGCTTGAGATGAAGGGCCCAGCAGAGCGGTGCTAGACAGGAAGGGCCCAGCGGAGCGGTGCAGAGACGGCGGGGCCCAGCGGAGCGGTGCTTGACAGGAAGGGCCCAGCGGAGCGGTGCTTGAGATGAAGGTCCCAGCGGAGCGGTGCTTGACAGGAAGGGCCCAGCGGACGGTGCAGAGACGGCGGGGCCCAGCGGAGCGGTGCTTGAGATGAAGGGCCCAGCTGAGCGGTGCTTGACAGGAAGGGCCCAGCGGAGCGGTGCTTGACAGGAAGGGCCCAGCGGAGCGGTGCAGAGACGGCGGGGCCCAGCGGAGCGGTGCAGAGACGGCGGGGCCCAGCGGAGCGGTGCTTGAGATGAAGGGCCCAGCGGAGCGGTGCTTGACAGGAAAGGCCCAGCGGAGCGGTGCTTGAGATGAAGGGCCCAGCAGAGCGGTGCAGAGACGGCGGGGCCCAGCGGAGCGGTGCTTGACAGGAAGGGCCCAGCGGAGCGGTGCAGAGACGGCGGGGCCCTGTTCAGCGGTGCTTCTCTTGGCGGGGCCCTGTTCAGCGGTGCTTCTCTTGGCGGGGCCCTGTTCAGCGGTGCTTCTCACGGCGGGGCCCTGTTCAGCGGTGCTTCTCACGGCGGGGCCCTGTTCAGCGGTGCTTCTCTTGGCGGGGCCCTGTTCAGCGGTGCTTCTCACGGCGGGGCCCTGTTCAGCGGTGCCTCTCACGGCGGGGCCCTGTTCAGCGGTGCTTCTCTTGGCGGGGCCCTGTTCAGCGGTGCTTCTCACGGCGGGGCCCTGTTCAGCAGTGCTTCTCACGGCGGGGCCCTGTTCAGCGGGGCTTCTCTTGTGTTCCTAGGGAACCAGATCTGGGCAATCATTCCCGCTCAGTCGCCATCTGCCCTCCTGTGCTGGACTCCTGGGCCCCTGGGTGTCCTCCGTCACACCCCAAATGGGGCTGGTGGGGCCCTCCTGGGCAGCTCGCCTGCTGCCGGACTTCTTCGCCTTGCTGCCCTTGCCCTCCTTGGAAGAATCTCTGGGGCCCTTGCCTCCCTTGGAAGAATCTCTGGGGCCCTTGCCCTCCTTGGAAGAATCTCTGGGGCCCTTGCCTCCCTTGGAAGAAACTCTGGGGCCCTTGCCCTCCTTGGAAGAATCTCTGGGGCCCTTGCCTCCCTTGGTGGATGGGCCAGGTGACGGTGCAAGGCTGGTGTCCTTGGGGGCAGCCGTCTCAGGCCTGTGGCGCCGGCCCTTCCCTTTTTTGCTTCTTTTCCCAGGGGGTGGGCTGGCTGTCCCCTTGCTGCTGGTCGATGTTCCTGCCCTAGGAGCTGGTGTACTCCAATAGCCCTGAACGATGGTCCTAGTAGGTGCAGGGCTTGTGGTGGCTGAGGTGCTGGTTGGAGTCTTACGAGATGGAGGGTGTGTGTCAGTTGTTGGAAAGAGGTCAAGGTTGGAAAGGAAAATCAATTTAGAAAGACAGGGACGGGTAGTTGTAGTGGGTATGGGAGTGGAGGAAGAGGATGTGGTTGTAGGAGAGTCAAGTGTGCTGTCTTTGGGTGCAGGTGCTTGTGACGGAGGCTGTCGTGAGGTGGATGGCTGTTGGGTGGGTGGCTGCCTGCGTTTGTGTGGTTTGGAAGAGGGGGTGACAGACACACTGGGAGAGGACACAGGGGACGTGTAAATGGTAGTGGGGGTGGTGACTGCACGTGTGCGGACTGTTCTGGTGGGTGTGGTGGTGATGGACGTACTGGCTGATGGTGGTGTGCATGCAGGTGTTAGTGGAGACGTCACAGGGAGGGAGGAGGGAGACGAGGAGGAGGGGGACACAGTGGAGGCAGTGGGTGTTGCTGTGTCTGCATGTGGATGTTGCTTGGGTGAATGCTTGTGTGATCTGTGGTGCTTATGTCTGGATGAGCTGCCCTTGGGTGTTGATGTGTGTGCAGGCTGGTCTGTCGGTGTGTCTGGGATAGGCAGAGGAACAGGGGAGTGGGACTGGGTTGAGGAAGTTGGAGGGGGGAGGCTATACACAGGGACAATTGCTGCCGTCAGTGCTGAGGCCAGAGCGTTGAACGATCGCTGATGGGCAGCCTGACCCGAATGAATGCACTCCAGGTATGCATTGCTCCGATGCACCTCCCTTTCTACCCCCTGGATGGCATTCAAAAGGGTAGACTGCCCAACAATGAGCATCTGGAGGAGGTCAATGATCTCCGCACTGAGGGCAGCAGGGGTAAGTGGGGCAGGACCTGAGGTGCCAGGGGCGAAGGAGATGCCCGGCTTCCTGGCCGAGCGGGCACGGGGCGAAAGCTGAGGGGCTGCTGGGAGGGCAGAGCTGGTGCGCTGGGTGGCGGCTGTACCTGTTGTTGCGGTGGGCACGGATGTTGCCGCCACCACAAGGGAGCTCCCTTCCGAGGACGTGTCGGTGTCGCTGACGTCTCCACGGGTCCCCGTTGTGGAGCCCCCCTCGCCCTCCGTCTCACTGGTGAACTCGGAGTCGGTTGCAGGGCCCTCCGGGGCCATGTGAGATGCAGCTCCCTCGTGCGCCGATGCCACTTCTCCTCCACCTGATGATGCTAGTGCACACATGAACAGGAAAACCCAAAAAAAGGGGGGGGAGAAGAAAGGAAGACATGTTGAGTGCATGCATTGGCGGCACCGTTGGCGGAGAGGACAGACACAGAAGCCCCCTGCACCACGCCGCGCACTCGGGGTACACTACTCAATGATAGTGACTTGGCCTACAAGTCTATGGACGATAAATGCACACATAGGTGAGCCCGGGCCATGGATAGCTGTACTTAGCACCCTACAGAGGTGGGGGGCGGGGGCACAGGGCCATGTCTAACGGAGGGGCCTAGCCTACAGAAACCGCCCTGGCCTAGAGATAGCCACAGCCCTCCTCCCCAACCCAGACGCCTCCACTGTGCGCTAATATAGCAGAATGGGATGATACTCACCCCCTTGTGTCTGCTGTGATGTCCTCACGCGCCCATCTAAATCGGGGTAGGCCACCGCCAGGATCCGGGACATCAGGGGGGTCAGTTGACGACTGGCACCCCTCCTACGTTGGGAGGCCATCCCCAGCAGAGCTCGGCGGTCTTTCTGCTCCCGCGGCGGATGTCCACCCACCTCTTGCGGCAGTGGGTGCCCCGTCTGTTGTGGACCCCCAGGGCCGGCACGTCCTTGGCGATGGCACGCCAAATGTCGATCTTCTGATGGGCGCGGACCTATGTGACATGTACAGGGTTGAAAAATAAATTTCTTCACTTTTCTGCATGGTCGATGTGCGCGGACCCCCTCCCCAACCTTGCCATGTGGCACATGCTCTCATCTGTCGTGCGTTGCACTCCTCATTCGCTCCCCTCCCCACCATCTTACATCCACCCCACTCAACACAGGCATAGCCCATACTACGTGCTCCCAGTGTACTTACCTGTTGGTCTGGAGGACCGTAGAGTAGCGCATACTGGGGGAGGACCCCATCAACAAGTTTATCCAATTCCTCAGATGTGAAGGCAGGGGCCCTTTCCCCAGTCGCAGCAGCCATTGTCTCTTCCAGACCGAGTTCACAGCAGCACTTGCAGTATAGGTCCTCTCCTGTGGATGATCAGGTCTCGAGTGATTAATCAGATAGAAAATGGCGGTCACGCCCGCGGCGGTGCGTACCGCGGCGGTGCGTACCGCGACCGCCGGCGCACATCGTCATTGGCTCCTGAGACCCATTGGGTTCAATGTTAACCAATGCTGCTTTGCGCCGCGGTCTTCGACCGCCTACTGCCACGGTGTGCCACGCCAGCGCATTGACCTCACATCCCATTGTCACACTTCACAGGTCAGACAGCCGCCATTTCAAGGGCCCACATGGCTGAATTTCTACGGCGTCACACAGGCCTAGGCCTTGCATTGCCACTCATACAAGCCATTCAATGCATAGCGAATCGTGTAATGTGCAAGCTGTGGTTACGTACCTGTGGGTTGATTGACTCTGTTCTCGCTGTTGTCCTTCCTAGGCACCGTCCGCTGGGACTTGCGAGGAGATGGAGGAATCCTCCCGTGTACAGACCGCTGGTGGACCTGTCGACAATGGAAGAAAGACATGTCATACTTACATACAGACTGGTCCGAGGCACTATACAGGAACTGTGTGCCCAGCTGGAGCCAGACCTGATGTCCCCCATTCGCCAACCCACAGGGATTCCCCCTCTGGTGCAGGTTCTGTCAGTACTCCATTTTTTGGCAAGTGGATCATTCCAAACAACAGTGGCCATATCATCAGGGATGTCTCAGCCTATGTTTTCTAAGGTTTTGCCCAGAGTGTTGTCTGCCCTGATGAAATACATGCAGAGCTACATTGTTTTCCCTGAGGTGGGAGATTTGGCTACAGTGAAGGGTGATTTCTATGCCCTTGGACATATCCCCAACATCATTGGTGCCATTGAGGGACCAATGTGGCCTTGGTTCCCCCCAGTGGAAGTGAGCAGGTGTACAGGAACAGAAAAAGTTATCATTCTATGAATGTCCAGGTGGTCTGTTTGGCTGACCAGTACATCTCCCATGTAAATGCCAAGTTCCCTGGGTCAGTGCATGACGCGTACATCATGCGAAATAGCAGCATCCCTTACGTGATGGAACAATTACAGAGACACCGTGTGTGGCTAATTGGTGACTCTGGTTACCCCAACCTGTCGTGGCTACTGACCCCAGTGAGGAATCCCAGGACAAGGGCAGAGGAAAGTTACAATGAGGCCCATGGGCGAACTAGGAGGATTATAGAAATAACCTTCGGCCTCCTGAAGGCCAGGTTTAGGTGCCTGCATATGACAGGGGGATCCCTAATGTACTCACCAAAGAAGGTGTGCCATATCATCGTGGCCTGCTGTATGCTTCACAACCTGGCTTTGCGACGCCAGGTGCCTTTCCTGCAGGAGGATGGTCCAGATGGTGGTGTTGTAGCAGCTGTGGAGCCTGTGGAGAGTGAAGAGGAGGAGGACGACGGGGACGACACAGACAACAGGGACACAGTGATACAACAGTATTTTCAGTAGCACACAGGTACGAATCAACCACGCCATTTTACATTTACTTAAAATCTCCTGCCTCTCTACTGTCTGAGTTCCCCCCCAGTTCCTGTTAACTGAGTTGTGACTTTCCCTTCCGTTTTCAGAGCTGTGGGCCCCACTGCGTGACCTCTGCTTTGTTTGCCCATGGACTACAGCTGTGTGACAGTCGTATGTTGTCATCACAATGTAACTGAACATTTTGGCACCGTTATGTCTAATACATTTGTTCAAAATACAAGCAGACTCCAGATTTTTTTAGTGCAAGAAGTGATTTAATTCAAGTGCTAAATTTAAGGAACATGATTGTAAAACGGGGATGGGTGATGGTGGAGTAATGTCCATGGCAGAGTCCAGTTCTCAGTCGCACAGGTGCATTGTCCATATGCCTGTGGAAGGATGGAGCAGGGGCAGTTCAAGGTTGGACAGGGTGACAATGTGGGACAGTGGGATGACATCAGGGGGTATCGTTTGCTGGCGGGGGTCTTGCAATCCTACGTTAAGAAGCATTTTGAGTCCTAGTTTTACCACCATCTCCCCTAATCAAACTTGGTTATCACAAAGAGGGGCGGGCTTTTATAAATGTGGCTTCTGTGGGGTGTGCCGATGGGCATGTTATAGGTTACAAGAATTTTCCCATGAAGGCAAGTCATTCATAATTCGTTCCACCATGAATTGCAATTCTAATTTTGTGGTATATATAATACAGTGCAGATGTTCTAAAGTTTATGTTGGGAGCACCATACGACCACTTAAAATTAGAATAGGTGAACATGTACGGGCACTGAAAAATGTGGATATGAGATATCCCTTGGTAGTACATATGGTTTCTTGTGAGGCACAACCATCCCAAAAAAGTTTTGAATTTTTTGGTCTTGAACATATTACCCGTGACTCGAGAGGGGGTAACAGAGAACTACGTCTTCGCAGACAAGAAGCAATGTGGATTATGAGGCTAAGAGCTGTGGAGGTAGGATTGAACTCGGATAGAGAATTAGAATTTTTTCTGGGTGATTAAATGTTGTTCGAATGTCTATAGTAATATCATGTTTTACTCTATATTTTGTATGTCAACATTGTATAATATGTGCCGTATTTTTCGCTCCTATAAGTTGATAACCAAAATCCCCAAACGTCATAATATTTTCTTAAGTGCACATTAGTATCTCATTTCTACTTTTCACTTACTCTCTCCTACTGAGGTTCTTCGATTTCATCCATTTCAATTCACTTTATTTCATTTACCTTTTATTTGTTGAGCAGTAAAGTCAATATTCAGGTATTAATTGATATTCTTTCTTAATGTCAATAGATATATTTTCTAAGACAGCACATACTATGAATTTTTTGGGATCTGAGCATTAGTATAGATGTTGTCTTAATTATATGGGCTATTTGCCAAAGAAGTTGTTTTTTGAGCTACAATGGTTATGATAATATACATATTATTTATCTAGTTTATGGCATAGTCTACAGGAACGCGTGTCGGTTGCTTTTTAATTTATATCTTTCCTTTCGGAGCGCGTTTTGGTCCTTTTTCTATGTTTATTGCCCATGGGGGCACCCGGGAAACCCGGAAGTTTATTTACTTCCGGTTTCGGAGACGCTAGAGTAGCGCACTCGCTATGCGTCCGTACCGGTAGACGCAGCTTATCATTTTTTGAAAGTAGTTGACGAACGGGGTGAGTTTTTTATTCATTTTTCTTTTGAACTTGGGTTCTAGTTACGATAATTGGCTAATCTGCTAGGCGATATAATTGGGATATTATGTGAATTAAAATTAATAAATATATTCTTTTTACAATTGTTAATAGATTTGGTCGAATCTTCGTTTGTAGGGTCTAGTTGTCTTTTATGCTTTGATACATTAATACATTGAGTTATATCATCTCTACAGAGATTTAGCCACAACGTTTTTACTTCGAACTATTTTGAATTAATTTTTCTATCTTGACAGTGGATTGGATGTTACGTTGTCACATCACAAGTGTTGCAAGTGTATTTGGATTGAAGTAACCTATTTCATTGAGTATTTCTTGAATATTGATTATTCAGCAAGGTATTTTCTGTGAATATAATTCTTGAATGATGACACTGAGGTGTATTTTTTGGGTGGCTTGGATATTTGTTTCCTCTTTCTTTGGCTTCAATTTTCAATTAGGATGGTTTTGTATGGTCACATAGCATGGTTGCATGTTTTCTGTAATTTATGGATGATTCATCATTTATTGTCCAAGTATTTTTTAATAACCTTTTAGGTTGTGGGTGTATTTTACACTGGTTCATTTACTCATTTCTGGTGACTAATTTTTAAATTTGCACTTCCCTTGGGTGTTACATATATTTAATTATATATATTTACTCTAGTTTTGACGATTGAGCATTTTGGTTCTCTAACTTATGTTGTTGTATTATATTCTATGATTTCTAGCCCTGAAGAAGTCGTAAGGGAGTTAAATAACTTCCCAAGACGAAACACGTGTTGGCTGGATTAATTTATCTTGTGGACTGTTCACTTGTGAATTTCAATCAGAGACTGGAAGGATAACATCTTGTGGACTTCAGACTGTCAAATG
This sequence comes from Pleurodeles waltl, assembly GCF_031143425.1. NCBI lineage: Eukaryota > Metazoa > Chordata > Amphibia > Caudata > Salamandridae > Pleurodeles > Pleurodeles waltl. The sequence continues at coordinate 1,283,729,613 of NC_090444.1, read as the reverse complement.
TTAATCAGATTTGGAATAAACTTGGAACTCATCTATCAATAAGTGGTTGACACCTGGATCGAGGAACATTGTGTGCAACATGGACTTATGTACTTTATTAACTAATTTTTTATGATAATTTTTGACTTAAAAGTATTTTCTAGGTAACAATTAGGGGACCCTCGTTGTGTCAATGTCTTGCAATCCTACTCTGTCTTCTTGTGAGATCTCAGGTTCCGCTTGCGGGGTGGTTCTTCTTCTGCAGGAGGTGGGGTTCTGGTAGCCTGTCGTTGTGTGGGGGCCTCCTGTCCACTAGCGCCAGGCGGAGGTGGTAGGCTGTTCCTGGTCCAGGCTAGTGACAGGGGCCCTTTGTGGTGCCACATGGTCCCGCAATGTGGTGACTATCTGGGTTAGGGCCACGACGATGGTCCCCATTGCGGAACTAATGTTCCTCAGTTCCTCTCTGAACCCCATGTACTGTTGCTCCTGCATGACCTGGATCTCCTGGAACCTGGCCAGTACCGTAGCCATCGTCTCCTGGGAGTGGTGGTATGCTCCCATGATGGAGGAGAGGGCCTCTTGGAGAGTTGGTTCCCTGGGCCTGTCCCCCCCCTGTCGCACAGTAGCCCTCCCAGTTCCCCTGTTTCCCTGGGCCTCTGTCCCCTGGACGGTGTGCCCACTACCACTGCCCCCAGGTCCCTGTTGTTGTTGGGGTGGTGGGTCAACTTGGGTGCCCTGTAGTGGTGGACACACCGCTGATTGACGTGTCCTGGAGACAGAGGCATGGGCCCGCTGGGTGGGAGCTGTGCTGGTATTCCAAGAGGGGGTTGGGTCTGGTGTAGCCTGTGGCTGTCTGTGGGGAACCGACTGTCCTGAGGTCCCCGATGGGCCGGGCTGGTCATCAGGGTCCAGGGAGACAGAGCTGCTGTCATCACTGGGGGCCTCTTCTGGGGGTGGGATGGACATCTCTGGACCCTCCGTGGCGTTGTGGTGGCGTTCGGGTCCTGCAGGGGTATAAGAGTATGGTTATTGCTTCTGTGTGTGACATTTCGTGTAATGGGTGGGTGGCCGTGTCCCCCAGTGCTGGCATTCCCTTGTGGGGGCTTTTGTGACGGTGGCTTGTGGGGGTGATGGGTGTGTGCAGTGGGCATGCTTTGGAGATGGGTGTCCATGCTTTGGGGATGCACGCAGGGCTAGGTTTTGGGATGGGTGGGATGTGATGGTGAGCCATTTGCAAGGAGTTGGTGTGATGGGGGTGGGGGTGAGGGTGGGGGTGGGGGTATGATTTGGCATGCAGGTGGGGTGGGGGGAATGGAGTAGTGAAGATTTGACTTACCAGAGTCCATTCCTCCGCCTACTACTGTGAGGCCCTCAGGATGCAGGATGTGCAAGACTTCCTCCTCCCATGCTGTGAATTCTGGGGGAGTAGGTGGGGGTCCGCCGCCAGTCCGCTGTACTGCAATGTTGTGCCTTGATACCATGGAACGCACCTTCCCCCGTAGGTCGTTCCATCGCTTCCTGATGTCGTCCCGATTGCGTGGATGCTGTCCCACAGCGTTGACCCTGTCCACTATTCTGCTCCATAGCTCCATCTTCCTGGCAATGGTGGTGTGCTGCACCTGTGCCCCGAAGAGCTGGGGCTCTACACAAACTATTTCCTCCACCATGACCCTGAGTTCTGCGTCAGAGAACCTGGGGTGTCTTTGGGGTGCCATGGGGTGGTGTGGATGAGGTGAGGGGTGGTGTATGTGTTGTAGAGTGTGGTGAGTGTGGTGGTGTATGGTGTTTTGTGCGTGGAAATTGTGTGGGTGATGTTGTGATTTGCCTCTGTGTGATGGTGTACGCTATGCTGTGCTCTCTCTCTCTGTCCTTCACTCGCAATTGTGGTCGTAGGGGTTTGTGGGTGTGTGTTTTATATTTAATTGGGTGTGTGGGAGTGGTGTGTGTATGTGTCTCAGGTGTGTGTATTTTGAATTATCCAATGTGGTAGTGTTTTGTAAAGGTGTGTGTATTTTGACCGCGGCGGTGTGTACCGCCAATGAAATACCGCGGTTGAAAGACCGCTGCGGGGATTTGCGGGTCGGAATGGCATGGGCGTATTTCTGTTGGCGTGACGGTGGAGGTTTGGTCATCGCCAGTTTCCCACTGACCTTTGGTGTGGCGGACTTTTGTGGATGTCAGGTTTTTGGCGGTTTGCCAGTTGCGGGTCAGAATGACCGTGGCGGTTTCTCGCGGCCGCGGCGGTGTTATGGCGGCCTTCTGGCCGGCGGTAAGCGACTTTTACCGCCGAGGTCGGAATGACCCCCAATATGCCTTCATTCAGGGTTTGCAATAGCATTTGCCGCTCACTACTGGTTGGTGTACAGGAGCTGACTAGACATTAGGGATCTTTGGATTTTGGTGCAAGTACAGAAGCATTAACTAAGATAACATCCACAATCTATGGCCCTAACATAGAAAAAACACTAGTATGTAATAATAGTATAATGGAAATAGTAGTGCATGATTGGTTAGGTCCATCTTTCATCAGATTCCTTGAACAATACAAAAAATCAGCATCCATCTGCAAAAATGATCCACAGGCAACTGACGCTCTGCAACTCGGATTTTATGGGTTGCAGAAAAGGTGGAAGAATGTACACCGGAATAATAGAGGATTCAATTAATGGATTCAACTATTTACTGTTAAACTCCCGTTTGCCGTTAGAAGGGAGCAGATTTTGGATTCCTGCTGACCACTCTGCTTGCAATAGTATAATTCAAATTCATGCCGTGATAATTCCAGATCATTCAAAAAAGCTCTGCTCTGGGATAAGTATGTTTGAGGTTTAACATCTGCCATTAATTTGGATGAAATCATGGAAATGTCAGACTTCACGACCCTACTTCACTCAACTTTGCCTGTGGTGAACTTCAATTTAGCTTACCAAGATTCTTAGGACAGACAGCAAGGAGATGAAGCTATGTCAGAAACTGTGGTTGGTTCTAAGATAGGTAGAAGGCAAAAGGCTACTATGTGTCACATGAAGATTGTCCTGGGGCTATTTTATCTAGTATGCATTAGTGGCATTACAATCATCTGAACAGGTGGTGGACAGTTTACGGGGCTTTTAGGCCAAAAATAATGCATCCAGATGTATTGTAGATCACTTCTTGTCTTTTTAGTTATTATTCGGGTGATGAAGCATAAAATGCATTGCATTTTCTGGCTGGGACGTGACTGGGGCACCTATCATGAAGGGGTGATTTTGAGTTAGGATAAAATTGAGATTGCAACCTTTTATTTTCGTCATGTCCCGCAGCACGGTAATACGATGGAGCGAATTTTTGAAATTAAGTTTGATTAGAAATTGAATAAAATATGTCCGTTAACTGTAATGATACGTCTGTTTAATGATGTTAGAATGTACATTTTACAGTAGTAATCAGCTTTGGTGTTATTAATCGCATGTAGGAGGACCAATATTTTACTAATTAGTGAGAAAATGAATTACTCAACAGTTATTTTCTAGACTCAGTTCACAATACAGAGGACAACACAAAAGTAATTTAAAAATGAGTAGCGCTTATTTAGTGTCAATATTAATTGTTGCACTGTGATAGATTGCGGTAGATTTTAGACCTCTGTCTACATGTAGTTAGTGATACAGTGGTCGATGTCATCTGAATGACCTTCCATTTGTAACCCAACTCGGTGCTCCAAACCAAATAACGGAAAAAATAATTAGGTGGACTCAGCAATCTTCCTAATGAGTATGCCACGCCTACATTGCCCACATTGTGCATTGTTTTCATACATTTTCTCTCAATCCACTGTCACCTAGGTAGGTACATAAGTACAGCAACTGTTTTCTATTCATCTGAAAAAACAAAAGAAAGCTGGAACCCATCAATAATTCTTTTCTCCAATCAGACAGCCTCTAAGACAAACTGATAAGAAAATGGGCTTTCCTGATGGTAGCAAAGTGGGTTCCTCCTTTGAGGTTTCACGCAGACTGCAGCAGTCCAGTGCCCTCAACGTACGGCCCAAAGGAGCGGGGACACCCCCACTGTTAACGACAGTGGGGAGACCTCACTTGGTACCCTGTGTGCAGGAAAGGAAAGGGCAAAAGCCCACAATCACGCGGTGCAGCTGCGGATAACACAGGGCTACCCACAGTACCTTGGTGTAATTAGAGAGGTTCTCACATCCCTGGGGCCCCACTCTCTCTCGACCAAAGGCAGCGTTTGGAGGGTGAAGACACCTATAGCAATACCAGTGGGCCTCGGGGTAGGGGCCTGCCTCTTCTGCTCACAGCCTTGCCTGGCTGCTCCCACACAACGCAGCTCTGGGAGATGGAGCCAGCTACCGATCCTCATGTGGCTGGCTCACCCCTGGTTGCTAGGCACTGTGGGGGTCATTCTGACCTCGGCGGTAAAAGGCGCTTACCGCCGGCCAGAAGGCCGCCATAACACCGCCACGGTAAACCGCCACGGTCATTCTGACCCGCAACTGCCAAACCGCCGAAAACCCGACATCCTCAAAAATCCGCCACACCAAAGGTCAGCGAAAAAATGGCGCTGACCAAACCTCCACCGTCACGCCAACAGAAATACGCCCATACCATTCCGACCCACAAATCCATGCGGCGGTCTTTCAAACGCGGTATTCCATTGGCGGTACACACCGCCGCGGTCAAAATACACACACACATAGAAAACTCAGCCACATTGGTCAGTTCGAAATACACACACCTGATACACATAATAACACCACTCCCACACACCCAACACAATATAAAACACACACCCACATCACACACAAGCCCCTACGACCCGAAATCATTGACGAAGGCTAGAGACAGAGCACAGAATAGAGAATCCCACAACACAGAGGCACACAACACCATCACCCACACAGAGAAGGGGGAAGGTGCGTTCCATGGTATCAAGGCACAACATAGCGGTGCAGAAGACTGGCGGCGGACCCCCACCTACTCCCCCAGAATTTACCGCGTGGGAGGAGGAAGTCTTGCACATCCTGCATCCTGAGGGCCTCGCAGGAGTAGGCGGAGGAATGGACTCTGGTAAGGCAAATCTTCACTACTGCTTCTCACCCCCACCCCACCTGCATGCCAAATCATACCCCCACCCTCACCCCCTCCCCCATCACACCAACCCCTAGCAAAAGCCTCACCATCACAACCCACCCATCCCAACACCAAGCCCTGCATGCGACCCCAAAGCATGGACACCCATCACCAAAGCATGCCCACTGCACACACACATCACCCCCACAAGCCACCCTCACAAAAGCCCCCAAAAGGAAATGCCTGCACATGGGTACACGGACACCCACCCATCACACGAAATGCCACACACAGAAGCAATAACCATACCTTTATACCCCTGCAGGACCCGAACGCCACCACACCGCCACTGAGGGTCCAGAGATGTCCATCCCACCCCCAGAAGAGGCCCCCAGCGATGACAGCAGCTCTGTCTCCCTGGAGCCAGACGACCTGCCCGGCCCATCGGGGACCTCTGGACAGTCGGTTCCCAACAGACAGCCACAGGCTACACCAGACCCAACCCCCTCTGCACCCAGCGGGCCCATGCCTCTGTCTCCAGGGCACGTAAATCAGCGGTGTGTCCACCACTACAGGGCACCCAGGTTGACCCACCACCCCAACAACAACAGGGACCTGGGGGCAGTGGTAGTGGGCACACCGGCCAGGGGACAGAGGCCCAGGAACACAGGGGAACTGGGAGGGCTGCTGTGCGACAGGGGGGGGACAGGCCCGGGGAACCGACTCTCCAAGAGGCTCTCTCCTCCATCATGGGAGCATACCACCGCTCCCAGGAGACGATGGCGACCGTACTGGCCCGGTTCCAGGAGATCCAGGAACTGCAGGAGGAACGGTACATGGGGTTCAGGGAGGAACTGAGGAACATCGGTTCCGCAATGGGGACCATCGTCCTGGCCCTTACCCAGATCGTCACCACATTGCGGGACCATGTGGCACCCCAAAGGGCCCCTGTCACTAGCCCAGGCCAGGAACAGCCTACCACCTCCGCCGGCGCTAGTGGACAGGAGGGCCCCACACAACGACAGGCCACCAGAACCCCACCTCCTGCAGAAGAAGAATCACCCCACAAGCGGAACCTGAGATCTCACAAGAAGACAGAGTAGGATTGCAAGACCCCCGCCAGCCTAAGATACCCCCTGATGTCATCCCACTGTCCCACATTGTCACCCTGTCCAACCTTGAACTGCCCCTGCTCCATCCTTCCACAGGCATATGGACAATGCACCTGTGCGACTGAGAACTGGACTCTGCCATGGACATTACTCCATCCCCACCCATCCCCGCTTCCCAATCATTTACCTATATGTAGCACTTAAAATAAATCACTTATTCCACTTAAATAAACAGGAGTCTGCTTGTATTCTTAACAAATGTATTACACATAACGGTTCAATAATGTCCAGTTACTTTGTGATGACAACATACCAATTTCAATAAGCTTTAGTCCATGGGCAAACAAAGCTGAAGTCAGGCAGTGGGTCATACAGCTCTGAAAAGGGAAGGGAAAGTCACAAATCAGTTAACCGGAACTGGGGGGAAACACAGACAGTGGATACGCATGAGGCCTCAAGTAAATGTAAATTGGGGTGGCTGTTTCTTACCTGTGTGCTACTGAAAGTATTGTTGTATGACTGTATCCCTGTTGTCCGTGTCGTCCCCGTCGTCTTCCTCCTCTTCACTCTCCACAGGCTCCACAGCTGCAACAACACCACCATCTGGACCATCCTCCTGCAGAAAAGGCACCTGGCGTCGCAATGCAAGATTGTGAAGCATACAGCAGGCCACGATGATCTGGCACACCTTCTTTGGTGAGTACATGAGGGATCCCCCTGTCATATGCAGGCACCTAAACCTGGCCTTCAGGACCCCGAAGGTCCTTTCTATGATCCTCCTAGATCGCCCATGGGCCTCATTGTACCGTTCCTCTGCCCTGGTCCAGGGATTCCTCACTGGGGTCAGTAGCCACGACAGGTTGGGGTAACCAGAGTCACCAATTAGCCACACACGGTGTCTCTGTAGCTGTTCCATCACATAAGGGATGCTGCTATTTCGCATGACATACGCGTCATGCACTGACCCAGGGAACTTGGCATTTACATGGGAGATGTACTGGTCAGCCAAACAGACCACCTGGACATTCATCGAATGATAACTTTTTCTGTTTCCGTACACCTGCTCACTGTCTTTGGGGGGAACCAAAGCCACATGGGTCCCATCAATGGCCCCAATGATGTTGGGGATATGTCCAAGGGCATAGAAATCACCCTTCACTGTAGCCAATTCGCCCACCTCAGGGAAAATAATGTAGCTCCGCATGTATTTCATCAGGGCAGACAACACTCTGGATAAAACCTTAGAAAACATAGGCTGAGACATCCCAAATGATATGGCCACTGTTGTCTGAAAAGATCCACTTGCCAAAAAATGGAGTACTGACAGAACCTGCACCAGAGGGGGAATCCCTGTGGGTTGGCGGATGGGGGACATCAGGTCTGGCTCCAGCTGGGCACATAGTTCATGTATAGTTGTTCTGTCAAGCCGGTATGTAAGTATGATATGTCGTTCTTCCATTGTCGACAGGTCCACCAGCGGTCGGTACACGGGAGGATTCATCCTTCTCCTCGCAAGTCCCAGCGGACGGTGCCTAGGAAGGACAACATGGAGCACAGAGTCAAGCAACCCACAGGTTCGTTCACACAGCTTGCACAGTACACGAATCGCTATGCATGGAACGGCTTGTATGAGTGGCAATGCAAGGCCTAGGCCTGTGTGACGCAGTAGAAATCATGCCATGTGGGCCCTTGAAATGGCGGCTGTGGACAGGAGGGCCCCACACAACGACAGGCCACCAGAACCCCACCTCCTGCAGAAGAAGAATCACCCCGCAAGCGGAACCTGAGATCTCACAAGAAGACAGAGTAGGATTGCAAGACCCCCGCCAGCCTAAGATACCCCCTGATGTCATCCCACTGTCCCACATTGTCACCCTGTCCAACCTTGAACTGCCCCTGCTCCATCCTTCCACAGGCATATGGACAATGCACCTGTGCGACTGAGAACTGGACTCTGCCATGGACATTACTCCATCCCCACCCATCCCCGCTTCCCAATCATTTACCTATATGTAGCACTTAAAATAAATCACTTATTCCACTTAAATAAACAGGAGTCTGCTTGTATTCTTAACAAATGTATTACACATAACGGTTCAATAATGTCCAGTTACTTTGTGATGACAACATACCAATTTCAATAAGCTTTAGTCCATGGGCAAACAAAGCTGAAGTCAGGCAGTGGGTCATACAGCTCTGAAAAGGGAAGGGAAAGTCACAAATCAGTTAACCGGAACTGGGGGGAAACACAGACAGTGGATACGCATGAGGCCTCAAGTAAATGTAAATTGGGGTGGCTGTTTCTTACCTGTGTGCTACTGAAAGTATTGTTGTATGACTGTATCCCTGTTGTCCGTGTCGTCCCCGTCGTCTTCCTCCTCTTCACTCTCCACAGGCTCCACAGCTGCAACAACACCACCATCTGGACCATCCTCCTGCAGAAAAGGCACCTGGCGTCGCAATGCAAGATTGTGAAGCATACAGCAGGCCACGATGATCTGGCACACCTTCTTTGGTGAGTACATGAGGGATCCCCCTGTCATATGCAGGCACCTATACCTGGCCTTCAGGACCCCGAAGGTCCTTTCTATGATCCTCCTAGATCGCCCATGGGCCTCATTGTACCGTTCCTCTGCCCTGGTCCGGGGATTTCTCACTGGGGTCAGTAGCCACGACAGGTTTGTGTAACCAGAGTCACCAATTAGCCACACACGGTGTCTCTGTAGCTGTTCCATCACATAAGGGATGCTGCTATTTCGCATGACGTACGTGTCATGCACTGACCCAGGGAACTTGGCATTTACATGGGAGATGTACTGGTCAGCCAAACAGACCACCTGGACATTCATCGAATGATAACTTTTTCTGTTTCCGTACACCTGCTCACTGTCTTTGGGGGGAACCAAAGCCACATGGGTCCCATCAATGGCCCCAATGATGTTGGGGATATGTCCAAGGGCATAGAAATCACCCTTCACTGTAGCCAATTCGCCCACCTCAGGGAAAATAATGTAGCTCCGCATGTATTTCATCAGGGCAGACAACACTCTGGATAAAACCTTAGAAAACATAGGCTGAGGCATCCCAAATGATATGGCCACTGTTGTCTGAAAAGACCCACTTGCCAAAAAATGGAGTACTGACAGAACCTGCACCAGAGGGGGAATCCCTGTGGGTTGGCGGATGGGGGACATCAGGTCTGGCTCCAGCTGGGCACATAGTTCATGTATAGTTGCTCTGTCAAGCCGGTATGTAAGTATGATATGTCGTTCTTCCATTGTCGACAGGTCCACCAGCGGTCGGTACACGGGAGGATTCATCCTTCTCCTCGCAAGTCCCAGCGGACGGTGCCTAGGAAGGACAACATGGAGCACAGAGTCAAGCAACCCACAGGTTCGTTCACACAGCTTGCACAGTACACGAATCGCTATGCATGGAACGGCTTGTATGAGTGGCAATGCAAGGCCTAGGCCTGTGTGACGCAGTAGAAATCATGCCATGTGGGCCCTTGAAATGGCGGCTGCCTGACCTGTGAAGTGTGACAGTGGGATGTGAGGTCACTGCGCTGGCGTGGCACACCGTGGCGGTAGGCGGTCGAAGACCGCGGCGCAAAGCAGCATTGGTTAACATTGAACCCTATGGGTCTCAGGAGCCAATGACGATGTGCGCCGGCGGTCGCGGTACGCACCGCCGCGGTACGCACCGCCGCGGGCGTGACCGCCATTTTCTATCTGATTAATCACTCGAGACCTGATCATCCACAGGAGAGGACCTATACTGCAAGTGCTGCTGTGACCTCGGTCTGGGAGATACAATGGCTGCTGCGACTGGGGAAAGGGCCCCTGCCTTCACTGCTGAAGAATTGGAGAAACTTGTTGATGGGGTTCTCCCCCAGTATGCGCTACTCTACGGTCCTCCAGACCAACAGGTTAGTACACAGGGTGCACGTTGAATGGGCTTTGCCTGTGTTGAGTGGGGTGTATGTAAGATGGTGGGGAGGGGAGCGAATGAGGAGTGCAACGCACGAAAGATGAGAGCATGTGCCACATGGCAAGGTTGGGGAGGGGGGGGCCACTCACATTGACCAGGCAGAAAACTGATGCGATTTCCTTTACCACCCTGTACATATCACATAGGTCAGCGCCCATCAGAAGATCGACATTTGGCGTGCCATCGCCAAGGACGTCCCGGCCCTGGGGGTCCACAACAGACGGGGCACCCACTGCCGAAAGAGGTGGGAGGACATCCGCTGCGGGACCAGAAAGACCGCCGAGTCTCTGCTGGGGATGGCCTCCCAACGTAGGAGGGGTGCCAGCCGCCAATTGACCCCCCTGATGTCCCGGATCCTGGCGGTGGCCTAACCCGATTTGGATGGGCGCGTGAGGACATCACAGCAGACACAAGGGGGTGAGTATCAGCACATTCTGCTATCTTTGCGCGCAGTGAAGGTGTCTGGGTGGGGGAGGAGGGCTGTGGCTATCTCTAGGACAGGGCGCATTCTGTAGGCTAGGCCCCTCCGTTAGACACGGCCCTGTGCCCCCGTCCCCCACCTCTGTAGGGTGCCAAGTACAGCTATCCATGGTCCGGCCTCACCCATGTGTGCATTTGTCGTCCATAGACCCGTAGGCCTAGTCACAATAACTGAGTAGTGTACCCCCATTGCGCGGCCTAGTTCAGGGGGCTTCTGTGTCTGTCCTCTCCGACAATGGTGTTGCCAATGCATGCACTCAACCTGTCTTCATTTCTCCCCCCCCCCATTTTCTTTGTCTTCCTGTTCATGTGTGCATTAGCATCATCAGGCGGAGGAGAAGTGGCATCGGCGCACAAGGGAGCTGCATCTCACATGGCCCTGGAGGGCCATACAACAGACTCCGAGTACACCAGTGAGACGGAGGGCGAGGGGGGCTCCACAACGGGGACCCGTGGAGACGTCAGCGACACCGACACGTCCTCGGAAGGGAGCTCCCTAGCGGTGGCGCCAACATCCGTGCCCACCGCCACAACAGGTACAGCCGCCACCCAGCGCACCAGCCCCGCCCTCCCAGCAGCCCCTCAGCTTTCGCTACGTCCCCGCTCGCCCAGGAAGGCGGGCATCTCCTTTGCCCCAGGCACCTCAGGCCCTGCCCCAGTTACCCCTGCTGCCCTCGGTGAGGAGGTCATTGACCTCCTCAGGACACTCATTGTTGGGCAGTCTACCCTTTTGAATGCCATCCAGGGTGTAGAAAGGGAGGTGCATCGGAGCAATGCATACCTGGAGGGCATTCATTCAGGTCAGGCTGCCCATCAGCGATCGTTCAACACTCTGGCCTCAGCACTGATGGCAGCCATTGTCCCTGTCTCCAGCCTCCCTGTTCTGACTCCCTCCACCCAGTCCCAGTCTCCTGTTCCTCTGCCTATCCCATCCACACCATCAGACCAGCCTGCACACACCTCTACACCCAAGGGCAGCTCATCCAGACATAAGCACCACAGATCCCACAAACATTCACCCAAGCAACATCCAGATGCAGACATGCCAACAGTCACTACCACCTCTGTGTCCCCCACCTCCTCATCTCCCTCCTCCCTCCCTGTGACGTCTCCACTCACACCTGCATGCACACCACCATCAGCCAGTACTTCCATCACCAGTACACCCTCCATTACAGTCCGCACACGTGCAGTCACCAGCCCCACTGCCATTTACACGTCCCCTGTGTCCTCTCCCAGTGTGTCTGTCACCCCCTCTTCCAAAGCACACAAACGCAGGCAGCCACCCACCCAACAGCCATCCACCTCACGACAGCCTCCGTCACAAGCACCTGCACCCAAAGACAGCACACCTGACTCTCCTACAACCACATCCTCTTCCTCCACTCCCAAACCCACTACACCTACCCGTCCCTGTCCTTCCAAAGTCCTTTTCCTTTCCAACCTTGAGCTCGTTCCAATCACTGACCCGCTCCCTCCATCTGGTAAGACTAAAAAAAGCACCTCAGCCACCACCAGCCCTGCATCTACTGTGACCATAGTGCAGGTCTATTGGAGTCCACCAGATCCTAGGGCAGGGACATCGGCCAGCAGCAAGGGGACTGCCAGCCCCCCCCCCTGGGAAGAGGACAAAAAAGAAAAAGGGCCGGTGCGACAAGCCTGAGACGGCTGCCACCAAGGACAGTAGCCTTGCCCCGTCACCTGCCACATCATCCAAGGGAGGCAAGGCCCACAGAGCTCCAGCGAAGGAGGGCAAGGGCAGCAGGGCAGAGAAGTCAGGCAGCAGGCGAGCTGCCCAGGAGGGCCCCACCAGCCCCATTCCGGGTGTGACGGACGACACCCACGGGCCCAGGACTCCATCACAGGAGGGCGCCGTGACCGCAAGTTCGGATGGTGAATGAGCGGGAAGTCTTGGCCAGGTCTGGCTCCCTAGACACACAGGACAAGCACCGCTGAACAGGGCCCCGCCGGGAGAAGCACCGCTGAACGGGCCCCGCCGGGAGGAGCACCGCTGAACGGGCCCCGCCGGGAGGAGCACCGCTGAACAGGGCCCCGCCGGGACAAGAACCGCTGAACGGGCCCCGCCGGGAGGAGCACCGCTGAACAGGGCCCTGCCGGGACAAGAACCGCTGAACGGGCCCCGCCGGGAGGAGCACCGCTGAACAGGGCCCCGCCGGGAGGAGCACCGCTGAACAGGGCCCCGCCGGGACAAGAACCGCACCGCTGGGCCCTTCATCTCAAGCACCGCTCCGCTGGGCCCTTCATCTCAAACACCGCTCCGCTGGGCCCTTCCTGTCAAGCACCGCTCCGCTGGGCCCTTCCTGTCAAGCACCGCTGAACAGGGCCCGCCGTCTCAAACACCGCTCCGCTGGGCCCTTCATCTCAAGCACCGCTCCGCTGGGCCCTTCCTGTCAAGCACCGCTGAACAGGTCCCCGCCGTCTCAAACACCGCTCCGCTGGGCCCTTCATCTCAAGCACCGCTCCGCTGGGCCCTTCCTGTCAAGCAACGCTAAACAGGGCACCGCCGTCTCAAACACCGCTCTGCTAGGCCCTTCCTGTCAAGCACCGCTCCGCTGGGCCCTTCCTGTCAAGCACCGCTCTGCTGGGCCCTTCCTGTCAAGCACCGCTGAACAGGGCCCGCCATCTCAAACACCGCTCCGCTGGGCCCTTCATCTCAAGCACCGCTCCGCTGGGCCCTTCCTGTCAAGCACCGCTGAACAGGGCACCGCCGTCTCAAACACCGCTCTGCTAGGCCCTTCCTGTCAAGCACCGCTCCGCTGGGCCCTTCCTGTCAAACACCGCTCCGCTGGGCCCTTCATCTCAAGCACCGCTCCGCTGGGCCCTTCCTGTCAAGCACCGCTGAACAGGGCACCGCCGTCTCAAACACTGCTCTGCTAGGCCCTTCCTCTCAAACACCGCTCTGCTAGGCCCTTCCTGTCAAGCACCGCTCCGCTGGGCCCTTCCTGTCAAGCACCGCTGAACAGGGCACCGCCGTCTCAAACACCGCTCCGCTGGGCCCTTCCTGACAAGCACCGCTGAACAGGGCCCCGCCGTCTCAAACACCGCTCTGCTGGGCCCTTCATCTCAAGCACCGCTCCGCTGGGCCCTTCCTGTCAAGCACCGCTGAACATGGCACCGCCGTCTCAAACACCGCTCCGCTGGGCCCTTCCTGTCAAGCACCGCTCCGCTGGGCCCTTCCTGTCAAGCACCGCTGAACAGGGCACCGCCGTCTCAAACACCGCTCCGCTGGGCCCTTCATCTCAAGCACCGCTCCGCTGGGCCCTTCCTGTCAAGCACCGCTCCACTGGGCCCTTCCTGTCAAGCACCGCTGAACAGGGCCCCGCCGTCTCAAACACCGCTCCGCTGGGCCCTTCATCTCAAGCACCGCTCCGCTGGGCCCTTCATCTCAAGCACCGCTCCACTGGGCCCTTCATCTCAAGCACCGCTGGGCCCTTCCTGTCAAGCACCGCTCCGCTGGGCCCTGCCGTCTCAAACACCGCTCCGCTGGGCTCTTCATCTCAAGCACCGCTCCGCTGGGCCCTTCATCTCAAGCACCGCTCCGCTGTGCCCCGCCGTCTCAAACCCCGCTCCGCTGGGCCCTGCTTCTCAAGCACCGCTCCGCTGGGCCCTTCATCTCAGGCACCGCTCCGCTGGGCCCTTCATCTCAAGCACCGCTGGCCCATTGACAGTGCCAGTTCTGTGTCGAGCAGGGCTTCAGGAAGCACTCTGGGCACCATGCCTCCTCCAATAATTGTGGAGTCGGTAATCCATCAGATGGACTGTGGCTTTGCACTCCCCAGGATGGTCCAGTGGGCAAGCCTCCCACTGTAGGGACTTGTGAGACTGTGGCTTTGCACTCCCCAGGATGGGACAGTGGGCATGGAGGCCCCTCGTGGATCTGGCGTCGTAGACTCATGTGGCTGAGGTGCCCCCCCTTCCCTTCCCCCTGAGGTGCCTGTAGTTTTATCGTCTGATGCCCCTGCAGTGTTCTCTCCAATGGTATCTGGTCTCCTGTGTGGGCTTTGCCCATGTGTTTGTGCACATTGGCCCACGGACTATGGAACTTTCACAGAATGTGCCGGACTTTTTGTCTATGGATATATTGTTGCCTATGTTCATTCCTTATTTTTGTATCTTTTATATGGCATATTTGCCATTCCTTCAATGGAGCTATTTATACATATATTTCATAGATCATTTAAATTGTGTCTTTGCATTATTCCGGGGGGTTTGTGTGGTGTCACTCTGACTTGTTGCTCGGCATTGGGGTGTAGGTATTTGTGGTGGGGGGGTGGGTGTATGGCGCATGTGTGTGCCCGTAAGCTTTCCTCCTCCCCCCTCGCCTGTGTCGTAGGTGCAGTACTCACCGTTGTCATCTGCGCCGGCGTTCGTACTCCTGGTAGATGAGCAGGTAGACAATAGCTGGTAGGATGTGTAATTCGGGCTCCATGCTGTCCTCCTTCCTCGTGGAGTGTGTCTAGGTGAGCGTTTTCCCATTCGTAGTCTGTTTCTGCCGTGTTTTTATCTGCGGGGCTCCCGCCCCGGAAAAGGTGGCGGATTGGTGAGTTGTGATAGGGTGGGCGGTACATTGTCTGCCGCCTGCCTGTTGGCGGTGACCGCCGCGCTGTTTGTCGGTGCCGCCGTGGCGGTCGGAGTGTTAAAGTGGCGGCCTGTGTTGGCGGTTCCCGCCAGGGTTAGAATTCAATTTTTTTGACCGCCGGCCTGTTTGCGGGTTGGCCGCCGCTTTATCACCAACCGCCAGGGTCAGAATGACCCCCTGTGTCTTTGCAGGGCCACATAGAGAGGCAATGATGCTCTCCTCAATCAACACCCACCACGGCAGTACCAGTCATGCAGGAAAAAGGTCAATGGTAAAACACTAACCTTGCCCACAGGGCCACAGCATTTTTGGAAGTCAAAACAATGCACTCAGTCTCTGATCAGGTACTCTCCGATCTTGATCCAGGTGGAACGTTACTGGACTCACCAGTAACAGAGTCTTAAGGTAACAGTAAACACAGGAAGTCTTTTGATAGCCCTGAGACCTCTTTAACAGGTGGGCAAGCAAATAAGTCCTTGGAGTGCACTGGAGCACAAAGAGGTGGGCAGGAAGCAGGCCAACACATAAGGCAGCTTGCAGAGTGGCAGTCCCTCTAGCAACTCAGCAGGAAGCAGGCCAGTACACAAAGTAAGTAACCCAAATGGTTGTTCCTCCTGGCAGCACAGCAGTCCTCAGGCAAGTTGCAGCATGCAAAGCTAGCAGCATTTGGTTACAAGTCCATGCAGTGTCTAAAAACATGGGGTCAGAGCCCCAGCACTTATACTGAAAAATGACTTTGATGAAGGGGTGACTTCAAAGGAACCCTCTGAAGTGCACAACAGTTCCTTTCAGCCCAGCCCTGGCTTCAGACAATCAGTAGTGGGTAAAACAGCTCTTTGTGTTAGGGCAGGCCACAACCTACTGACATGTAAGTGTGAACTACCTCTCCCTTTCCCAGCCCAGGAAGATCATCATCACCATCCTCGAAATCTTTATTGCGTCTCAAAGCCAAAAAAGTGCAACTTAAAATAATAAAACATCTTTCATTATAATAATAAAAATTGATATAATTTGGCCTGGTTTGTAGTGGGTACCTTGAGTACTTACACCTTATACCAGGTCTAGTTATCCCTTATTAGTGAAGTAGTAGTGTTCTTGCAGTGTAGGCTGATAGAGGTAGCTATAACAGAGCAGCTTAAGCTGAACTAGGAGACATGCACAGCTCATGCAATACCAGTTATAGTTACACAGTACTTATACACAAGTAAAGACAATACTCAGTGTTACCAAAAATAAAGGTATTTATTTGGGTGACACAGTACCAAAAATATCTTAGAGACAATACTCCTTTTGGAGGTAAGCATTATACACAATATATACACTAGACCCCAAAATTAAACAAGTAAATAGTCATAGAACAATGCAAACAATAGGAAATGCTATAGAATGCAAAGGGAGAAAATAGGTCTAATGGCAACACAAACCATATACTAAGAAAGTGGAATGCGAATCACAAATTCCCCCCTAGACAAGAGTAGTCTGTGCAGAATCGCTGGGAGAGTAAGAATACAGGAAAGGTAAGCAAATTACCCCACCCCAGAACCCAGAAAAGCAGGAGTAAAGTACTGCAAGTTTCCTCAGGACACACTACACCTCATGATTGGGATTTTGCAGCAACCAACCAAGTCTGCGAACAACAACTGCTGGATTCCTGGACCTGAAGACATGCAAAGGAAGGAGACCAAGTCCAGAAGTCGAAAGAAGCTCCAGGAAGGACAGGAGCCCCTGCCAACCCAGAAGAGGGTGCAAAAGAAAAGTCCCTGGTTAGTTGAAAACTGCAGGAATGCACCATAGGAAGATGCCAGTGGGGTCCTGCATAATGCAAAGGATGTCCCACGATGTGAAGATTGTTGCAGATGTGATTTCGTGTTGGAAGTCTTGGATACGACAAAAGTGTGTTTTGCGCCAAAATGGCACTGGGTGGACCCAGGAGGGACCTGGGGGCCTCAACTCTGTATGAGGAGGAAGAGGGGGCCCTCAGCACTTTAGACAGCCCTCAGGATGCCAGCCAGCACCCCCGGGAGTCCCAGGACACAGGGACAAAGGAGGTGCAAAACACAGTTGATGCAGCACAACAAAGGAAGGTCCCACGCCACTGGAGAACACCTCAGTGAGTTGAGCGTCACAGGATAGAGTGTTGGGGCCCTGAGCCAGGCTGTGTATGAAGGAAGGGTACCAGTCGTCATCTTGGAAGGTGCCTGCTTGAGCAGGGGAGTGACTCTGTCACCCCACTGGAGATTTCTTCAGTCCTTCTGGTGCAGGATGAAGGCAGGGAGTCCCCAGGGCGTGCACACCATGGAAACTGTTGCAGTTGCTGACTTTGAGCTGAGGTTGCAGAAGAAAAGTATCCCTTGTGGATACTTTGTTGCAGTTACAGCAGATCGTGGAACAGGCTACGGTTGAACCGACGTCAGACGATGATGAAGTAGTTACAGAGGATTTCTGAAGGAAACTTGCAAGCAGAATCTGAAGAGAACCCACAGGAGAGACCCTAAATAGCCCAGAGAGGGGGATTGGCTACCTTATCAGGTATGGACATATCAGGAGGGGTCTCTGACATCACTTGCTGGCACTGGCCACTCAAAGCAAGATGGCTGAAGTCTGGGACAGACTGGAGGAGCTCCCCTTTCCTTTGTCCAGTTTCATGCCAGAGCAGGGGACAAGGGGTCCCTGAACCGGTGTAGACTGGCTTATGCAAGGAGGGCACCATCTGTGCCCTTCAAAGCATTTACAGAGCCTGGGGAAGGCTACCCATCCCAAGCCTGTAACACCTATTTCCAAAGGGAGAGGGTGTAACACTCTGCTCTCAGAGGAAATGCTTTGTTCTGCCTTCCTGGGACTGGGCTGCCCAGACCCCAGGAGGGCAGAACCCTGTCTGTGAGGTGGCAGCAGCTGTAGCTGCAGTGCAAGTCTCAGAGAGCTGGTTTTTCAGTACTGGGGTCCATAGTGGAGCCCCCAGGATGCATGGAATTAGCTCCCCAATACCAGATTTGGAATGGGGGACAATTCCATGATCTTAGACATGTTACATGGCCATATTCGGAGTTACCATTGTGAAGTTACATATAGGTATTGACCTATATGTGATGCACCCGTGTAATGGCATCCCCGTACTCAGAAGGTCCAGGGAAATGGCCCTGAACTATGTGGGGCACCTTTGCTAGTGCAAGGGTGCCCACACACTTAGTAACTTTGCACCTAGCCTCCAGCAAGTGAAGGTTAGACATATAGGTGACTTATAAGTTACATAAGTGCAGTGAAAATGGCTGTGAAATAACATGTGCGTTATTTCACGCAGGTTGCAATGGCAGATCTGTGTAAGGGTTTGTCTGAGCTCCTTATGGGTGGAAAAAGAAATGCTGCAGCCCATATGGATCTCCTGGAACCCCAATGCCCTGGGAACCTAGGTACTATATACTAGGAACTTATAAGGGGGGTCCAGTGTGCCAATTGAAATTAGTAAATGAAGTCACTAGCCTATAGTGACAAATTTACAAGCAGAGAGAGCATAAGCACTGAGGTTCTGGTTAGCAGAGCCTCAGTGACACAGTCAAGCACTATACAGACACACACATTAGGCCATAAACTATGCACACTGGGGTCCTGACCAGCAGGATCCCAGTGAAACAGACAAAAACATACTGACATACAGGTAAAAATCGGGGTAACATGCCAAGGAAGATGGTACTTTCCTACAAAGAGTCAATTAAAACAGTTAAAAAGCAAGTTGAAAATAAATAAATACATACTGTATATTTTAAAATGAGAACATTCATAGATAAAATGGAATAAAATCCCCGCCTTCTGTCCCTGCACACAATACCCACATCTATTACGGATGCACCAGGCCATAAACAGATACTTAGATACTAAAAAAACGATTTGTTGTTGAACATCCGTTTTCAGAATTCTTAGAGCCTCTACATGCCTACAGAGGGGGACCAACCATTTTAACCTGGGGCTTTTATAGGCTTTGCAAAAAATAAGAAGTGTGCCACTGTTTCCTGAGTCTCGCCACATGCTGGGCATATCCCACTCAGGCCCATACTTATACTTTATTTAGCGCCGCATTTGCGTCATTATTTGACGCAAAAGCGGCACAAACTTACAAAATATAATTGAATTTTGTAAGTTTGCGCCGCTTTTGCGTCAGAAAATGACGCAAATGCAGTGCTAAAAAAGTATAAATCAGGTCCTCAGTTCCTCACTGCCTACCTCCCACTTGCAAGTCAGAGTTCTAAGAGGCAGAGACCCATGTTTGAACTGCAGGTACAGTTTCCTGGCTAGCACTGGCTGCAGCTCATTTAAGAGGATTTCAAAACCATGTAAACCTTTAAAAGATAGAAACCTAGCAGATAAATTACCATGTGCAGGATTAGTCAGGTGTGTACACAATTTAAAATGCCTTCAAGACCTAGCCAGATCTCGCTTAGTATTCACAGGGCAAGCCGACTCCGGGATCCTCCACAGACGATCCTTTCCAATATGTCTTGCGGTATCCTGGATATATTTTAGCCATAATCTCCTTGAACCCTTCGCCAGTTCAGGGGTTGTCCAAATTCTTCTTCAAAAATAAAAGGGCCGCAAACCTAGTTCCTCATCTATCGGCTGAACATCCAAATCAAAACTCAGGGGTAGAAGAGGAGTGCTCAAGGGAAGATTTAATAAATGCCTTAGGAATGCATTCTCCACTTTAAAAATATCACAGACCCCTTATGTCCCCATATCTCATCCCCATATATCACTGCCCCCAGAACCTATGACCTGTAAAGCTCAAAGACCAGGCTAACTGGCTTAAAAGAAGAATCTTTAAAAACTCTCCCTTAGCCACCAGTGAATTGGGCCAATCTTAACTTTTGCTTGTTCATATGTGGTTGCCAGTCCATTTGCTCTGATAGTGTGATTCCCAGATAATCAAACACCTTAACCCATTGTAATGGGACCCCGTTAAGTTTGGGACCAGGCCTGGTAGATGGGGAGTGGTGGAAGACCATATACTTCTTTTTGCCCACATTGATTTCCAGCCTACTCACCCTACAGAAATAAACAAAGCAGTCTAGAGTTCTTTGCAAAGTTATCGGGGACCTTGACGATAACAGGATATCATCTCTGAACATTAATGCAGGAAAATTTTGATGGGCTAATCTGAGGCCATCATTCAAGATCTTAATCAGGTCATCAATCAGCCCATAGATATAAAGGTAGAAAAGGGTTGGGGCTAACACACAACCCTGCCTGACTCCCTTCCGGAACAGGAAAGGTTTGGTAAGATCTCCCAACTTACCATACCAGAACTGAGCAAACCTCCCCTCCTGGACTCTCTGCAGAATTTCACAACGACAATTAGTAACCCCCATCTTTGACAGAACTTGCCACAAGATATCTCTAGGGACCAGATCGAAGGCAGTCCAGAGATCCACAAAGATTCTATAAAGACTGGCACCTTCCAATACCACAGTTTTTCAGTATAAAAGCTGGAGGTGAAAAACCTGGTCTATGGTAGAGATGCCTTGCCTAAATCCAGCCTGTGGCAGACTAAGAACACTGTTTTCCTCAAGTCTCTCTAATATCACTTGCGCAAACAACTTTTACAATGAGTCTGTTAGATTAATTTGTCTATAGTTGGCTGGAAGGGGAGGTGAGCCCTTTTTATAAACAGGTATTATTTCAGCTCCTGCCCAGGAGGCTGGCAGAGGTATCCCCTCCAATATGGCATTGAAAAGAACCCCAAGATAGGGTGCCCAGACATCCAGTACTAACTTATACAGACCCCCTGGGATTTTATCTAAACCAGGATCCTCACCTGGAGCCACTTTGGAGACTGCAAACAGCAAACAAATTATGATCATGGTATGTGCCTCAGCATTTTCAGGGAACCCCTCCCTCCATATGCTACCATCTAAAGTACCTTCAGTAGCAGGTGTTGAATTATAAAGGTGCCGAAATGCCCCAGCCATTGCCCCGCAGCAATGTTATTATGCTTGGAAGCAGGAGTAAAAAGGGGGCTTCCATTATTTAGAATGGGCCCCTGTGTACTCTGCAGGATTAGCGCCACCATTTTTGCGCTACTCCTGCAGAGTACATCAATAGCGTCACATAGAATGACACCATTACCCCCTACCATGCGCCATGGTGTTCTATATTTTAAATACGTGCACACATGTTGACAGTAGGGAGGTGCTAAGGGATGCAGGGAAAGTGGTGCTGCACTTAGCGCAGTGCCACTTTCCATAAATCTGCCCCTATATACCTACTATCCTTAGTGCCACAACGGTTTTCAGCCTCCAAAACTCCCAAGTCTTCATGACCTTGCATTTGAATGCTTTCCAGTTGCTTTAGTTTATTAACAGCCCCACTCTTAGCTGTTAAGCGAGGGGCATTTCTGGGTAGCCCCAAGCCAATATCCCTGCGCCCCGTTACAGCATGTGAGGTCCGCGGGACACAGTTCGAGCGAATATAACCACCTAGTGATGGTGACTGGGCTACACCAACAGAGCTGGGAGGCTCACAAGAGAGAGAAAGGTGCCTTTCCGTAAGTTCAATTTCTGTTGCTACAACCCCAATCGTCTTTTGCAGCATTGTACCAATTGTGGTAGGCTTTGGAGATGCAACAAGCGTGGAGTCCTTGGGCAAGCATTTACGCTTGCTCATGTTGTGGCAGATTTTTGGCAGATTTTAAAACTATCTGAAAGCTCCTTTAGTTAATACAGCAAAAGCGCCACAGCAATGGGCCTAAATCTCAAGGGGCATCTTTAAGGTCACTAAATAAGCAAGGACTCATGCACGTGTCATGAGCAAAGCATCTCTTCAGCTGATAGATGAAAGAGAGGTGGCCCAGCCCAGTCTCTTCCGCTAAATGAAGGGTGAAGGTTGGTAGTGCACCTCTCCTGCCACACTGGCTGATGGGGGATTGAGTCAGGCTCCCCCGACTCCTACCACGGTGTGTGCCGCACCGTGTGGCAAATCCACTGACTTTATGCACCTCCCGCCGCAAAAGTTGGTGGTGCAGCCCTCCTGCCACTCTGGCTGATGGGGGTTTGGGTCAGACTCCCCCCGGCTCATGCCACAGCACATCCCACTGATGAATGCAGATGTATCCCCTGTCACACTCAGCCCTTCATATTTTGTGGCTGTCTAGATAGTATGTACAAGTGTATCTGTCACCCAACGCAGATGTGGATTGGAGACAGGCTGCAGGGCACACAGTTATAATCACAGAGAAAAGTGACATTTCTAAAATAATAATGCGAAATCCAAGTCCACCAATAAGGAGGATTTATCATTATCATTTTAAACACACCAAACATGACAAAGCTACTCCTTTCAGATCAAGAATTACCACTTAAAAGGATATAAGGAAATTCCCAATGCTAACCTATGAGAGGAGCCAGCCTCACTATATTGAAAATGAAATAGACTGTTTGTCACTACCAGGACTTGTAGAACATAAAATTACATGTCCTACCTTTTACTTACACAGCACCCTGCCCACAGGGCTGCCTGGGGCCTACCTTAGGAGTGACCTATGTGTGGTAAAAGGGGAGTTTTACGGCTTGGCAAGTTGTTTTAAATGCCAAGTCATAGTGGCAGTAATCTGTGCACAGGCTTTGCAGTGGCATGGCTGAGATAGGTTTAAAAGGCTACTTCCGTAGGTGGCACATCAGTACTACATTCTCACTAGTAGCATTTAATGTACAGGCCCTGGCTATATAGATTAGTACTTTACAAGGGACTTACAAGGTAATCAAATAAGCCATACAGGTGTAAAACAATCATACCTTGTTTAGAGGAGAGTGTGCAAGCACCCTGGCACTAATTAGCAGTGGTTAAGTGCTCAGAGTCCTATAGCCAACCAAAAGAAGGACAGAAAAATCGGAGGAGGAACTCAAGATGTTTTGGGTAACCTTGTAAAAAGGTCCAGGTCCAACACTCTACTGGTATGGTAAATGGTAATTTGAGTAAATGAGAGTATGTGCGTTTGTGTGTATTCGTATATGTGTTCCCAGTTTATTTACCACTGCAGAGAGATTGTTTTTAGAGAGTTTGAATATTCCTCCAGCAACCATATTATTGATTTTCCTGTACTAGTTATGGGTAGGAATGTACAGCTTTTCATGATATTACAGGATATGTCTCTAGGGTCCATACTTGTGTTTATGTTGTGCATGCAATGGGACACATACAGAAGCGGTTGGTAGTCTGCATTCGATGAATCTTGGAGTGTCCTGGGAGGCAAGGATTTAGTAACAACTTACAATTTACTTTCATGAAACCAATTTGGCCACAGAAAGAGGAACTGAAGTCAATCCTAAATTTTAGTAAATCCATTACAAGTTAGTAATCGCTCCAATAAATGCGCATATCAAAATCAGATTTTGAAGGTATATAATCAAAACTAGCAAGCTGAAACTTCGGAGTAAGTTCAATATCCTTTTCATAAGGCATATGAAAATTACAGTCAGTTAGAAGCAAGAATTAACCTTCCATAAAGTAATTTGGATTTCTCCCTTTCCGCAGAAACTAATTAAGAACATCTGGTTAAATTCTAAACTAACTACAATAGGGTCTGAAGGGTTGAGAGATTAAGCAAGATAGGTGTCAGCATCACAAAGACTTCAGTAGGACTCTTCAGACGTAAAATAATTCAGTGTTAGTTTGAAGCTATGGACTGTAAGTGGTGTGTACCTCTCCAAGTTTAAAGGAATCTGTGGTAACTCTAACAATGTCAACACTAACTTAAAGTGGGAAGTTCCAGGAGCAACTGTATGTTTGAACACATCACCACAAGGCCAATTATTTATCTTTCTCACAGAGCGCACTCGCAACATGGAGTGATTCTCCCATCCCCTGGAAGACTAACAACCAGATTAGCCTTGAGTTCGTTCTCTTCAGATAGACGATGAATGGAGTTTTATTCTGTTCATTAAATCAGCCAGTCCATGCCAATATCTTGTTTCTCAGGCCTTTCTATCTATAAAACACAATAGTATTTTCTCTATCTAAGGGACCAAGAATGTGCACCTGCAAAAGAAAAACATGTAAAGCTCATAAAATGCGTTTCACTTGTTAAATGAAGGTCCGACTCATGATCACATAATAAAACATGGTTGATATTCACCTTTAAACAGTTGATTATAATTGCAAGGATAATATCAGAATAATTGCAAAACATGAACAATGAATTTACGATTGCATATGCAATGTGCTTTTCAATAAATACAACTTTTTGAAATACAAACATAAATGTGAAAGGGAACTACAAATTTGCATGTGAAAGCTAAATGTTGGAACACACGTCTACATGAAATCTCCAGTTACTACAGTGAATGCACCCTCAATAATAAGTTTTGATCCATCACTTTACATTAATAAGACTAAGGCACACAGAATATATGATGTCGACCTCATTTTCATTTCACTCCTGTAACATGCAGGGGTGCAGCCACAATTACACTACTCCAATCCCCCCTCTGATGATGAATTAAGACATCAAGATAAGTCTCTTATCAGATGGATCAATCGAAACTTTCATGTACTTTAATCTAGCCTCCTCCAGATGTTTCATCTCATCATAATATCTACACTGATTCTTCTGCAGTTCAATATTTTCCCTCTTCCTCTTCACTCCTTTCCTTGCCTTTACCCTATCATATACCTTAAACATCACAACCAAAGATGTTGCATATAAGCCAAATATCGCATGTGATCTCAATACAGAAACTACTGTTCCACTAACCAAATTTCCAAACCATCGCCAACTGTGACAATTCCATTTCCAATAGTGTCTAAAGCACTGGCCACTTCTAAACCCTTTAAATCTTTTTTTAACCCTGAAATGTTCTTGAGATATTCCTCCAAATCTTTCCTACAACCTATAAGGCTCCTGCTGTACTGGTGGATAATTTATCAATTATAATAGCCAGCTTTTTAATCTTTACATCATTAAAAATTACTCCTACAGATGGAATCATTGTACCAAGGATATCTCCAGCCTCTCCAGGGCTAACACCTCACTTAGGCCTAGAAATAATTTCCTATACAGGACCATTAAAAATGCTCAACATAATATATCTTTGGGAAAACTGCAGCTAGATAACATACGATATACGACCATTAGGCTACTCAAAATAGACATGTTCTACACAAATAAAATAAACTTCAGGTGTAACAGTAGAACAGGATCTTCTCCATCCAGGAACAATCTCCAATTTCCTCTAACTTTAAACATATGATTACATTCACTCCTTCCCACAAACACAGTGTCAACTGTAGATTTCTCTGTAAGTATGCACAGTTTTCCTTTATGCTTCCAATCCAGTGTCAAAGCAGTGTCAAAGCAGCAGGAATCCCTGCTGATTAATGCAGAGTTTCCTCCTTAGCCCACCTGTGTTGTCTCTGAAGAGCCTTCTCTGCTTTTAACTTTGATTCCAAATCTCTCTTCCTGTCTTCAATTAAATTCAAAAATATCTTCTCAACATCTGTCAGGCTACATGTCAAGTTTTTTCAATATGCATAAACAGTATCTAATGTTGTAGTGGGTTCAGTGAATCAATTGTCCCTAATTCCTTTGTGGCAGGACAATGATTCAAATAGCTCAATGTAGGAATCTCTGAAAGAACCAAATAATAATAAAACAAATTATGTTGAAGTGTCCCATCCATAAAACAAACTTAAATACATGTCAATCAATCACAATAAGCTTTATTCGGCCAGCAGGCCATCAAAGCAATACAATACAAAGATAAATAATCACTGTGAGAAAACAGGGCTGATTGCAGAGGCCCCATAACTTTTTGCCCCCATTTTCCACTTTTTGCTGGTGTTTTCCTGACTCTGATGGTGCCCTGGGTACTGCTAACCAGTCCCAGGGCCTGTGCTCTGTGTAAAATGGATATGCAAATTAGGCTAATTATAATTGGCTAAGTTAACCTACCTATAAGTCCCTAGTATGTGGTAGGGCATGTAGGTTTAGGGACCACAGCATAGGTGGTGCACACCTAGGTGCACTGCTGAGGTGCCCAGTGTCATTTTAAAGGCAGGCCTGCCTTGCTGGCTGCTTTTAAATTAAAATTATATGCAAATTCGACTTTGGAATTAAAGGTACTTCCAAAGTCTTAAACTACCTTATTTTTACATATAAGTCACCCCTAAGGTGTGCCCTATGTGCCCCTAGGGCTGGGTGCCATGTAACTATAAGCAGGGACTTTATAAAAATAGATTTATAAGCCCTGGTGAGGTAAAAACAGCCAAATTCGTTTTTCCCTCATTGAAGTAAATGGCCTTCATAGGCTAGAATGGGCAGACTTTATTTTAAATTTTAAAGTCTCCTTAAATGTTACATACCAAGAATTTGGTATCAAATTGATTGTTATAATAAATCGCACAACTTCCAGTTGTTGGATTTAATATAACTTGTCCAGGTAAAAAGTTTAGACTTTACCTCAAAAGTTGCCAATTTCAGCTCTGCATTGTTTTTGCTGCTGTGCTCTGATTGGCCAGCCTGCAGCAGCTTCTGCCAGGCTGCCTTGATGAGGTGTGAAGTGGCCAGGCTTCACACAAAGGAATGTGCTTGGGGGAGAGAATCTCCCCTCAGCAGATGGCGAGGCAGGAAGGGGGAGGGCTGCCAAACTGGTCTTCAAAGGCAGAGAAGGACATTTGGAGCACCCAGCAACACCCCCACATCCTGCAACCCCAGACAATTAGGTGCCCCCTTGATTAGATTAGGAGAGGGCAGGAGAGGGGTGTGTTTATGATTTTTAGCCACACCAGTGGGTGGGCTCAGCCAGATGTAACCTCCAAAAATCAGATTCATCCATGTTGGATTTTTAGAGACTGTTGCCTTCTGGGATGGATTTTTGCCACACTTCCCAGGAAGTGGTCATCACAGGGGGACGACCCTGTCCCTGATTGGAGAACCAGGGCCCCCCTGCTTTTCACCCAGGAGCAAGGATAAAACTGGCAGACCTGCACCCCGCCTCAGATCCCCTCCAGAATTCAACAAGAAAGGAACTAAAGAAGAAGAAGGACTGCCCTGCTGGACCCCTGGCCTGCAACTGGACTCTGCACTCAGAAGGACTGCACCAGCTGCACACTTGGGCTTCACCACAAGAAGGACTTTGCCTGGCTTCAACTGGTTCAAGGAGGGACTCCCTGTTTGCTACAGGTGAAAAATTGCTAACCAGAGTCCCCTGCACCAACTCCTGAAGAAAGCGACCAGCTGACCACTGTCCAGTGGCCAAAAAGGAGTTTGCGCCAGGTGCATTCTGGGAGTTGAAGTCCGCACCCCCCAAGGACCATCACAGAACTTCTGGACCCTTGGGGTGAGCTGTGGACCCCAAAAGAACCTTAAAAGAACATCTGGGTGAAGCCCCAGAAGTTTGGAAAAGATTTGAGAATTTGTGGAAAAAAGCTCCAGAGAGGGACCGACCCGCTGCGGAAATTCTAGCCGGCTTGCCTCAACCGTGGCCCGGCCTGACTTCGTGGTTCGTCCCGGTAAAGAAAAACATCCAAAAAAGAGACTAAGTCCGAACGTAAAAAGTTGACCGGGACCTCCCAGCCATCGTATCCGAGAAGGGCTCCATGGACGTCGGATCAAGATCCAGGTTTACCCCGGTCGAAGGATTTTCATCTCGAAAAAACGACTAAGTCCGAAGGTAAAAGTCTCCACCGAGGAAACCCACATTGCGTATCCAGACAAGGGCTCCAGGAGGTCGGATTCAACTGGCAGGTTCGTCCCGGTGAAGAAAAACTTCAAAATAAAGACTAAGTCAGAAGGTAACTTTTTAACCGAGGCCTCCCGCGACCTGTAGCCGAGCAGGGCTCCATCGCGGTCGGCCTGAAAGTTTGACTTTGCCCCGGTCGAGGTGCAACCAGATGACCCGATTGGCGCTTTTTGTTTCTAAGCGGTAGAAAAGTAATAATTCTTTAAAAATTCATATCTCCGGTTCCCCTGAACCGATTTTAATCGTTTTTGTGTCATTTTAAAGATAAAAATATAAACTATTTTTATAAATTGGTTTTGGATTTTTAAACTGTTTCCTGTGTTTTATTTAATTACTGTTTTGTGATATTTGAATGCTTTACACTTTGTCTCCTAAGTTAAGCCTTGACGCTCGTTGCCAAGCTACCAAGGGTTGAGCTGGGATTAATTTACTGAGACCTAACTGTACCTATGTGGAGGTTAGTGGCTTGTTGCTAGGTGTAGGTACCTACCTGCCCTACCAATAACCCATTTTCCAACATAATTGGAAGCAGCGACGGGATCCTGTACTTGTGTTCAATATCACGTTATAGTTTTAGGTAAAACAAATTAAAAATCCTTTAAATTGTCCTAGTGCAAAAATTGTTTTTAATTTTTAATTTGGATTAATTTCAATTATTGAATTTTTGTAATTTTTCTAAATTCTTGTTTCCAATTTTTGCAAAAAGTTTTTGTTGACACAAAACTAGGGAACCATGGAGCTTGATCTGGCTAGCCTACCCACACTGACAGTAGTCCAGCTTAGGGGGTTGTGTATTGAAAGAGGGTTGCCTGCAACCACTGATCTCAGGAAGCAAATCCTGATCACATCCCTGACAGCATGGGCTGAGGCCCAAGAGGTAGAGTCAGAAGAAGCTCCAGAGGAGGGAGAAAGAAGGGAGGATGCTAGCTCTAACCACTCAGGGGAGGGAAGGCATCTGAGCCTAAGTGAGGATGAGGAAGAACGGTCCTCAGTAAATACAGTCACTAGGGGCAGATCCAAAGCTAGTGGTGGGAAGGGGGTCCTTTCAGGAGGAGAGAACCCATCCATCAGAGAAAGAGAGCTGGAGGCCCAGCTAGCATACATAGCTTTGGAAGCAGAGAAGCTGGCCCTAGAAAAGAAAAAGTGGGCATACAAAGAGAAAAGAGATGGAAGCAGCGATAAAGAAGCTGAGGTGTCCATGGGTGGGGGAGTTTGCCCCAGATTACCCAAGGGGGTAGTTCCTGCTTATGTAGAGGGGGATGACATAGATAAGTGGCTGGGGGCCTTTGAGAGGGCACTCCAAATGAGAAGGGTTAGGCCTCAATACTGGGGTTCCCTTTTGTGGGAGTTGGTCCCCAACTCAGGGAGGGATAGGCTTCTGACCTTAAGGGGGGAGGAGGCAGATTCATACCCTAGTATGAAGAGGTGCTTAGCCAAGAAGTTTGGTCTGACCCCAGAGCAATATAGAATGAAGTTCAGGGACACCCAGAAGGTCAGTACCCAGTCTTGGGTTGACTTTGTGGACATTTCACTAAAGGCACTAGAGGGCTGGATTATTGGTAACAAAGTAGATACTTATGAGGGGTTATACAATCTGATCATGAGAGAGCACATCTTGACCAATTGTACCCAAGAAAGGTTACGCCAGCATCTAGTGGACTCTAAGCAGACCAACCCTAGAGAGCTAGGGGAGGCAGCTGATGAGTGTTGAGAACCAGGGTGGTTGTCAAGTCCCAGGGGGGAGACTCCAAGAAGGGGGCGACAGGTCCCCAAAAACCTAAGGAGGGAGGTGGTAAGCCCACCACAGAGACTCCCTCTGTACCCCAGAACCCTAAGAAGGAGGAGAGTAAATCCCACTCCCACTCTGACAAGCAGAGACAGGGAGACCCAGGGTTAAAAAAGCTCTTGGACAGTAGGGCTTGCTTTGACTGTCAGCAGACAGGTCACTTCAGAGGAGATGCAGCCTGTCCAAAGAAGGTGGTTAGCATTGGGCTGTCCAGTGTAGCCATAGAGGAGGATTCCTCAGATGATGAAGTCCTCCTAGCATTGTGCTGGGAGACAGGACCAGATGGTAAGCTGGTGATCCCTGAGGGTGGGAGTAGGCACTTCCACCACATTCAAGTGAATGGGATCCCTACCACTGGCCTGAGAGACACCTGTGCCAGTCACACTATAGTGAGTGACCGGTTAGTGACCCCAGACATGTATGTCCCAGGAAAGACAAAGAAAGTCAGGATAGCCACAGGGGAGGTCACCTCCAAACCTGTAGCCATAGTGCCCCTAGAGGGGGAGGGTATCCTTGACTGGATTAGGGTGGTAGTCAGTGCTGACCTTCCCCTAGATTGTATCCTGGGCAATGACCTCCCAGAGGTGAGTCTGGTCACAGATGGGGTGGTCGCCCAGGGTGCCCCCCCAACCCAAAGTCCTGGGGAGTCAGTCCCTACAGTTAGGAGACAGGGGTCCCCAAGAAAAGGAAAGAAGAAAAGGAAGGGTAGGCCACTCTTAAAGAGAGTTCCAGGGAGCCAAGGGCCTTCTGCCCCAGTAGGGGGGGAGCCCAGAGTTGGCACTGGTGAGGCCTCACCTGACCCCAAGGAAGTCCTGAGTAGTCAGGCAGCTGTCCAGATGCAAGGTGTTGCCCCTGCACTGACAGAAGGGAGAGTGGAAGGAGGGTGTCTGCCACAGGAGGTAGTAGCCCCCCACTCTAGACAGCAAGAGGGGTGCCAGGACCCCAAAGATGCCCCTAAAGCAGCTCAGCCACCGGTCAGTGGAGAGCTTAGGGTGTGGTTCTGGGTACTGACAGCTGTCAGTAGCCTCTGCTGGGTGCTAGCCTTCCTGGCAGCACTGTACTTGGCCTGGGAGGCAGACCCCAGGGCCAATAGCAAAGTAGGCCCCCTGACCCTATTGGTCATGGTGGGGTTGCTCAAGTGTTGGGTGACCTCTTTGGGTAAGCTAGGTGTTGCCCTAGCAAAGTTTGGAGTAGGGGAGGTGGGCACCTCACTACCCAAGTTGGCAGAGAGAAAGGAGGAAGACCCCCCTAGAGGAAAGTTTCAGTTTGTGTTGGGTCCTTTTACTGTTGGGATGGCTTCACTACCCAGAGGGAGTGACCCTGACAGGAGGATATAAGGCAGAGTAGGCCCTGCAAAGGGACAGCCAGTTTTCTTCACTGTCTTCCTCGCCTAACAAGCCAGGAAGACTCTCCCAGGGTTGGGCTGAGTCTCCTGGGCGTGTGGGCTGGGGGGGGGTTGTGTGAGAAAACAGGGCTGATTGCAGAGGCCCCATAACTTTTTGCCCCCATTTTCCACTTTTTGCTGGTGTTTTCCTGACTCTGATGGTGCCCTGGGTACTGCTAACCAGTCCCAGGGCCTGTGCTCTGTGTAAAATGGATATGCAAATTAGGCTAATTATAATTGGCTAAGTTAACCTATCTATAAGTCCCTAGTATATGGTAGGGCATGTAGGTTTAGGGACCACAGCATAGGTGGTGCACACCTAGGTGCACTGCTGAGGTGCCCAGTGTCATTTTAAAGGCAGGCCTGCCTTGCTGGCTGCTTTTAAATTAAAATTATATGCAAATTCGACTTTGGAATTAAAGGTACTTCCAAAGTCTTAAACTACCTTATTTTTACATATAAGTCACCCCTAAGGTGTGCCCTATGTGCCCCTAGGGCTGGGTGCCATGTAACTATAAGCAGGGACTTTATAAAAATAGATTTATAAGCCCTGGTGAGGTAAAAACAGCCAAATTCGTTTTTCCCTCATTGAAGTAAATGGCCTTCATAGGCTAGAATGGGCAGACTTTATTTTAAATTTTAAAGTCTCCTTAAATGTTACATACCAAGAATTTGGTATCAAATTGATTGTTATAATGAATCGCACAACTTCCAGTTGTTGGATTTAATATAACTTGTCCAGGTAAAAAGTTTAGACTTTACCTCAAAAGTTGCCAATTTCAGCTCTGCATTGTTTTTGCTGCTGTGCTCTGATTGGCCAGCCTGCAGCAGCTTCTGCCAGGCTGCCTTGATGAGGTGTGAAGTGGCCAGGCTTCACACAAAGGAATGTGCTTGGGGGAGAGAATCTCCCCTCAGCAGATGGCGAGGCAGGAAGGGGGAGGGCTGCCAAACTGGTCTTCAAAGGCAGAGAAGGACATTTGGAGCACCCAGCAACACCCCCACATCCTGCAACCCCAGACAATTAGGTGCCCCCTTGATTAGATTAGGAGAGGGCAGGAGAGGGGTGTGTTTATGATTTTTAGCCACACCAGTGGGTGGGCTCAGCCAGATGTAACCTCCAAAAATCAGATTCATCCATGTTGGATTTTTAGAGACTGTTGCCTTCTGGGATGGATTTTTGCCACACTTCCCAGGAAGTGGTCATCACAGGGGGACGACCCTGTCCCTGATTGGAGAACCAGGGCCCCCCTGCTTTTCACCCAGGAGCAAGGATAAAACTGGCAGACCTGCACCCACGCCTCAGATCCCCTCCAGAATTCAACAAGAAAGGAACTAAAGAAGAAGAAGGACTGCCCTGCTGGACCCCTGGCCTGCACCTGGACCCTGCACTCAGAAGGACTGCACCAGCTGCACACTTGGGCTTCACCACAAGAAGGACTTTGCCTGGCTTCAACTGGTTCAAGGAGGGACTCCCTGTTTGCTACAGGTGAAAAATTGCTAACCAGAGTCCCCTGCACCAACTCCTGAAGAAAGCGACCAGCTGACCACTGTCCAGTGGCCAAAAAGGAGTTTGCGCCAGGTGCATTCTGGGAGTTGAAGTCTGCACCCCCCAAGGACCATCACAGAACTTCTGGACCCTTGGGGTGAGCTGTGGACCCCAAAAGAACCTTAAAAGAACATCTGGGTGAAGCCCCAGAAGTTTGGAAAAGATTTGAGAATTTGTGGAAAAAAGCTCCAGAGAGGGACCGACCCGCCGCGGAAATTCTAGCCGGCTTGCCTCAACCGCGGCCCGGCCTGACTTCGTGGTTCATCCCGGTAAAGAAAAACCTCCAAAAAAGAGACTAAGTCCGAACGTAAAAAGTTGACCGGGACCTCCCAGCCATCGTATCCGAGAAGGGCTCCATGGACGTTGGATCAAGATCCAGGTTTACCCCTGTCGAAGGATTTTCATCTTGAAAAAACGACTAAGTCCGAAGGTAAAAGTCTCCACCGAGGAAACCCACATCGCGTATCCGGACAAGGGCTCCAGGAGGTCGGATTCAACTGGCAGGTTCGTCCCGGTGAAGAAAAACTTCAAAATAAAGACTAAGGGCCTGATTCTAACTTTGGAGGACGGTGTTAAACCGTCCCAAAAGTGGCGGATATACCACCTACCGTATTACGAGTCCATTATATCCTATGGAACTCGTAATACGGTAGGTGGTATATCCCCCACTTTTGGGACGGTTTAACACCGTCCTCCAAAGTTAGAATCAGGCCCTAAGTCAGAAGGTAACTTTTTAACCGAGGCCTCCCGCGACCTGTAGCCGAGCAGGGCTCCATCGCGGTCGGCCTGAAAGTTTGACTTTGCCCCGGTCGAGGTGCAACCAGATGACCCGATTGGCGCTTTTTGTTTCTAAGCGCTAGAAAAGTAATAATTCTTTAAAAATTCATATCTCCGGTTCCCCTGAACCGATTTTAATCGTTTTTGTGTCATTTTAAAGATAAAAATATAAACTATTTTTATAAATTGGTTTTGGATTTTTAAACTGTTTCCTGTGTTTTATTTAATTACTGTTTTGTGATATTTGAATGCTTTACACTTTGTCTCTTAAGTTAAGCCTTGACGCTCGTTGCCAAGCTACCAAGGGTTGAGCTGGGATTAATTTACTGAGACCTAACTGTACCTATGTGGAGGTTAGTGGCTTGTTGCTAGGTGTAGGTACCTACCTGCCCTACCAATAACCCATTTTCCAACAATCACCATGAATAAAACAGTACAAATCTACCATGAGACAAAATCTAAAAATAAAATAAAAGAAAATCCCTGATTGCCCAGACTCAAAAATTAGTTAAGATCATTGTTTATATAAAAATTACGTATACGCCATGCCGCTACTAAAAACTTGCTTACTGCATAAATTAACACATTTGAATTGTGACTTTTTAAGATCCTCAGAGCTAAGGCACATTTCCTTATCTTCAATTCCTGGCAGATTTTACGGATCCATTTAAACCTTGGGACTAAGTAAACAGGACAAAAAAACATGAAATGTTCTACTGTTTCAGGGGAATTGCCACACACAGGGCAAATATCAGAAGTGGTATTGGGTCTCCATTTGCTCGTCAGGGTCATCAGTGGTAGTGTCCCAAAACGGAATCTGGCATACACTCCTTTGCCTAATAGGTCAGGTATTATATCTAGGTAAGGTTCGAACTCTGGGTACCATTTAAAATCAATAAAAAGATTAGTTAAATGACCATTGAGTTTGTGAGAAATGTAATTGTTCCGTATATAAGACCAGTAAGCACCCTTCAATACTTTTACATGGGACTTCTCAAGTTGATGGGGGTTCTCCCATAAGTCTCTCAATCCCAATGTACAAAACCAGCCAGATACGTGTTTAATCCATGGGATAGAGGTAGAATTCGAACATTTTAGCAATTCTAGAAGTGAGGACTTATATACAACCAATTCGGGGACTATCCATAGTCTCACCCAATACAGCAGAGGTCGTAAAATAATTAGGTCGGCCATTCGTTTTAGCCCTAAATCCAGAAACAAGGGGATTAATAGAGTGCTAATGGGGCATGCACATAAGGCCCGTGCAAAGCTATTCTCGATTTTGGTTATTCTACTACTATCAGAGATGCCCCAGATCTCTGCACCATAGGCAGCAGCATCCTACGCCTTGACCACATAAAGTTTTATTGCTGGAGATACAGCTTTGGCCATCGTGCTCCTATAAAGGTGCAGTATGGATGCTGCCCGATGTTGCAAGAGCCCAGCACTCTTGCTAACCTGTTCCTCCCAATGGAGTGAATCTGTAAGCCTCACACCCAGGTAATCGATGGAACTAACCTGATCCAAAATAACACCATCTAACCTTATAGTGCATTTCTTCAGAGAACCAGAGCGAAGCACCATCAATTTGGTTTTCTTCAAGTTCAACTCTAGACCAGAATTCCGACAAAATAGATTAAATTTGCCCACAAGGATTTGTAAACCCATAGGGGTTTTTGAGATGAGTAGGGAGTCATCTGCAAAGAGAAGAGTAGGAATTTTCTGATCGACTAAGGTAGGAGCATCATTCTGACATGCCCTTAGTTCTTCCACCACCTCGTTAATAAATAGGGAGAACAGGAGTGGTGCTAGCACACAACCCTGTCGGACACCCCTTTTGATGGGGAATTTATTGGTCAACTCACCTTGGTTGCCCCACCTCACTTGCTCGTATGTGTCTTCATGCATGCGTTTCTATAGGTGGATTATATTAGCTGGTATCCCTGTTTTATATAGCACTTCCCAGAGCTTTTCTCTTGGGACCAAATCAAAGGCAGATCGCAAATCAACAAAGGCAACATATAAGGTTTGCTTTGCCAGGACTACATATTTCCAATGCAGCACTGCCAACCTAAAGGACTAGTATACCATACTTATTCTAGGCCGGAACCCCGCCTGTAGCGAAGAAAGAATCTGCTGTTCCATGACCCAA
This sequence comes from Pleurodeles waltl, assembly GCF_031143425.1. Lineage (NCBI taxonomy): Eukaryota > Metazoa > Chordata > Amphibia > Caudata > Salamandridae > Pleurodeles > Pleurodeles waltl. Next base: position 1,283,694,016 of record NC_090444.1, on the reverse strand, counting down.
CTCGGTAGTCTACCTAGGAGCTGTTTGGCAAAGATGTTTTGCAGGTTATCAATTAGACTAATCGGTCTATAGTTGATTTGGAGATTTGCGTTACCCTTTTTGTAGATGGGGATAATTTCGGCACCCTTCCACGTCCCAGGAATCTGTCCTCCTTCTGTGATTTTATTCGACAATAAGTTGATATACCAGGTCCATATAGATGGCTCGGATCTATAAAGATCGCCTGGGATTTTACCAGGTTTCAAGGAGTTGATAGCATTGGCAGTTTCTTCTAAAGAGAAACAAATGTGACCCTCGGGGTCATATAGACTCCCGTCGGGGGAAGAAATAACAAGGTTAGCATTTGGCGAAGTGAGGGGATCTAATCCCACGTTATCACTATCAGGAGCCCCTGGAGTGGTAACTACATGTAACTCTGTAAGTCAATGGAATGCGATACCTTCCACAGCTTCTTTGCATCCAAAGTGTTGACCTACAATTAATGCAATTTGAATTTAACATTTGAAGAAAAATCTTCTCTAGATGAGCCTATGTGTAACTCCTTTTCACTAAGTGAATAATATCTACTATTATCAACGGGATGTGACAGTGTGGGGGATTTGCCTTCTCCTGCACTAGATGTAGGTAAATGTAAATTTGTAAACAAAACAATTAATACTGTAATATTACAAAACAAAGTCCAACAAATATGATAATTTGTCTTACAGAATCTTCATGAGACTTCCTCATCCCTACTCTTTGCTCTTCTAAATGATACACTTAAGCTTCTTCAGCTGCCTGTGTCTTGGTACTCTTCTTAATTCCCTATCAGAGTCCTTCTGAGGTCTCTAATATGTACACAGTTCCGGAATCAGCACAATAAAAAATCGAGCCAATCCATTCAGTGGCATAGTAATCGCAAAATAGAGCCCAGCCACAAAGTTCTGTACAATGTGGCTCGATTGTAATTGCATTGAGTTTCAAAAACCAAAAGTCCACTATGTTGCAAAGCATGTCCCTTCAGGTGAGGTGTTCCTTTGACAGGGTACCCTGCCCTCTCAACAGGAATACTGTGATGACTCCTCAACACAAGGTGAAAAGCATTGGGAAGATCAAAGATGTTGAAATACACACTTTAGTCAGTCTGGATTTCAGCGTGCTATTCACTTGTTCCATTATCCCTGAAGCCCCAGGTTGATAGCTGCAATGTAGTCTGCTCCACCTGCAATGCTGCCCACAACACTTTCAAGACCTCATTGTTGAAGTGGGTCCATCAATCAGACTCCAGAGGAGTTGGGAAATCAAACCCAAAAATTAGTTCCCTCAACAACAATTCAGCTACAATGAAAATGTCATTCCTTCTGGTCCGGTAAGCTTCAAACCAATGCAAGAAAATGCACATAACCACCAGGACACATCTCAGCCCATTGCACACAGGCATTTTGGTGAAGTCCAACTGCATCCTGTTGAAAGGACCGCCTGATTTCCTATGTGGCTTAATGCCACTGCAGTTCTTTTCCTCACATTCATCTGATGACACCTAACACATCTGTGACATAACACTTCAGCCATCAGTCTAAATTTGAGGTTAAACCAAGTCTCTTAAAACTAATGAACCATAGCATTCCTTTCTACATGAGCAGGACCATGACAATGTCTAGCCATAAGGGGGAACAAACTATCTGCCAACACAGGTCTTCCATCTGCTGAAGCCCAAATGCCATCATCCCTTTTGACACAACCTGCTCTGACCCAACTTTGTTGCTCTGTCTCTGGCACTTCCTCCTGAATTCTCTCATCTTCTTCCCAAGTATTAGCTGTAGTTAACAAAAGGTTTTAATTGGTCTCATCTGTTGTCTCGTTGCAATACTTCCTATTGAATGTATGAGCTCCATGAGGACAGCATTTTCCAACTTTCTCTGTATATTTTTTCCTACTGTCACATAGTCATCTCTGCTGCGGTATGCAGGGCACTTTACAACTGCAACTTTTGTAGGCAACTGCAGAGCTTTGAGCAAATTATAGACATACTCTCCATTCCTACTAGAGGAGGTCATGAAACCTCATTGTGATCAAAACTACCCGAAGTAGTGGACCACACCAAAGCCACACTGACTATCAGTGAAAATTGTCACTCTCTGATGTTCAGAAGTGCAGCTTGCTCTAGTAAGAACAACTAATTGAGCCACCTGTGCAGATAGACCTCCCGAAGCCAGGAAACTTCAACTACACCTGAGGCTTACAGACTGTGGACAGCTCTCATATTTCCTCCGTAGTCTGTCAAACAAGACCCATCCACAAACAATATGAAACTCAAGTAGTGACTCATCTTAAATATCTGGTCTTGGCTTGGTGCATAGTTCAGTGACATCTCGAAAGTCATGCTCGACAACTCCTTCTTCTCCCTCAGCTTTATGAAGGGGTAACGGTGTAGCAAGATTCAAGGTGGTTTAGTGCTTTGAATACACATTATAGACCACCAAGTTAACTTGTTCATAATGTGTCAACCAGCTATTTGTCAAATGTTAAATGTGGGTATGGGTTAACAACAGTTCGACTGAGTGGGGCACAAACACAGTAAGGGGATGGCCCATCACAATATTCTCACACTTCTCAATGCTGACACCTGTATCTGCCACTGCTTCAAGGCAGCCTGGCAGTGCTGCTGTTACTGGGTCCAAAAAAAGCAGGGAAGTGGGCAACAGGCCTTAGGGAATTGGCATGCATTTCTGTGAGCACTGAGAAAAAAGAGCAAACAACTTGTTATAATCAGGCATTCCCAGTGCTGGAGTGCAACAGAGACTTTCTCTCCTCTAGGAAGGCAACCTGGCAATTGTTAACCCAAGGTAGGAAATCAGACACATGCTTGTGTGTCAGTCTTTGTAAAGGCTTGGCCACTAGGGAAAAGTTGAGTATCCAATGGTGACAGTATCGTGACTTCTCTCTGAGTAGTGGGTGGATTCATTTTCAGGTTTGCTGAGATCCTTTCATGTGACACCTTCCTTGCTCCCTTCTCAATGTGATGTCCAAGATACTAGATCTTGGACAATGCGGTACTTACCACTAGGCTTCAGCAAGCCCATAATGGGTGAGTTACATGGACTCCCCATTATCTGTTTCAAAATGCCTCTCTGTATAATGGATTTAATCACTTGAGTAATCCCTGCAATTGTTTCAAGAGTCAAATTGTACTGTGAGGTTCTTGGATTCTCACCATTAGATTTTACTTTAATGCGGACAGGCTTAACACCTTTGATGAGTCCTATGTCCTTTTCTGAAACGTTCCAGACTTCAGTCTTCACTGTACAAATGTCATCATGGGAACAGTGAAACACAAGACCATCTCTTGCCATCTTAAAGGCAATATCCTCATCATGAATCTGCAGCGCAGTACCTCTCAGGGGTGCAATAAATGGTGCAATTAAGCTTGCATTGAAGGTATCTTCCTAAGAGACTCTCAGAACTAGAATTGCATTCTACAAATGGATGATTCTTTTCAAAGGGCCTGATTTTAACAGGTACTTCTTCTGTCACTCGGTTTGTCATTTGTTTCTTTGCAAGTCGTACAACTTGTATTCTTTTTCCCAAGAGGGGTAGGTTTGGAACTTCCACTGTTCCTACCATAAAGCAGGTAGCACCAGTATCGACAAGGAAAAATATGAGGTGGCCATTCACCTCACCATCTATGAATGGACCACTCTGGTCTACCTTTAAGAAAGCACCCAAGCATGCAATCTTCCTCCTCTCACAGGCACCTACTGAAGGACGGGTCGGGACTGTAGTCCTCAAGCACTTCAAGCATAGGGAATTGCTAGAACGCACCCTGATTTTGGAAAACGTTTGGGTTCAGATTCAGGATCTGATTCAAATTCACTCTGCCACCATGTGTATTTTGCATGTGGCATTGCGGTTTGTGGAACCTGCATCACTGAAATCTGAGGGACATTAACATTTTGGGTTCTTTGTCTCTGCATGTGGCTGTATGGGATTGTTGTTCTGGGGTTCTGTAAGCCTTGAATTTTGAGGATTTATATAACATTCCTGCTTCCTATGCCCCGACTGATTACAGTAATGAAAAGGATTTGTCTTTTTCAAAGGTACCACAATAATTCTATTACTTGGATCAATCGGAACACCATATCTTCCACCTGGCTGTCGGAACTTATGTCCGCCTTTCATCACTGGAGCTCCTTGTGATAGACTCCCTCCATAGAACCAACATTACCCACAAACAGTTTACATGGACCTCCTTTCTGTGCCACTTTCATCCATGACACCATCAACTTCTCCTTCAATCACTTCTGTTTAATTTCCTTGTCATCACTGCAATACTTTGCATACCTTAAAATCACATCAATTGAATTATTCTGCTAGCAAATCAAGTGTTGCGAAATCATCAAGCTAACTTCAGGTCTCAATCCCATCATCAATCGGGATACAAAATTTCCCATGTCTTGAAGTTGGAAAGGCCCAAAACCACTATGCTGCTTAAACATCTGCAACAATCTCTCATAAAAAACATTCACTGACTCGTTGGGTCTTGTGTCGTTATTTCAATCCTCATCTTGTGCTGGTATTTTCCCTTTCAAACAGGTCATCACTTGCTGATACTTTTTCATCACCAAATTCGAAGGGGCATTTGTTATCAGATTTCTCTCAGGTTCTCTCTCCGGCCACCCTATAGCCACTGTACATTCTGCCCGCAAACACTCTGTACCACACTGTCAAAGAACGTGTTCAAATCCACCCACAAAAGTTGTGAACCTTCACAAATCGCTCAGCCTGTGTATACCATTCCAAAGGTTTTTCTCTCAATCTGGGAAAATCATTTGTGAATGATGCAAGATCACTCCTACTCTAAGGTATATGAGCATAACAACCGCCAGGCACTTACCTCAAGGGAAAAGCTGAAGTACTCTCTTCATCCCTTATGGATTGAGTTTGCTCTCCCTTCAGTTTCTTTTAAAGTTTCCTTTTCTTCCATCTACTTTCCAATTTTCCAACTCACTTCATTTTTTAACACTTTTAATACATTGCCTAATTTGCATTTACATTCCTACTGTTCTCAAACTAAAAATGTCATTGTCACCAAAGTATATGCAGTAGCTTTTCTGCAATTACTTAGTTCAACTGAGATCTATCTCATAAGTTTGAGCCAATTCAGACAATTTCTCATGAACTTGTCCTGCATGTTTAGTGACAGCTTTTCCCATGAATTTGAGCTTGTTCTCTTGATAGGTGTCTAATCCAGAAGGATCACGTTTCCCTAATATCATTTTATCTAATTCTATCTTTAAGTTGAACACATCCACAATCATCTAGAGCTTGAGAATTGTTTCCATTTTGTAAAACAGGTTACTGGGTACAACTCTCTCTCCAAGATTACTACAAGTAGCACCCTGAAGTGGGCTTCAATTAGACAAATCAAAATTGACAGTCTTGAAATGGACACTACTACAGGATCAAATCCTGTCCGATCTACAGTTGATTTCAGATAACCAACGTGAAGCACATTTATCTGAGTAGCTAATAAAGGAGTTCCTACCACTAGAACTGTCAATGTATGCGGTGCAGCTCCCAATGACTTGGGTCTGTAAAATGGAACTGCAGAACCAATAGTGACTTGAACAGTAATCACGTCTGGGTCATTTTGAACTGTAGAGTTAACAAGTATATTAATCCCTGAACTCCCTCCCATCAGTGTTAGACACACATTTGCTCCTATATTTACTGAGAAGGCACTGCTAAACCTTCATTGGGAACCGCACTGCCCATTCCTCCAAGTTGGGTTTTATTGAATGGGGCCGGATGTGTTGATAACAATGGATCCAGTTTGTCATCACTGGAATCACTATCACTATCTTCGCATATGTTCTCTGCAACTTTAGCCTTCTCCCATCCCTTTTAGCATCGGTGCAAGTACGCGTTGCTTTTTGGTCTCTTCCCTGAAATTTTGCTCTCTCTTTGGCCTGTGCTGCACACTTTCAAACATTAAGGCCCTCATTTATACTTTTTGACGCAAAACTGCACTAACCTAGTTTTGTGTGAAAAAGTATACTGTCGGCTAGCGCCATCCCAAGACGCTGACCTGGCGTCATATTTATGGTATGACGCTAGCCGGAGTTAAGGCCTGGCTAGAGTCATAAAAAAGGATGCTAGCCGTGTGGGGGAGGTGTAGGGGGAACAGGAGGTTGTGCGTCAAAGGATGGCGCTAGTATGGGGAGAGGCATAAAAATGCCTCTAACCAGACTAGCGTTATCCTTTGACGCACAACCCCCATGGACATGACTCCTGTCTTGGTAAAGACAGGAGTCATGCCCACCACCCCAATGGCTAGGCCCAGGGGACAAATGTCCCCTGGGCATGACTATTGAGCCCAGTGCCATGTAGGGGGGCCCACGTTAGGCCCCCATGGCACTTTTTAATGAAAATGAAAATACTTACCTGTTCTTACCTTTCTCGCCAGAGGATAGGGTCCCCCCATCCTCTGGCGACACTCTGGTGTGGGTGTCCCTGGGGCTAGGGAAGGGCACCTGGGGGCCCATTCCATTGTCTCTAAACATCTAAATAGGCCCACACGTCACCTAACGCCTGCCCTGACCCATGTGTTAAATAATGGCGCTAAGCAAGCTTAGCGCCTTTATTTAAGGCCCTCTACCTCCATGCTTGATTTTAGCACGGGGATAGATATGGTGCTAAGGCCATATCGTCATTTTTTGCCTGGGAATGCCTACCTTACATCTCATTGATGCAAGGTAGTTTCCCATTGGCAATAAATGACTTTAACTCCAAATCTTTGGCGCTAGACGGGTCTAGCACCAAAGTGTAAATTTTGAGTTAGGATTGCACCAAATTTGTGTAAAACAAAATGACACAAATTCGGCACAAGGCAAGTAAAACTATGCCCCTAAGTGCTCCGTACTGTGCAGGTCTAGGTTTTGCCTCATACAATATTCTCCTAAAATGTTCAATAACTCTCAAATTGAATGTGCCATAGCACAGAAAACTCAATGCATATTCCTTCTCTGTGATCTTATGCCACTGGTTAAGCCAAATACATGTGTGAAGACCCACATTTATAGTCATATAATGATCTGGCATGTCCTTGGGAGGTGCCTCTTCCACTACATGAAGAGGTATTTCCACATGTCCGCTCAGTAAACCTCGCAAATCCCTAAAACATTTCATTTTTCAGCAATATTTTCCGGCAATTACAATTTGAAATCAGTTTAGAATTAAAGTTAGTGCTTAACCCGCAGTTCTCGTGCGACAATAGAAGAGCAACACTTTATGATGTAGCCAGCCAATCGCAGAGCAGCTCAACACCAACCAGCCAAAACCAGCGCTGCACATTGTGACGTCAACCTCACTCCTAGCAGCAGCTCACCCTTCTGTACAATTTTCACGACAGGTTCTTCTCAATACTAAACACTCACAACAAAGTGCAAACCAAATTCAACAAATAACTTTGCCTCCTCCACTGAAGAAGTTAAAGTAATTAATCACACAAGAAATGGTCTGAAGTAACACTTTCCAAACTACTGTTATTCATGCTCAAATGAAACCTCAATCTGTGGGGAATCATCCAGATTGGTGTAGTTCCTCCCTGTGCACTAGGAATTCACCACCCCAACCACACCTTACTCTCACGCAAGGATAATGTTCCGATATCATTTGTGGTATTGACGATGTCTCACAACAAGCTCTGCCAAATATAGCAGACAATAACAATATAGGGGGTCATTACAACCTTGTAAATGCCGCTTACCGCCGTGCAGAAGACCGCCAACACACTGCCGTGGCCGCGGAATTCCGCCACAGCTATTATGACCCACAGCTCGGAATCCGCCAAAATTTAAACACCCACACAAGTCTGCCACACCAAAGGTCAGTGATAAACTGCCGATAACAAAACGAACACCATCACTCCAACAGGAATACGCCCACACTATCACGACCCATGAATCCACACGGCGGTCTTTCAACTGCGGTATTCCATTGGCAGTACACACCGCCACGCTCAAAATACACACACATTTACAAAACACTACCACATTGGACTAATCAAAATACACACACCTGCTACACATACACACACCACTCCCACTCCCACACATCCAATACAATATAAAACACACACCCACATCACCCACAAACCCTTACGACCACAATTGCGACTGAAGGCCAGAGAGAGACACCACCATCTACAAACTAGCATCCACAGGCACTCAACACCATTACTCATACAACATCCACGCACAAAACACCACACACCCCTAAACATCACCCCCACATCACAACACACACCTCCCCACACATTACCCACACCACCCCATGCCACCGCAAAGACACCCCAGGTTCTCTGAGGAGGAGCTCAGGGTCATGGTGGAGGAAATCATCCGGGTAGAGCCACAGCTATTCGGATCACAGGTGCAGCACACCACCATAGCTAGGAAGATAGAGCTATGGTGCAGAATCGTGGACAGGGTCAACGCAGTGGGACAGCACCCAAGAACACGGGATGACATCAGGAAGAGGTGGAACGACCTACACGGATAGGTACATTCCGTGGTCTCAAGACACCACATTGCAGTTCCAATGACTGGCGGCAGACCCCCACCTCCTCCCCACAACTAAAACATGGGAGGATTAGGTCTTGGCTATACTGCATCCTGAGGGCCTCGCAGGAGTAGCTGGAGGAATGGACTCTAGTAAGTAAAATCTTAACTATTACATCCCCCACCCTACCTGCATGCTATCACATACTCCCACCCTCACCCTCACCCCCATCACTCCAACTCCTCATCTATGTCCCACTATCACAACCCACCTATCTCAACACCAAGCTCTGCATGCAACACCAAAGCATGGACACCCATCACCAATGCATGGCCACTGCACATACCCACACACACACCCCTAAACAATTATCACACAAGGTCCCACAAAAGAATGCAAGCACTGGGGTACAGGGTCACCCACCCATTGCACACCATGGCACACACAGATGCAATAATCATGCCTTTACATCCCTGCAGGACCCGTACCCAATGTCACCGGACAGGAGGGTCCAGACATGTCCACTCCACCCACAGAAGAGGCCCACAGTGATGACAGCAGCTCTGTCCAACTGGATCTAGATGACCAGCCCAGCACATCTGGGACCTCGGGACAGTTGGTTCCCCTCACACTGGCACAAGCCACAACAGATCCTCCCCCTCTGGAAACACCAGCACAGCACCCACCCAGCGGGCCCATACCTCTGTCCCCAGGACACGTCAAGCAGCAGTGTGTCCACCACTACAGGGAACCCAGGCTAACCCACCACCCCAATAACATCAGGGACCTGGGGGCAGTGGTAGTAGGCACACGGTGCAGGGGACAGAGGCCCAGGAACACAGGGGAACTGGGAGGGCTGCTGTGCGACAGGGGGAGGACAGGCCCAGGGAACTCACTCTCCACGAGGCCCTCTCCAACATCATGGGGGTCTACCACCATTCCCAGGAGACGATGGCAACGGTACTGGCCAAGTTTCAGGAGACCGAGCGGCTGCAGGAGGAACAGTATTTGGGGTTCAGGGAGGAACTCAATTCCATCAACACCACCCTGGGCACCATTGTAGGGGTGCTGAAGGAACTCGTCAACACCAGGAGGGACACTGTGGCACAACAAGGGGCCCCTGACACTAGCCTGGACGATGAACTGCCCACCACCTCCGCCGGCGCTAGTGGACAGGAGGAACCGCCACAGCACCACGACACCAGCACCCCAACCCCTGCAGATGGAGAACCACCAAGCAAGCAGTCCCTGAGATCCAGGGCAAAGACAGAGAACAATGCCAAGCCCCCGCCAAGAAATGAGACCACCCTGATTGTCATCCTTCTGTCCCACTTTGTCACCCTGTCCATCCTTAAACTGCCCCAGCTCCACTTCCCATGCCCCTTTGGACAATGCACCTGTGAGACTAATAGACTGTACTCTGCAATGGACATTCCTCCACCATCACCCCTGACCATTTTACAATACCCTCCAATATTTAGCACTTAAATAAATACCCTTAAAGCACAAAACAATCTGGAGTCAATCTGTCCTTTCAAAAATGTGTATTTGCAATAACTATGTAAAAATGCTATATCCATTGTATTGTCAACATACCTATGTCACACAGCTCTAGTCCATGCAGAAACAAAGCAGATGTTACACAGTGGGACCCACATCTGTGAAATTGAAAGGGAAAGTGACAACTCAGGGTCCATACACTGGGTGAAAGTGACAGACAGATGAGAGGTCGAACAATTATATCAGATGTAGCAGGCAGTGATGTCTTCTTACCTGTGTCTCACTGGAAGTATTGATGAATCACTGTGTTTCTATTGTCGATGTCCTCTTCTTCTGCTTCCTCTTCTTCACTGTCCACAGGCTCCACAGCTGCCACAACACCTCCATCTGGACCATCCTCCTGCAGAAAAGGCACCTTTCGTCGCAAAGCCAAGTTGTGAAGCATACAGCAGGCCACGATGATCTGGCACACCTTCTTTGGTGAGTAGAATAGGGATCCACCTGTCATATGGAGGCACCTGAACCTGGCCTTCAAGAGGCTGAAGGCACTCTCTATAACCCTCCTAGTTCGCCCATGGGCCTCATTGTAGCGTTCCTCTGCCCTTGTCCTGGGATTCGTCACTGGGGTCAGTAGCCATTGCAGGTTGGGGACCTCGACACCAGCACCCCACCCCCTGCAGATGGAGAACCACCCCACAAGCGGTCCCTGAGATCTAGGGCAAAGACAGAGAACAATGCCAAGCCCCCCACCATAAATGAGACCACCCTTATTGTCATCCTTCTGTCCTACTTTGTCACCCTGTCCATCCTTAAACTGGCCCAGCTCCACTTCCCATGCCCCTTTGGACAATGCACCTGTGAGACTAATAGACTGGACTCTGCCATGGGCATTCCTCCACCATCACCCCTGACCATTTTACAATACCCTCCAATATTTAGCACTTAAATAAACACCCTTAAAGCACAAAACAATCTGGAGTCAGCCTGTGCTTTCAAAAATGTGTATTTGCAATAACTATGTAAAAATGCTATATCCATTGTATTGTCAACATACCTATGTCACACAGCTCTAGTCCATGCAGAAACAAAGCAGATGTTACACAGTGGGACCCACATCTGTGAAATTGAAAGGGAAAGTGACAACTCAGGGTCCATACACTGGGTGAAAGTGACAGACAGATGAGAGGTCGAACAATTATATCAGATGTAGCAGGCAGTGATGTCTTCTTACCTGTGTCTTAATGGAAGTATTGATGAATCACTGTGTTTCTGTTGTCGATGTCCTCTTCTTCTGTTTCCTCTTCTTCTTCCTCCATCTGGACCATTCTCCTGCAGAAAAGGCACCTGTCGTCGCAAAGCCAAGTTGTGAAGCATACAGCAGGCCACGATGATCTGGCACACCTTCTTTGGTGAGTAGAATAGGGATCCACCTGTCATATGGAGGCACCTGAACCTGACCTTCAGGAGGCCGAAGGCACTCTCTATAACCCTCCTAGTTCGCCCATGGGCCTCATTGTAGTGTTCCTCTGCCCTTGTCCTGGGATTCCTCACTGGGGTCAGTAGCCATGACAGGTTGGGGTAGCCAGAGTCACCTGCAAATATCGATGGAAATCTGTTAGACACACACTAACTCTTAGGGACATCCCCAGACCCAGACACCTAGTCACACTGTATAGGCTCCATGTCCTCACTTAATAGCCACACACGGTGCCTCTAGAGTTGCCCCATAACATAAGGGATACTGCTATTCCTCAAAATGTAAGCGTCATGCACTGAGACAGGAAACTTGGCATTCACATGGGAGATGTACTGGTCGGCCAAACACACCATCTGCACATTCATTGAATGGTAACTCTTCCGGTTTCTGTACACCTGTTTACTCCTGTGGGGGGGGGGGTACCGAGGCCACATGCGTCCCATCCTTGGCACCTATGATGTTGGGATGTCATCAGGCAGAGGAGCAGTGGCACCGGAGCAGGAGGGAGCTGCATCCCACATGGCCCTGGAGGGGGACACAGGTGAGTCTGAAGCCACCAGTGGGACGGAGGGCGAGGGGAGCTCCACGGCGGGGACAGGAGCTGAGACCAGAGACACGGACTCCTCCTCTGATGGAAGCTTCCTTGCGGTGGCGGGCCCCTCTGTGCCCACCGCATCTACAGGTACAGCCGCCACCCCCCCCTACCAGCACCGCCCTCCCAGCAGCCCCTCAGCGTGTGCCTCGTGGCCGCTCACCCAGGAGGGTCCTTCGCCCCAGGCACCTCACCCCTGCCCCAGTCAGCTCTGCTGCCCTCATTGAGGAGGCCATTGACCTCCTCAGGTTCCCCACTGTTGGGCAATCAACCATTTTGAATGCCGTCCAGGGAGTAGAGAGGCAGTTGCAACAGACCAATGCATACCTAGAGGGCATTCGTTCTGGTCAGGCAGCCCATCAGCAAGCTTTTCAGACTCTGGCCTCAGCACTGATGGCAGCCATTGTCCCTGTGTCCAGCCTCCCCCCTCCTACTTCCTCTACCCAGACCCAAACCCCTGTACCTCAGCCTATCCCAAGCACACCATCAGACCAGCATGCAGACACCTCAACACACAAGGGAAGCTCTGGCAAACATAAGCACCACACATCCCACAGGCACTCACACAAGCATCATACCCATGCATGCATACCAACATCCACTGCCTCCACTGTGTCCCCCTCCTCCACATCTCCCTCCTCCCTCCCTGTCTCATCTCCACTCACACCTGCATGCACTACATCTTCAGCCACTACGTCCATCACCAGCATACCCATCACCACACCCCTCTCACGTGCACTCACCACCCCCACTACCATTCACACATCCCCTGTGTTCTCTCCCCGTGTGTCTGGGAGCTCACCTCCCAAGGTACACAAACGCAGCCACACACCCACCCAACAGCCATCCACCTCACAACAGCCTCCAGCCCATGCACCTTCACCCAAAGTCAGCAAACGTACACCACCTACAACCACTACCTCTTCCACCACTCTCGAACCCCCTCCATCTACCCGTCTCTGTGTGTCCAAAAGACCTTTTCCTGTCCAACCTTGACCTCTTCCCCTCACCTCCCCCACCCCTTCAGTCCCCTAGGGCCCGCCTTTCCAGGTACCAACCCAGCACCTCAGCCACAACATTAGTGGGAACAGTGGTGCCAGCAGTAACCGGCTTCAGGAGTGCGCCAAGCAGCAGGGCAGCCAGTGTGCCAAGGAGCCAGACCACGGACAGTCCCCCACCTCAAAAGCATAAAAAGTTGGCCAGTGCCCGGTGAGAGAAAGGCAAAACATCTACCAGCAAAGCCTCTCCCAGGAGTACAGTTGGGAGTGGGAAGACAGCTGCGCCACCATCCAAGGTGGGGAAGGGGCACAGAAAGACAGGCAGCTCACCGAAAACCTGCACGGCAGACAAAACCGCCACAAGCACCGCTGCCAAGGACACCGCCGCCACCAGCACTGCTGCCAAGGACACCGCTGCCACCAGCACCGCTGCCAAGGACACCGCCGCCACAAGCACCGCTGCCAAGGACACCGCAGCCACAAGTACCACTTCACAGGACACCACCGCCGCCACAAGCACCGCTGCCAAGGACACCGCTGCCACAAGCAACACTTCACAGGACACCGCCGCCACCAGCACCGCTGCCAAGGACACCGCCGCCACAAGCACCATTTCACAGGACACCGCCGCCACCAGCACCGCTGCCAAGGACACCGCCGCCACAGGCACCACTTCACAGGACACCGCCGCCACCAGCACTGCAGGCCAATGAGCGCCAAAATCTCTGACGCTACTGGGGCAGCCACGAGCGGGATGAAGCACTCTGGGCACCAAGCCCCCTCCAGAACCAGTGGAGTATCACATCCACTACCTCAGTCCTTGGCAGGATGAAGCACTCTGGGCACCAAGCCCACTCCAGAACCAGTGGAGTATCACATCCACTACCTCAGTCCTTGGCAGGATGAAGCACTCTGGGCACCAAGCACCCTCCAGAACCAATGGAGACTGTTATCCACTTGAGAGACTGTGGCTTTGCACTCCCCAGGATAAAGCAGTGGGCAAACCACCCACTTGATAGACTTGAGAGACTGTGGTTTTGCACTCCCCAGGATAAAACAGTGGGCAAACCACCCACTGGAGAGACTTGAGAGACTGTGGCTTTACACTCCCCAGGATAAAGCAGTGGGCAAACCACCCACTGGAGAGACTTGTGAGACTGTGGCTTTGCACTCCCAAGGATAAAGCAGTGGGCAAACCACCCACTGGAGAGACTTGTGAGACTGTGGCTTTGCACTCCCCAGGATAAAGCAGTGGGCAAACCACCCACTGGAGAGACTTGTGAGACTGTTGCTTTGCTCTCCCCAGGATAAAGCAGTGGGCAAACCACCCACTGTAGAGACTTGAGAGACTGTGGCTTTGCACTCCCCAGGATATATCAGTGGGCATGGAGCCCCCTTGTGGATCTGGCGTTGTGCACTCATCCGGCTGAGGTGCCCCCCTTCCCTTCCCCCTGAGGTGCCTGTTGTATTTTGATAGGATGCCCCAGCAGTGTTCTCTCCGTTTTGATTGGGTATCTTGTGTGGGCCTCGCCCATGCATTTTGGGCCCAGTGGTCCACGGACTTTAATGGTGGTATACCTTGGACTTGTATTCTTGGTGTATATATTTGTTTATAGTGTATATATATTTTTTTGAGTACTGGATTTTAATAGATTACAAACGTTCAAATCATTTCCTTTTGTCTTTGCATTCTTCCGGGGGGGTTAGGGTGTGTAACTGTAATGTATTATGATGTATTAGTGTGTGTGTTGTCGTGGGTGAGGGTGGGGTTGGGGTGTTGCATGTTGCGTGTGTGTGTCACTCTTCTTTCCCTCCCTCTCCCCTGTGTCGTAGGTGCAGTACTCACCGTGGTCTTTGCCGCCGGCGTTCGTGGTCCTGGTAGAGGAGCAGGAAGACAAAGGCAGGGAGTATCTGGAGTTCCGGTTCCATGGCGTCCTGGTTCCTCGTGGGGTGTGTAGAGGTGAGTGTTTTCCCTTCCAAGTCCTGTTTCCGCTGTGTTTTTGTTCGCAGTGAATCCGCCCCAGAAAAGGTGGCGGATTGGACTGTTGTAATACTGTGGGCGGCATATTGTCTTCCGCCTGTCTGTTGGCGGTTACCACCGCAGTGTTTGTTTGTACCGCTGTGGTGGTCGGAGTGTTAAAGTGGCTGTCTATGTTGGCGGTTTCCGCCACGGTCGTGATTCCATTTTATTTACCGCCGGCCTGTTGGCGGTTTTACCGCCGCTTTAACACCGACCACCAGGGTTGTAATGACCACCATAGTGTCTTCTACACTTTTTAATACTATCCCAGGATCTTAGGCCACATGGGACCCAATAACAGCTTCAATTTCTGTGCATCAAGAGTCACACTCACACAACAGTTTAAACATTAGCACATCATGCCACACAATCTCTGCAAACACTGCAAGCTAGACATGAGCAATTACAACATGCAATCCTATTAATATTCACTCCGCCACTGTTACAGCTCTCTCCCAGACTGCTGTAACTCTGTCAATCCTCCTACTAGAACCATGGGCTTTGAGGCTTGTACTAGGTTTGGGCAAATCTAGAATGGGGCACTATAACTCCCCGCTCTAGTAACTAACCGTTTGATAATGTTACCCCCTGATGGGACGTTTACAAAAGCGGTTGGTAGTCTCTACCCAATTAATCTTGGAGTGTTCTGGGAAGCAAAGGAATTAGTAACAATGTACAATTTACTTTCGTTCAGCCAATTTGCCCACACAAAGAGGACCAAAAGTCAATATTGAAGTTTACTTAGTGTATTTAAAATTCGTAATCACTCCAATATATGCACATATCAAAATCAGATAATAAAGGTACAGAATCAAAACATGCAAGCTGAAATACAGGAATAAGTTAATTGTCCTTAGTGTATGGCATATGGAATTTACAGTCACAGCAATACAGAAACTACGAAACAAGACTTGGCATTCCTTAAAGGAATTTGGATTTCTCCCTTTCAGCAGAAAGCGAATTAAGGACATGCAGTTAAATTCTAAACCAATTAATATAGGGTCTGAAGGGTTCGTGGGTTGAGTAAGATAGGTGTCAACATCACAAAGACTTCAGTAGAAGTCTTTGGAAGTAAAAGAATTCAGTGTTACCATAAAGCTATGCACTGTAAGGGCAAATAGGTCTGAGAGGTCTGTACCTCTCCAAGTTTTAAGGAATTTGCTGTGAGTCTGACAATGTGAACACTAACTTAAAGTGAAAAGTATCAGGAGCATCTGTATGCCTGAACACATTACCAGAAGCCCAATTATTTCTCTTTCTCATGGAGCACACTAACAAAATGGAGTGATTCTCCCAACCCAAGGAACCCTAACGAACAGGTTAGCCTTGAGTTTGTTCTCTTCAGTGCGACAATGAATAGGAGGTTTATTCTGTTCATTAAATCATCCAAGACCTTTCTCAGGCCATTCCATCTCTAATACACAATAATACTTTCACTAGGCTAGAAACCAAGAATGTGCACCTGCAAAAAAAATATGGAAAGCTCAGAAAATGCATTTCACATGTTAAAATTAAGGACCAACTCATGCTAACTTACTAAAACACAGTTAATATGCACCTTTAAACACTCAATTATAATTGCGAGCATAATATCAAAATAAACACAACATATAAACAACGAATTTAGGATTACATGTGTAATGTACTTTTTAATAAATGCAGCAATTATAAATACAAGCATAAATGTGAATGTGAAATACAAATTTGCATATGTAAACTAAATTTTAGAACATGTATATGTGAACACTCTAGTTATTAGAGTGAATGCACCATCAATAATGCGTTTTGGTGCATCACTTTAGATTATTAGGGTTAAGGCACACAGAATTTATGATATCGACCACATTTTCATGTCACTCCTGTAACATTTAGGAGTGCAGCCAAAATTAAACTTCTTCACATGTCAGTTAGCAACTCATTAAAGCCTGAGTTGAAAAGGCATTCTGTTGGAAATTTAGGAAATATGGTTGGGAACGTACAAGGATGCAACATATCACTGAGCTGCCCAGAATTTTCATACAACTGTTTTTTCCTTGAATGGTCCAAAAAGAACCACTCTTTTGTCAAAGGAAACCTTGTGGAATATTGCAGTGTACAGCATCAAGTAACAATGTAGTTGTAAGGGAGCCTAGGCTAGTTCACACCTTTAACCACGTCTACCGACTTAACAAACAACATCTACCTAATCCATTGAGAAACTGTTGATCATATTTTACATTTAAAAAACTTCTTATGTGTGTGTTCCTTCTTTTCTCCTTTCCCAGTTACTTTAACTATAAATCTTCAATGCACGTCAGCAATATTGTGGACTAGGAGAAGAACAACAAAGTTGTCCAAAATGGATCTAATTAATTTGTACTCCAAATGTATAGTTTAACTTACCTGGGCTTTAATTTCACATCCATTGCAAGACTGCTCTGTAGGAGAGGTCATGAGTAAATCACCCACTGGCACTCGCCCACTGGTCCCCTTGACAGTGCTGCATCATAGACACACACTGAAAGTCAAAATAATGAATCCTGTGTACGCAGTTCATGCAGCTCCTAATACATCTATCGTCATCGTATAGGTTCTCCACCATTGTTTGAAGACTTGTTATTCTTCGAAATGCAAACTGTTATCATTAAAAGTATTCCAGATCATAATTAACCTACTACCTCAGCGAGGTTTTCACAGTGTGTTGAGCCCACACTTACCGCAGAAAAGCAATATTTTTGTTTCGAGAATACCCTGGATGACAGAAGTTCACTGCAGAACTGTGAATGTTGTCATTCCTTCCTTGTCACCATCATGGCTTCACTTGAATAAGGCACCAGTGTCCTACCCAACCTGTTTGATGGCATTGCCATCAAGAAGAACATATATATCTCTAAAGGTAGCCTCATGCACGGAGAGTAATAAACCATCACTAGTCCCTCTTTGTGTTGGATATTATGCCTAAGAACTTCTAGACAACTCTAGAAGCAAAGGCAGCACCTGCCCTTTTTCCAAGACGATAATCCATGGCATGCTAGCATCTCTTACATGTTGTTCACGAGCATGTATCCAGCAACGAACCTGAACTACAAAAGTTTGTCTTCTCAGAACCAAAGTGGCATTTGAACCGTTTCTTTAATGACATGAGATGCAATATGGATGCTAGTCTTACACAACACACTTATTGCCTCAATAAGGTTAGAATCGTATTTCTTATTTGCCCTGTCTATCTGTAATATGATGGGCATATATTATGTTTTTCTTTTACTCCTGTGGCTCTTCCATGGTCAACCAGCACTGGAAACAAAAACTTCTTTAGTCCATGAGTCAGTACTTTCTCATATTCTTTTTAGGGTCGAGTGTGCAAGCGCTCTGGCCACTGTTGTAATCTCTCTGTGGACTTTTAACTACGCCCATGTCACGTCCATCAGTTTGGTTGGTTAATGGGGTCGCCTTTTAAAATCCACTTGATTTCATTAGTGAAAGGCATGCATACATCATGCCTTTTTCCGATGTTTATCTCTCCTTGATAGCACCAGTAAACTACTGAAAACATACGAGGCTCTGTGTTTTCCGCATGGCTTCTGATAACGCGTCAAGCGCTTATAAATTACCTGTACCTGGACACGTTGGAGGTCGGTGAACCTTTTAGCCGAGTTGGGCTCTCCTCATCCTTGAATAGTAGGGTCACTTGAATCAATAATCAATAACTGTTGTGCGCGATAGCCAATACTCAATTAGTAGATCAAAATAACACATTAGGAATTTATAACAGTTGATATTTCGACGCACCATGACCTTTCAGTCATGAATAACCACACCGGTTTATTAAAAGTTAGTGAATTTATTTCTCTATATTGACAAAGCTAGCACAATGTATATAAGTCTCAAAACCAAATGATATATATATACGAAAATTACTAGTTGTCCATAGCGGCGGAAGAAACCCAATCTACGAAATATATGAATGATAGTACATTCAGTTATGGCAATACAAATCACTAATATAAGCAACTGAATTTGACTAATTTCATACATCGGTCAGCATGACAAGATTTCAATTCAACATGGGGCATCAAGTTCATACCTCGACTAGCCTCTAATTAGCATTGGCATGTGGGGCTTCATGCAAAACGAATTTAGTCAACACAAATTTGGAAAACTCCTAGCATGGGCCCTATCAAAATAGCAGTTGGTACCTAAAGGGAGAAACACAATGCATAATACAATTATCCTTTCATATTTACCAATTACATTCAGCATTCAAGAAAGTCTTCGTCCTTCAGGTACCGGTTCGATCAGCATGGGGCAGGGTTTTAAAGGGGCAAAGTTAAGGACAAGTTTCCTTGCAGCAGCAAGGAGAATGGGACAAAGTTACTGCATGGGCAAGACAGGGTAAATTAAAGTTAAAGTCTCTAGGGTGAGAATTCTCAAAGTCTCTTTCTCAATAATAGAGAAAAGGGCATCAAGATGTCGTCTAAGATGGCGTCTGGCGTTTGGCTTCAAAGATGGCATCAAGGAAAATGGCTGACTTCTCTTTGTCCAGTGGGTTTAAGTAAGAAACATTCCAAATTTTGCAGGGTCTTCCATTGGAGGGTTCATAGGGTAGCTTCAAATTGACCAATGAAAAATGTCTTTCTACTAGGACTCTTTTATGCATATATTGTCCTTGGAGCCTTGGAACACAAGTTGTAACAAGGTTTGCCAATTATTTTGATATCTGTACCCTCATTGTCCGCACCTGCAGACTGACCTTGGATCAGAGGGGATGAAACCGGCCTAGTACAAAACCTTGGAGATAAGTGTATTAGTCATCTTCTACTGGAAAAATACAACTTCAAGCAAGAATATATGTTACATTAGTTCAAGGAAAAGCCACGCAGTTAGAATTTGAGATCAGGCAACTAGGCCAAAGCCTCTACTAAATTTAAGCTAAGCACAAACAGTTTCAATAAGAAATCATGGCACACATTTGCAATTATGACGGATTACTACATTTTCAATTCTTCATGATTAATAAAGCACGTTTATAATATTGGCGAACTACCCTGAGGGCACAATTTCCCCCTTACATTATTTTCTTTTCTAAAATCACACAACATTATACGATTTTGGTTACATGATATATGAATATATATAGGACCCTTTTTCTCTGCGTCATCCCTCCTCTGATGACTAATTATATCATCACATCAAATCTTCCCACAAATTTTATTCCATTCAAATTCTGTTTTAGTAATTTGGCACTTCAGTCAATTTCCTCTTTCTTTTAATTCCTTTTGATTTTTCTCTGTATGTTTCTACCATTTTGGTTTGTTCTTTCTCTTCTCTTCTCCTTTTGTTTCTTGTTTTCAATATTTTAATAGCTTTCCATATTCCCCAAATGCCTAATAAACAAATCAATATTATTAATATCCCTTTTACTATTTTCAGTAACAATCCGTTCCAAACGTTGCTGAGCCAATTTCCCACTGAAGCAAATACTTTTCCAATCTTCTCCCATACTCCTGGTTCTTTCAATTCCTTCAAATCTGTACTTTCGTTAGTTAAGTTTGTAAGCATTTTTCTAATTCGCCCACTGCTTTCCGGTATATATGTACAACAGTGGCGAGTACTAAGCATTTTGCAAACGCTGCCATCCTTTGCTAAAAGAATGTCTAAGGCACGCTGATTTTGAAGAGTCATAGCTCTTTCTGCAGCGAGTTCAGCATCCATCAGGATTATAGCGCCTGAGAATTTTGTCAGCATGTTATCCACAATAGTAGACAACTTTTGTATTTTGATTGAATTCAATATGACTCCCACTGAAGGAATCAAAGCTCCAAAAATATCTCCTACCACACCAGAAGCTGTCTCTCTCTTCTGAACATGATGTGATTCAGACAGCTTTGGGAATTTCTTTAAGTCGTCTAGTTGATAAATCTTTGGGAACACTATTCCCACATAACATCTCCCATACCATCCTTTAGGAAGACGATAATAGGCGTTAAGTCCACAAATATAGTATATCCCTGGAATAACTGGGTCTTGTCCATTCAGCATGAACGTCCACTTAGGTTGAAACAAAAACGTGTGTTTACATTCACTTGTTCCCACAAAAACTGTGTCATAATGTGATTTATGTCTATGTATACAGAATCTCCCTACGTGTAATGTATCTAAAGCTATTTTCCCTTGTGTCTTTATCGCAGCGAAAGCATAGTTATCTACAGATGTCCTTTTGTGTAATTCCCTTTCTAATTCTTCCTTCATTTCTTTCCTCCTATCGTCAGTGCGGTCTAAAAAGTTTATCTCCAGCGGTGAAAGCAAGCATGTAAGGTTCTCTCTATGTGCGTGAGCTGTGTGAAAAGGTGACAACGGCTCAAAGAAGCCTCTCATCAATTTTATATAATAATCTCTGGCTAATTTACTCAGGTACTCGATTATGGGGACATATGCAAATGTAACATCATAATTAGAGTAAAAATAATGAATGTACTGCTGACCATAAAATCTGGACATTATTATACTACATGTAATTCCATACGTAAGAGGCATGCTATGATACGTCACCCCTTCCACTACTGAGGTAGGTATTTGTGTGCACACATAACAATCTTTCGCATCCATGGTCTCAACATACTCACTCAACAAGCGATAGAAAACATTGGACGAAAGTTCCTTTTTATCATGCAGATGCCTTTCATCTTGTTCGAGTCTCTTTAAAGCTGTTAGTTCAGTAGTAGTTTCAGGTCTAGAAGTAAAAGCATCATTCGTCCCTCTCTCATCCTTTCCATGCATTCCAAGAACTATTGCTACAATGATTAGTACGCATGCAGTTATTAGACCTATACACATGTATTTACAACACTTCATTTTATGCCCCTGTGTAGTGTAGCCTGTCATGATCTATATAGAATCAGAAAGTTGAAGACACTTTATCAAATCGGATTTGCAGATATGTATAAAGCTGAACGAGTTCAATGTTCACACAGTTTTCTTTAGCAGCTTTGTCTTTTATCGGTTTAGCAGCTTTGTCTCAAAATCGGTTTAAAAGTCAATCAAGTTTAGCAATGTCTTAGCCGGTTTAAAAGTCAATCAGGTTTTCAATGTCTTATTCGATAAAGTTCATGGAGTTTCACTTCTCAAGTGCCAAAGTGAAGTTCTGCCTCTTCGTTCTCGAGACTGAGAGATAAGAACTCGTCTGACCAATCGTTAGCGGCTATGTATGCCCACTCCGGACCAGAATACCTTCTGCTCGGTATTCTTTTTCTTTTCAATTTTCATCTCCCTTTGATTCTCTCTCACGGGTGCTTTCTTCCTTGGTCAGGTCTTTCTCTTCACTGGGTGTTGCTATTGCGACAGACACTTCTTTTCTTTTCTCTTTCAATTTTGGCTCTTCATTCTCATTTGGTATTTCTTTAATCCTTAGTTTTGCTGGTGATATACTTTGCCTCCGTTTCGCACTGTTTTCACCTGAGGGACCTGCAACCGGTTCCGGAAGGGGTTGAGCGATTTCACTTTGTCCCTCCTCTTTTTCTTCCTCCAGAAGGTCGATCAGATTTTCCTTTTCCTTTCCTGTATCGTCTGCTTCTGGGAAAGCCCTCCTCTGATCAGGCTCTCCTGCTTCTTCACTTGTTGCAGGCTCTTTTTCACCCTCAGGGTCTCCGTCACTCTCTGATGTCTCTCCTCCGTTCTCCTCAAATGGATCGGCTGTTTCTTCCTCAGAGAGTATTTCTCCCTCCTCTAATTCTGCTTGTTCACCTCCAGGTTCTCGTTGCTTTGTCTCAGTACCTGGTACTTTCTTGTCAGTCACTGGTGATTTCAGTGCTTCAACTTCCTCTTCTGTGGGGCACGTCACCGTTTTCGTGTGACTGGCGTGAATCCAGTTGGGAACTCCTGCACACTTTACAGCGGTAGTAGTCGTCAGAATCACTTGGAAAGGCCCTTTCCAACGAGGTTCCAGACACGACTTTCTCACGTGCTTCTTTATCACAACCCAGTCGCCTGCTTTCAGGGCGTGTCCTGGACCTTGGATCGGTGGCAAGATGGTTGCCTCCACCTGGTGAGAAAAAGAGCGCACCACATCAGCTAGACCTTTGCAGTAGTCCAACACCATATCATCTGTAATATTCAAAAGAGCATTGCAGGAACTGCTGGAAGTCTCATGGCCCTGCCCATGAGAATCTCGTGCAGGGACAGTCCAGTTTTCCTATCAGGGTTGTTTCTCATAGACATTAATACCAAGGGCAATGCGTCAGGCCATTTCAAGTTAGTTGATGCACATATTTTCACCATCCTTGACTTCAATGTGCCGTTCATTTGCTCCACTAGACCTGAGGCTTCAGGGCGGTAGCTACAATGCAACTTTTCTTGTGATTTTGAGTGTGAACTGCACTTTACCACCGCAACTTCTCCTGGCAACTGAATGGCATGTAACAACACTCTTATCCATTCACCATTTTTCACTGGTGATCCTGAAGAAGTCATGAAGCCTCTCTGTGACCACAACTGTCCAAAGTCATGCACTATTCCAAATCCGTACTGACTGTCAGTATAAATGGTGACTTTCATCAATGCAGAAAGTTGGCAAGCTCTAGTAAGTGCTACCAATTCCGCTACTTGTGCGGAGTAGACTCCTTGAAGACAAGATGCTTCCAGAACACCTGTTATCGGACATACAGCATATCCTGCTTTCAATATTCCCAGTGCATCTCTTAAACATGAACCATCGCCAAAAAGGACTTGATCATTTTCTTCCAACCGGGTGTCTTTGATATCAGGTCTTGGTTTTGTACAAAATTCAGTCACCTGAAGACAGTCGTGCTCGACGTCTTCAGCGTTCTCAATTTCGACATTTTCACTGGGAAACAAGGTTGCTGGATTCAACGTAGTACATCTTTTCAGCTGCACATTCGGTGAACCCAAAATTATTGTCTCGTACCTTGTGAGCCTAGCACCAGTCACGTGTTGTGTTCGGGAACGGGTCAGAAGTATCTCGACTGAGTGAGGGACCATGACTGTTAAAGGATGTCCCATCACTATTCCTTCACTCTGGGTTAGGCTTATACCAAGTGCTGCTACGGCACGCAAGCACCCTGGCAGTGCTGCTGCGACCGGATCCAAAGTAGCTGAAAAATATGCTACTGGTCTGTTAACGCCACCATGGGCTTGAGTCAAGACAGACAAGGAACATGCATCACGTTCATGACAAAATAATGTGAAAGGCTTTGTGTGGTCAGGCATACCTAAAGCTGGTGCCCTGCACATGCATTCCTTTAATTCAATAAAAGCATCCATCTTGTCTCCTTTCAACTCTATTTCATCCAGCGCATCTTTCTGGGTCAGTTTCAGTAAAGGTATTGCTAGAGTTGAGAAATTGGGAATCCATTGGCGACAATAGCTCACCATCCCCAAAAACTTTCTCACTTCTCTTCTCATCTTCGGTGGACTCATCTGAAGTACACTTGTTATCCTTTCTTTCATAATTCTTCGTGACCCTTTCTCTATTTGGTGACCCAAATATTTCACTTTCTTCTGGCAGAATTGTAATTTTGAAGGGGACACTTTGTGTCCGTTCCTTCCCAAATGATTCAGTAGGGCAATGGTATCAGCTTTACAGTCACTTTCTGTCTTGGATGCAATTAGCAGATCATCAATGTATTGCACCAAGGTTGATTCAAATGGTAACTCCAACGATTCCAAATCTTTCTTTAGAATCTGATTGAAAATTGATGGCGACTCCGAAAACCCTTGAGGAATTCAACACCAACTGTAGACCCTGTCTAGGAATTTGAAACAGAAGAGAAATTGGCTGTCTTAATGAAGAGGCACAGAAAAGAATGCTTGTGACAAATCGATAACTGAGAACCACTCAGCATCACAGAGAACTTGAAACATTATCACAGCTGGATTTGGTACTACGGGACAGCATTTGACTATTATGTCATTTATCTTCCTCAAATCCTGAATAATCCGGACCTTTCCACTCGGTTTTATCAGTCCCATAATTGGTGAATTACATGGACTGCTTAACACTTCTTTTAGTACTCCCTGTTTTACGAACTCATCAATGAGTTGGGCGACTTTCATGAGGGTGTCTTGCGCCATATGGTATTGTGGGGTCTGAGGAAAAGTTACATTGGGTTTCACAGTCACTTTCACTGGTTCTACTCCTTTGACCAATCCTACTTCTTTCCCTGTCATATCCCACACTTCCTTTCCAACTGTTTCCTGTAACTCAGCAGGAATATCTGCTTCAGTGAGCATTGGGTAAAGAGTAATCAGGGGATACTCTTCATCGACAGTTTCCACTTCGTCCCCTCCTACACTGTCCTCTTCCTCCCCATCACTGTTTGTCTGGATTTTAATTCCATCATTTGAACACATAATCGATCATCCCAATTTGCACAATAGGTCTCTCCCTAACAGTGATATCGGGCTTGAGTCACACACCACAAATTTATGTGACCCTTGATAGTTACCAATTCTGACTTGCACTGGGTCAGTGATTGGGTTTGTCAGGTACCTATTTGCTACTCCCACTACTTGAACTGTTCTCCCTGAAAGTGGCAAATTTGGTACTTCGATGCTCCTAACAGTAGAGCGGGTAGCTCCCGTGTCAACCAAGAATGAAACTCGATGACCCATAACTCTTCCTTCCACATACGGACCCTTTTGATCAACTTCCAAAGATGCTGCAAGCATACAATTTCCCTCTTCATCTGAACTTTCACTCTCCCATACATCATTTATTCCATCCTCACTGTGTAAAGGGAATTGGTGTACTGTGTCATTTTGATTCATCACTTGACCCGTGACCTGCTGAGGAAGCATTACCTGTTGCTGATTCATTGGTGCTAAGGGTATTTGCATTTGCTGATTAGGTACCATGGGAAACTGCTGTTGCATTGGCTGCAACTGCGCCATTTGCGCATGGGGCATTTGCACCTGTTGCGGTCGTATGGGTTGTAAACCCTGCATCTGATTCATATTATTCTGAAAATTTGGGTTTGGACCCCTCAATTTCGGTCCTCTCATATTCTGAAATGCATTGACATCATTGTTTTGCTGACCTACACCTTCCTGCACCATCATTGGGCAGTCCAGTTTCCAATGCCCGACGATCCTGCATGTGTGACATGGCATCACCTTCTTCATTGCCTGTATACCATTTGGAATCATAACAGTATTTATGTCAGGACCATTATTCACAAAACCTCCTCGACCTCTGCCTCTCATCTGTGGCTGAAACATAGCATTTCCCTGCTGTTGCTGCTGCGGCATCTGTTGTTGAAAACCTTGCAAACCTTGCAAACCTGTCTGAGCTGCTCTAAGCTGCATCACCTTTTCCTTCAACCGTTTCTGTTTTGTCTCAATCTCATCACTGCAGTATTTTGCATAGTTCAACACTTCATCGATCGATTTTGACTGCCAACAAATCAAATGCATCTTAATCATCCGACTGACCTCGGGTCTCAACCCTTACACAAATCTGAACACGAAATGGAGCATGTCCTTTGCCTCAATCGTCTCCGTGCCACTGTAATTTTTAAAAGCTTTCAACAATCTCTCATAGTACGCATGTATCGATACTTTAGCCTCTTGTGCTGTTCTGTCGATCCTCTGCCAATCCACATTTTTCGACACAACCTTGGTTTTCAAGTGCTCGATCACCTTATGGTATAAACTCATTACCGTAGGCGATGGTGCACCTGTGTCCCTATCTCTCTCTGGTTCACTCGTCGGCCAACCTACAGCTCTTTTACAGTCTTCCCATAAATCTGCCGGAACCACTATTTCAAATAAAGTATTCAGGTCTTCCCAGAGACATTTTGCGAGTTTCACAAACCTATCTGTCTGTTCATACCATTCAATCGGTTTCTCCCTCAATTGGAGAAATCATCCGTAAAGGATTGAATATCGCACCTGTGCCATGGTACATGTACAAGTTTTCCCCCTGCTGTCTCTCTCATTGGCAACATGATTATCAGATCGTCATTCTGTTGTGCCTTTTCATTCCGATCTGGGGTACTTTCTTTCTTTTTGTCCTTTTTCTTAACCCATCTACTTTCCCATTTATGTGGACATCTCCAGACCTGTGCGCTCTGCAGTATCTCTTTAAGGTGCGTTTTCATCCCTGCCGATCTAATGTGTTCAAAATCTTTTGTCTCGAAGTCTAACCTGTAGCTTCTGCTCAAGTGTTTGGTCTTACTTATATCGATCTCGTTTCTGTCTGCAATTTCTTGTAACTTCTTATGCATGTTGCTCACTTCTCTTGTAATCCTAGGGCACATGTACCTCTGCTCTTCTTCTGTGTATGATTCTAACCTGTTCAGACCCATTGTTCCCTCCACTAGTTCATCTGCCTCCATGCCCAATCTTATTTTATTCAGGTATTCTTCTCCCTTCCCGCTGGATGTACTCTGTGGGGAGTTCAGACTGTTGAACCATTGTGTTAGCTGTTGTGCGTTCAGTCCCATCAATGTAGCACTTACATCAACTGCTACTGATGGTTGCGGTAACGTTTCAGTCTTTGAAGTTAACGGTATTAATAGTGGTGGACTTGACCTTACCACAGTCGACGGAGCACAAATTGGAATTGGACTAAATTCCGACAATGACCCAGATCCATTTGGCAGTGTTGCTTTCGGAGTTGTTTCTGGAGTAATTTCTATGCATCTTCTCCCTGTCTCACTTTGTGTCATTACCCCTTGGTCACATGCGTTTGAGTTTGCCTGTATATACAGTGGTAATGGCGGACCCACAGTGATAGGCAGAGATATTGCGTCTGGATTCTGTCTGTTCCCTAAATTCTGTGGCATGTTAATCTCCACATTATGGTTCATCATTGCTGGCATACCTATCTGGTCCTCTGTTACTCGAGTGTACCTCGGCACTTCTTGTACCTGCTTTTGGGGCATCAAAAATTGTGTTGATTCGGCTTGAATCAACGTCGGGTTTTTATAACTCTGTCCTCCCTGGGCCATTAAATCAGAAGTCATTCTCAAATTATGCTCATCACAGCAGTGCATTTGAACCTGCGGCTGATTCGTATCGACAGGTCTCAATTTATGCACATCAGGATATATCCTCTGGACTTGTGGTATCTGTGGTGAAAAAGGCATATCGGGGCCATTCTGTCTTTGTGATATTCTCAAGTTCGGTGTTACATTACCCTGTGCTGGTGCTGGAGGGGCAGTACTAATGCTTGATCCTTTTTCGCTTTCCACATATGGTGGCGGGCGATCATTCAGCAATTGTATAATGAACTCCTCATCGTCTGACTCGTCTGACCTTTTTGAGTTTCTGTTATTTTCTCTATCTCTGGACTGACTACTGTTTGTTTTATAAGTAGCTTTCCTTCCTTCCACCTCTGCTTCATCAGTAATTGCCGGGAACAGTTTGATTCCCTGCAGTACGTCTGATCTCCAAACCTTTTGTGTGCTATCCCATCTAGCATCCGCTAGTGTCTTTTCTACTTTTCTTATTCTTATCTCAAATTTCTTTTGTTGTTGGTTTCTAGCTATCAGCTCCCAAATTGCTAGTGCCTCAAACTGTGCTGGCCTTGGAGGTACTTTCATGTCGTATAGCGCGAATCTTAAATTCTCCAAAACCCTTAGGTTAAACGACCCATGGATAGGGAACGCTACACTTCCATGCTTCTCTGTTAATTTGCACCATTGCTTTAGCCAAAGACATGGTGTGACACCCTTTTCTTCAATTACGATGTAAGCTGGTGTACCCTCAGGTGGTGTCTCTTCTCCTACATTTGCTTTGATGTAAACATCTCCCCTCATGGCACTCTTAAATGCTTTGAAAATTTCATCTTTCAGTCTTTTATTTTTCTAAAATGTGTAATCAATAAGTGACTTTAATTCTCGGAATACTCTTCGCTTGCCTTTCCCCACCAACTGCGCTTTCACGGACTGCGTCCAATCCGTGCGCGACCCTTCTCACCAACCAACCTATCCCAGCGCGGCTCCTAGTGACGTCACACTCACACACTGCGGGTGACAAAGTCCTGCGGCTTGTCCTCCTTCATTCAGCTTCACTCAAAACTAATTTCTGCAATACTCGAGCACTAACCAAAAGAAGAAAACAAATCTGTCGGTTTACTACAGGAAAGGTAATACAATCGCTTCAGAAACCTTAGGGATTTTTCACTAGCCTCGGCAGTTATTCCATCTTTCTCGGTCTCCCACTTTCGCAAGTAAAATTTGACCAGCACACTTTACTCTCAACTGATCAATGAACTATTCTAGCGCGCTTTAGAATTCGTCAAATCTCAAAGTCGAAAATTTTCTTTCATGCCTCAATATTCATACCGACTTGTTGACCACGCCCGATCAACCTACTAAACCGAACAGATTACAACATCAATCAAGTGTCTCATACACTTTTTCAACATACTCCGGAGTCTCTTGACCTCGCAGGGCCCGTCTCAACATCAACAACAATGTGGGCAATTTTTTTCTGCACAAAGCGCTACACACATGTGAAGTTCGACAACTTCCCTACTCTCACACTTTGGAGTCACACTCCTCTAAAGCTTCAACTGGAGTTCTTAACCCCCCTAAAACCCTCACAAACTTCTCAATTCATCTGCGGCAATAAGCTATGCAAGCGCAAAACCCTAACTTCACTCATACCGTCACTAGAAACGCCGAAACATTCTCACACCTTCATGTCCTCCATTCGCAAGCTCCGAGATCCCGGGAAAGTAATTGGGGACTTAGGGCATCATCATCTCTCCAACTTGTTTTATCAAAGAAAATTCTAACCTAACTCCGTCTATTGCTCGGATGTGGTCCCAAAGGGCGAAACCATCCTCTGCTACCATCTACTGATAACGCGTCCAGCCCTTATAAATTACCTGTACCTGGACACGCTGGAGGTCGGTGAACCTTTTAGCCGAGTTGGGCTCTCCTCATCCTTGAATAGTCGGGTTACTTGAATCAATAATCAATAACTGTTGTGCGCGATAGCCAATACTCAATTAGTAGATCAAAATAACACATTAGGAATCAATAACAGTTGATATTTCGATGCACCATGACCTTTCAGTCATGAATAACCACACCGGTTTATTAAAAGTTAGTGAATTTATTTCTCTATATTAACAAAGCTAGCACAATGTATATAAGTCTCAAAACCAAATGATATATGTATACGAACATTACTAGTTGTCCATAGCGGCGGAAGAAACCCAATCTACGAAATATCTGAATGATAGTACATTCAGTTATGGCAATACAAATCACTAATATAAGCAACTGAATTTGACTAATTTCATACATCGGTCAGCATGACAAGATTTCAATTCAACATGGGGCATCAAGTTCATACCTCGACTAGCCTCTAATTAGCATTGGCATGTGGGGCAAAACGTTCATGCAAAACAAATTTAGTCAACACAAATTTGGAAAACTCCTAGCTTGGGCCCTATCAAAATAGCAGTTGGTACCTAAAGGGAGAAACACAGTGCATAATACAATTATCCTTTCATATTTACCAATTACATTCAGCATTCAAGAAAGTCTTCATCCTTCAGGTACCGGTTCGATCAGCATTGGGCAGGGTTTTAAAGGGGCAAAGTAAAGGACAAGTTTCCTTGCAGCAGCAAGGAGAATGGGACAAAATTACTGCATGGGCAAGACGGGGTAAATTAAAGTTAAAGTCTCTAGGGTGAGAATTCTCAAAGTCTCTTTCTCAATAATAGAGAAAAGGGCATCAAGATGTCGTCTAAGATGGCGTCTGGCGTTTGGCTTCAAAGATGGCATCAAGGAAAATGGCTGACTTCTCTTTGTCCAGTGGGTTTAAGTAAGAAACATTCCAAATTCTGCAGGGTCTTCCATTGGAGGGTTCATAGGGTAGCTTCAAATTGACCAATGAAAAATGTCTTTCTACTAGGACTCTTTTATGCATACATTGTCCTTGGAGCCTTGGAACACAAGTTGCAACAAGGTTTGCCAATTATTTTGATATCTGTACCCTCATTGTCCGCACCTGCAGACTGACCTTGGATCAGAGGGGATGAAACCGGCCTAGTACAAAACCTTGGAGATAAGTGTATTAGTCATCTTCTAATGGAAAAATACAACTTCAAGCAAGAATATATGTTACATTAGTTCAAGGAAAAGCCACGCAGTTAGAATTTGAGACCAGGCAACTAGGCCAAAGCCTCTACTAAATTTAAGCTAAGCACAAACAGTTTCAATAAGAAATCATGGCACACATTTGCAATTATGACGGATTACTACATTTTCAATTCTTCGTGATTAATAAAGCACGTTTATAATATTGGCGAACTACCCCGAAGGCACAATTTCCCCCTTACATTATTTTCTTTTCTAAAATCACACTACATTATACAATTTTGGTTACATGATATATGAATATATGTAGGACCCTTTTTCTCTGCGTCATCACTTCTGGACTACTTTGTCTTTTTATTTCCTATGAAGCGTGATCTCACTGGGCAGTAGTCAAGCGCTTTGCGTGCCATCGACCCTGTTACATGAATAATTGCACTTTTGCCGGTTACATGGTTAATTGCACTTTTGCTGATACATTTGACTGCAAGCGAACTCTGTTTCCTTTTGTGTATCTCCTTCACACTCATGGTGGCTGTCGGCTCATTTATGTGAAAGTGTTTTACTTTTCATTTTCAGTTTATGTGGCAAGAAAAG
Source organism: Pleurodeles waltl (assembly GCF_031143425.1). NCBI lineage: Eukaryota > Metazoa > Chordata > Amphibia > Caudata > Salamandridae > Pleurodeles > Pleurodeles waltl. The sequence goes on along the minus strand of NC_090444.1, from coordinate 1,283,662,245 downwards.
ACGGGTTAGGAGTTTACAACGCTAAGAGCTCTAACTCGAGTCAATGCGAGACCCAGTGCATTGCAAATGCTTGTTTTTATTTGTTGGGGCTCAGTATCTTTGCAATATGTAGGAGCTTGTGAGTTTATAGACTGTAAAATGTGCCACAGCAGTACAATTGAAGGTTCCTTACAATTTATTCATCACTTGGCAATTCGGTTACTCATTTCGCAGAAGCACCTAGATGATCCAACTGGGAGACAGCATTACATGTATATCATGTCAAGGGTTGCTATGTTACACTTCAAATATTCTGAATCTCAGCATGCAAGATCATTGCTTAAATGTGTTTTTCTTGTTTTCTTTAATACTTGCTCATTTGCATCTCAATGTTCGTATAGTGCTTTTCAGTTCCGTAATTTACTGAATTACGAATACAGTAGCTCATATTTCAAAGTGTTTCAAAGTAAAAGTAGCTCTCACACTGCAGAATGTTTCAAAAGAAACAGCACCAACAGTAAGTTTTATTTTTTTCATTTTGCAAAATGCTTAACAAAAGTGATAAGATCTAGTGATACTTATTGGCTCAAAAAGGAAACCAGATTTATCATTAAAGTCTTACACATCAAACTTACAATTGAGATTGAGATGACAAGAAAAAATATCTTCAGACTTTAAAATTAATTTTAAATACAGAAAAATGCAACCACTTCTGAAAGAAAAAGAAGAGTTGAAAAATGATCCATTTAAATATTTGTATTCTCACTGGACCATCACAATGTTCAATATCCCATTGGAGAGCAAAGAACGTTTTTGTAATAACTTTAACAAGATTGTTATGGTGATACGTTCCTTTGTTCTCCTAGGGAATAGGCTCATTGTTGCACAGCTCTACCTCTAAGACAGTAATACGGGTTCCCTGAACAACATTTACATTTACAATTCTGCGGCCAACATCGAGCATGCCAAGATTACATTGTGTTCATATTTACAATGCGTTGGCTTACTATGAGTCCAAGAATGGTGAACTTAATACAAAGAAAGGAACTAAAGCTTATAAATATTCATTTTATGGCAAAAGTCTAACTCACGAAGTAAAAATACCAGAACAATATTTTTCAAGATTTTTAAACATTCTGACAAACTGACTTGGAAATAGAACTTTCATCAAAGTATCAGTGAGCTACAGAACTGAAATATTTAAGGTGAAAGATGAAACATGGCATTGCATATCCACCACTGGTATATTCAATTACTATGCACGAGTAAATAAATGAAAAAAATAGTCTGGTGAACATCCTGTTGTGGGATACTGTTCATAGGAAATTACTTACTAATTTATGTACGTTTATTAACTGTGTTAAAAAATGACCAATAGTAAGGTCGTCTCAAAAAGTTTTTCTTCTATCGATATTTTGCCCAACAAAGGGGCATTCCTTTTTAAAGGCTTATTCTTCTGTTTCAGAAAGTTTACTTTGCCCTTACATTGTTTGCTATATCTGGCCTTTGAGAGATAGTCTCTCTCCAGACTCCTGTTTTTTTCCCAAAAAAATACACAGATGTCATTCACATATAGAGGGGCTTTGAGTCAGCACTGATCTCCCAGTGGTCTGTTCAAATGTAATTCACATTTTGTTTCCATCCACCACAGCATCCAGCATGAGGCCCAGCATCAGCATGGTCAGCCGATTGGGTCTCTAAAGTTTGAGTGATTGCACACTGCTCGAGTACATGTATATTTTCACTATAAAAATAGTTCACTACTGTTCTGGGGCTGTGATTTCCTCACTTTGCATTTAGACTGCTTTCTCTATGAACAGCAGCATCTTCTCCAATTCTTAACATGTGCAATGACAAGTAACTTGTTTTTCTTGTATTATTTGTCTTTCTGCTTTAGCACACGGAGGCACAGAGCTAATTTGCAGTAGAGCCATAAAAAGAGCGCCCCAATAAACAGTGCAAGCAGCATTACACGGCATGCTCAGCAATTATCTGATTCTTTCCATACACTAAAGCCATGCTTTATTGCTCATATTTTGTGTTCAGACCCTTCAAGTGAAAGCAACGGGTCCGTTTTCATCACAAGGAAAGCTACGAGCAGCTTATCGTAGCTCAAGGCATCGGCATTGGTCCTGCTGCAGCCATTAGTTTGATGTCTGTGTTTTTCATTTGGTTTTAACGTGTTTATTTCGTTTTGTTCTGAGTTATATTTTTTTAACCCATCCGTTGCCAGGCCTTCCTCCCCTCAGGTGCCAGGCCTTTTTTTGGCTATTTGGGCCAGTTCTCGCTTAGGCCCTCAAAACCTTTTGTCCACATAAGCTACCCACACCAAATGTGCATCCTTTTTTCCAACATCCTAGGGATTCTAGAGGTACCCAGAGTTTGTGGGTTCCCCTGGAGGAGACCAAGAAATTAGCCAAAATACAGCAAAAATTTCGTTTTTTAAAAACAAAATGGGAGAAAAGTGCTGCAGAAGAAGGCTTGTGTTTATTTCCCCTGAAAATGATGGCATCAACAAAGGGTTTGCGGTGCTAAAATCACCAGATTTCAGGAATAGGCAGACTTGTTTCAGAAAACCACATTTTTCAACACAATTTTTGCATTTTACTGGGACATCCCCCGTTTTTACTATTTAATGTGCTTTCAGCCTCCGTCCAGCTAGTGACAGAACTGAGTGTGAAACCAATGCTAGATCCTGGACAGCTAAACATTTTTGAAAAGTAGACCAAATTCTGAATTGAACAAGGGGTCATTAGTGTAGATCCTACAAGGCTTTCCTATAGGAAATACCAGCTGAAATAAATAAATTGAGGTGAGCGTTTTACACTGTAACTTTTTCCTCCGATGTCACATTTTCAAAAGCAATATACCATTACATCTGCTGGACTATTCTGGTTGCAGGGATATATAGGGGCTTGTAGATTCATCAAGAACTCTAGGTACCCAGAGCCAATTAAGGAACTGCAACGGGTTTTCATTGTGTACCAGGTATGCAGCAATTCATTTGGTGAAATATAAAGAGTGAAAAATAGGTATCAAGGAAACCTTTGTATTTCCAAGTGGGCATAAGATAAGGTGTTGAGAAGCAGTGTTTATTTGCACATCTCTGCATTGTGGGGTCCCCGTACTAGCATGTGAATTACAGGGCACTTCTCAAATAGACTTTTTTTTTACACACTGTCTTATATTTGGAAGGAAAAAATTTAGAGAAAGACAAGGGGCAATAACACTTGTTCTTCTACTCTGTGTTCCCCCAAGCCTCCTGATAAAAATAGTACCTCACTTGTGTGGGTAGGCCTACTGCCCAGGACAGGAAACGCAACATGGTCACATCATATTTTTACTTTGAAATCTGATGTGTTTTTTGGAAAGTGCCTAGCTGTGGAGTTTGGGCTCTAGCTCAGCCGACATCTAAGTAAACCTACCTAACTTATACATTTTTGAAAAATAGACACCTAGGGGAATTCCGAATAGGGTGACTTGTGGGGATCTCACCAGATTCTGTTACTCAGAATCCTTTGTAAACCTCAAACCTGGCAAAAAAAAACACTTTTTCCTCACATTTCGGTGATAGAAAGTTCTGGAATCTGAGAGGACCCACAAATTTCCTTCCACACAGCATTCCCCCAAGTCTCCCAATAAAAATGGTACCTAACTTGTGTGGGTAGGCCTAGTGCCCGCGACAGGAAACGCCCCAAAATACAACATGGACACATCACATTTTTACATTGACAACTGACATGGTTTTTGGAAAGTGTCTAGCTATGGGTTTTGGTCTCTAGCTCAGCTGACACCTAGGAAGACCTACCAAACCTGTACATTTTTAAAAACTAGGTACCAAGGGGAACTCAGGATGGGGTATCTTGTGGCGCTCTCACCAGGTTCTGTTACCCAGAATCCTTTGCAAACCTCAAAATTTGACAAAAAAAACACCTTGCCTTCACATTTCGGTGATAGAAAGTTCTGGAACCTAAGAGAGGCCACACATTTCCCTCCACCTAGCATTCCCCCAAGTCTCCCAATAAAAATGGTACCTCACTTGTGAGGGTAGGCCTAGTGCCCGCTGCAGGAAATGCCCCAAAGCACAACGTGGACACATCACATTTTCCCAAAGAAAACTGACCTGTTTTTTGCAAAGTGCCTAGCTGTGGATTTTGGCCTCTAGCTCATCCGGCACCTATGAAAACCTAGCAAACCTGGACATTTCTGAAAACTAGACACCTAGGGGAACACAGGATGGGGTAACTTGTGGCGCTCTCACCAGGTTCTGTTAGCCAGAATCCTTTGTAAACCTAAAAAGTTTGCAAAACAAAAACATTTTCCTCATATTTCGGTGCTGCAAATATTTGGAATCTAAGGGGAGCCACAAACTTCCTTCTACCCAGCATTCCCCCCATCTCCCGATAAAAATGGTACCTCAATTGTGTGGGTAGGCCTAGTGCCCGCAACAGGAAATGCCCCAAAACTGTACGTGAACACATCAAAATTATCAAATACAAAACTACCAGTTTTTTTGGGTGGGGCACCTGCGTTTTTGGTCCTGGGGTCAGCAGCCATCTAAGGAAACCTACCAAACCCAAACATTTCCTAAAACTAGACACCCGAGGGAGTCCAGGGAGGTGTGACTTGCGTGGATCCCCGAGTGTTTTCTTACTCAGAATCCTCAGCAAACCTCAAATTTAGCTAAGAAAATCACACTTTTCTCATATTTCTGTGTGGGATCACCACACCGGCACACATTTCCTTCCACCCAACATTCCACCTCAGTCTCCCAGTAAAAATGATTCCTCACTTGTGTAGGTGGGCCAAGTGCCTGTGACAGGGAAGAGCCAAAAAAATGTCAAAAATGAGGGGGAACCAAAGCTGGTCCAAAAGGGAAGTTTGAAAAAAAAAGTTTTTAGGCTGACAAGTGGGGTAGAATTTTTGTTGGTATAGATGTGACAATGCTGGTTGGTAGGAATTTTGTGGGTTCCTGCAGATTCTAGAAGGTTCCATCACACAAATGTGGGAAAAATGTGTGATTTCAAGCAAAGTTGGAGGTTTGCATGGCATTGTGGATATGAAAATGGTGCAGGGTGCATGTGAATCACACCGCCCTGGACTCACCCAGAAATTTAGTTTTCAGATGTGTCTAAGTCTTGTAGATTTTTCTCTGTGGCAGCATCCCAAGGTCCAAAAAGCACAGCCCTCACCATTCCATGTGGGATGATTTTGAGAGTTAGACATGCTCTCATGGCCCAGATGTAAAACCAAAACCCAAAATAATCAAATGTCCTCTTGCTTGCTGTTTGATAAGATGTTTTAGTGTGGGGGGAGCTGAAAGACTGTTACCCCCTTCAGTTGGGGTGTGGGCATACCCATACCCATACTGGTTGGTAGCCACCACCCCACTATTTTTTTTTTATTCCCTGGCATCTAGTAGGCTTTCTGCCCCCTCCCCACCCCTACGGGAGTGGATCGGGGGTAATTTCCCCATCTGCCCACTGGTGGGCAGAACAACACAACTTTGTCTCTATCCTCTTTAGTTTCTTTAAATATCTTCCCTGGCCTCTGGTGGGATTGTTGGGCCTTACAAAAATAGGCCAATCTGCCCCCAAAGGGGCAAAAATGGCCAGCAGTACTGTGCCCCCATGGGAAGTGACCTTTGCCCAAGGGGCTGCCCCCCCATACAAAACACACATACAAACACACCAATCCCTGGTGCTTAAGTGGTTTCTGCCACCACTGGGGGCAGATTGGCCTAATTAAAATAGTCCAATCTGTCCCCAAGAGGGGCAGAAATGGACTAAGATAAATTTCCCCCCCCCCCCAGGGGAGCGACCCTTGCCCAAGGGGTCGCTCTCCAACTGTAAAAATAAAATAAACATCCCTGGCATCTAGAGGTTTCTGCCCCCGGGGGGGCAGAAAAGGCCTTAAAAGAAATTGCCCCCCTGAGGAGCGGCCCTAGCTAAAGGGGCCACTCCCCTTATGCCTAAATATAAAAGTTTTAAAAAACTTCCTCGTGGCTAGTGGGCATTTCTGCAACCCAATCGCTTCGCAATTGGGCTGCAGAAATGCTCGGAGAGACATCAAAGGAAAGGAAATGCTTTTCCTTTCCTTTGATGCCTCTCCCCCCTCCCAGGCCGTGATCGGAAGAGAAATACTTTTGCATTTCTCTTCCGATCCTTCCAGCAAGGTGGGAGGTGACCACTGATGAGGTCAGTGCGCGATTGCGTACTGACTTCATCAGACGTCACTGTGGGGGCAGAGGGGTTAAGGTGGGAGGGGAAGCGATTCCCCCTTCCACCCCTGATGGGTGTGTGTGGGTGGGAGGCCTGCAGGGGGAGCGCTAGCACTCACCCCGTGGGCTGGATGCAGGACAAGTTGGTCTCGAGGATGAGACCAGGTTGTACCGGGCACCCAGAGGGTTAAACAGCAGTGGCAAAGAACATGCATTATTTGTCATAGTCTTCCACTTGAGTGTTAGCAGCAAGGCATTTTATTTTTTTATGCACTCTCCCCGTGGGCTGTGTGCAGGACGAGCTGGTTTCATCCCTGCGCATGGGAACCATGGCCGAGGACGAGACCAGCTCGTACCGGGCACCCAGGGGGTTACACAGCAGTGGCAAAGAACATGGGCTCTGAGCGCCCGGTTTTCAATGGAGACTTTAAGAGCCTAATTAAGGTTACTAACAGCGCCGGGAGGCTTTACACTGGGGAGGGGGGTCGGAAATTATTTTATCCTTTCCACACATGCAAGCCATACTTTGTTGTTCATGTTTCTCATCCACTGATTATAAAAAATTGAAATAATAAACTTATTTTACTGTCATACAGCAGACTGCCTGCACCTCCACAGTATCTGATGCAGGTGAACATGCTTCAATCTCCTGGATCATTAAAAAAGGCAGTCATCAAATCAGAGAGATCTGCCTACCTGCCTGACCTCTGACCTATTTATCTGCCTGCCATGCATACTGACCAGTTTTAAAGGGGAGCTCCATGTCCTCAGCTTCTTTTTGGCGCAGTGGTGTGTTCTAGGACTTTTGAGTGCTTTGTGACCAGCATGTCCTTTTGTGTATTGGTGCCAATCCCAAAATGGTAATATCTCTGTTCTAAACGCCGGTCTTTGGTAGTGCAGATTGATCACTGAGGTTACTTTCATTCTATGATGTTTTTGTAAATATCAGCATTATCTTTGCAAACACATCAGGGTTATTGAGTTCTTTTAAATTAGACTTTAACCAGGGGCATAGGAGACACTAAAGTTCTTGGGGGGGGACAGGGACAATTTAGGAACTCTCCATTGATCCTATACAAATCCCTCTTGTCCACGAGCTGCAGGCTTCGCTAAACGTATAAAATTGCATATTTGTCGTTAGAAATGGGGTCTTTGGTTGGCAGTCAGGTTACCCCTGTCCAAGCAAGGACCCTCACTCTAGTCAGGGTAAAGGAGAATCACACTCAGTTAACCCCCACTCACCCTCTTTGTAGCTTGGTACGAGAAGGTAGGCCTAACTTCAGATGCAACGTGTAAAGTATTTGTACCAACACATACAGTAATGCAGTGAAAACACTACAAAATGGACACCACACCAGTTTAGAAAAATAGGTAATATTTATCTAAGTCAAATAAGACCAAAACAACAAACATCCAACATACACAAGTAAAAATATGAATTTTCAAAAGAATAAGGCCCTCATTACAACCCTGGCGGTAAATGCCGCTTACCGCCGTGCAGAAGACCGCCAACATACCGCTGCGGCCGCGGAATTCCGCTACAGGTATTACGACCCACAGCTTGGAATCCGCCATAATACAGACACCCACACAAGTCCGCCACACCAAAGGTCAGTGATAAACTGGAGATAACAAAACCGACACCGTCACGACAACAGGAATATGCCCACACTATTACGACCCACGAATCAACGCAGCGGTCTTTCAACCGCAGTAAACCATTGGCGGTACACACCGCTGCGCTCAAAATACACACACACTTACAAAACACAACCACATTGGACAATTCGAAATACACACACCTGATACACATACACACACCACACCCACACACGCAATCCAATATAAAGCACATACCCACATCACCCACAAACCCTTACTACCAGAAATTTGAAAGCAGGCCACAGAGAGACACTACCTAAAACAACACCAGCATCCACAGACACACAGCACCATCACTTACACAACATCCACGCACCTCAAACAACACACAACACATCCCCTCACACATCACAACACACACCACCTCACACATCACCCACACCACATCATGCCACCTCAAAGACACCCCAGGTTCTCTGGGGAGGAGCTCAGGGTCATGGTGGAGGAAATCGTCCAGGTAGAGCCACAGCTATTCGGAATAGGTGTAGCAGACTTCCATTGCAAGGAAGATGGAGCTATGGCACAGAATTGTTGACAGGGTCAACGCAGTGGGACAGCATCCAAGAACACGGGATGACATCAGGAAGAGGTAGAACGACCTACGAGGGAACCATTCTGTGGTTGCAAGATTTGAGGTAGCTGTACAGAGGACTGGCAGTGGACCCCCACCACCTCCCCTACAACTAACAACATGGGTGGAGCAAGTCTTGGCCGATCATGCATCCTGACAGCCTCGCAGGAGTAGCAGGAGGACTGGACTCCAGTAAGTCAAATCTTTACTATTATATTCCCCACCCTACCTTCATGCCATCACAGACTCCTACCCCTACCCTCACCCCATCACTCCACAACCTCACATATACCCCACTATCACAACCCACCTATCCCAAAAGCAAGACCTGCATGCAACACCAATGCATGGACCCCCATCGCAAACCTGCATGGACACCCATCACCACAGCATGCACACTATTGACAATCACTTAGCCAAACCATGCACAACTCACACAAGCCAAAGCTGCCTTGCTAATAACAACCATAGAGGGAAACATATACATGCACAAGATGGCACACCCAGATACAATAACACTGCTATTACATTCCCACAGGATCACCCACTCAACGTCACCAGAGAGGAGGTGCCAGCCACATCCAGTCCCCCCACAGAAGAGGCCCACAGTGATGACAGCAGCTCTGCACGACTGGATCATAATGACTAACCTGGCCCATCAGGGACCTCTGGACAGTCGGTGACCCAGGCACAGAGCCAAACTACCACAGAGCCTCTCCCCTCAGGAAACACTATCACAGCACCCACCCAGCTGGCCCATCCCTCTGTTCCCAGGACATGTCAATCAGCAGTGTGTCCAACACTACAGGGACCCCAGGCAACCCCACAAACACAGGACAACGAGGGACCTGGGGTCAGTGGCAGTGGTCACATAGTTCAGTGGACAGAGGCACAGGACAACAGGGAAGCTGGGAGGACTGCTGTGCAACAGGGGGAGGACAGGCCCAGGGAACCAATTCTCCAGAAGGCACTTGCAGGGATCCTGGGAGCATATCACCATTCCCAGGAGACCATGGGTCAAATACTGTACAAGTTGCAGGAGACCCAGCGGCTGTAGGAGGGGCAGTACCTGGGGATCAGGGAGGACCTTAAGCACATCCACAGCACCCTGGTCACCATTGTAGGGGTGCTGGCAGACATGGCCAACACCATGAGGGAGGCAGTGGCACACCAACAGGCCCCTGAAACTAGCCACACTGATGAACAGCCCTCAACCTCCGCCAGCCCTAGTGGACAGGAGGCCCTGCCACAGGACCAACAGGCCACCAGCACCCCACCCCCTGCAGAAGGAGAACCACCCCGCAAACGGTCCCTGTAATCCAGGGAGAAGCCAGAGAACATTGCTAAGACCCCCGCCAGGAAATAATACTCTCCTGATTGTCACCCTTGTGTCCCACTCTGTCGCCCTTTCCACCTTGAACTGCAATTACTCCACTTGCTATGCCCCCTTGGACAATGCACCTGTGATACAAATAGACTGGACTCTATCCTGGACTTTCCTCCATCAGCAACCCAGCCCATTGCAATACCCCCTCCACTTATTAGCACCTAAATAAACACCCTTTGAACAAATTCAAGTATGAAGTCTGTGGATTATATGACAAATGTATTATTTACACAAACTGTAAAATTGCAATTCTAATCTACTGTAACATTAACATAGGTATGACCTGTAGTGGGCTGCAGTAAACACACCAGGAGCCAGAGTGGGGCATACAGATCTAAGAATAGAGATGCCAAAGGGTACAGTAAGTGGCCAAAGACATAGGGAAATCAGGCTGCCATGTTCAATGTCAAACACAAGACTGCAATGGAAGGTGAAGTTACAGTGTCTTACCTGTGTGTCACTGGAAGTACTGTTGAATGAGTGTACTTCTGTTGTCCACATCTTCTTGGCCTGCCTCCTCTTCGTCACTGTCCATAGGCTCCACAGGCTCCACTGCTACCACATGACCATCTCCAGGGTCATCCTCCTGCAGAAAAGGCACCTGGCATCTCAAGGGCAGGTTGTGCAACATGCAACATGCAAAGATGATCTGGCACACCTTCTTGGGATCCACCTATTAGATGAAGGCACGGAATCTGTCCTTTAGGAGGCCAAAGGTTCTCTCAATGATCCTCCTTGTTCACACATGTGCCTCATTGTAACGTTCCTCTGCCCTGGTCCTGACATTCCTCACTGGGGTAAGTAGCCATGAGAGGTTGGGTTAACCAGAGTCACCTGTAAATAGCGAGGGATGCCTGTTATCCACACACTCACCCTTAGGGCCAAACCCACACCCATATACCTACATCAACTGGGTGGGGACCATGGGCTCACCTATTAGCCACACCCGGTACCTCTGGAGTTGAGACATCACATATGGAATGCTGCTATTCCTCAAGATAAAGGCATCATGCACAGAGCAAGGATACTTGTCATTGACATGGGAGATGTACTGGCCCAACAAACACACCATCTGCACATTTAGAGAGTGAAAGCTTTTTCTATTCCTGCACACTTGGTCATTTTTCCGGGGGGGTGGGCAAATGCAATATGTGAACCCTCAATGGCACCAATGATGTTGGGGATATGTCCCAGGGCGGGCATAAAAGTCGGCCTTCACTGTGGCCAAATCCCACATCTGGGGGAATACGATGTGCCTGCGCATGTGTTTCAGCATGGCAGACAATACTCTAGTCAGCACATTTGAGAACATTGGCTGAGACATCCCTGATGCCATGGCCACTGTCGCTTGAAGGAACCACGTGCCAGGAAATAGAGCACTGACAGGACCTGCACTAGAGGGGAATACCTGTGGGGTGGCGGATAGATGAAATCAGGTCTGGTTCCAATTGGGCACACAGTTCTTGGATTGTGCCCCTATCAAGTCTGAAGGTCAGGATAATGTGCCTGTCCTCCATTGTTGCCAGGTCCACCAGGGGTCTGTACACGGGGGGATGCCTCCATCTCCTATTCATCCTCAGCGGTTGAACTCTAGGGTGAAAAACGGTGAGCAGAGGGTCATATTCACACATATGTAAAAATTAAAATTAATTTCTTCCTTTACAGAAACAGAATGTGAACTCGAGAGTCAGTTGATGTGCCAATGTCTGCTGTGACACAGTTAGGTGCCATGGGCTGTGCCCCCCTGAAATGGCAGCTGCCTGACCTGTGAGGAGAAAAATGTGGAAATGAGCTAATTCCTCTGGCGTTGTGCGACATTGCGGTTGGCAGTCAACAACAGCTGCGCAACTTCAATTGGTTATCATTGGGCCTTATGGATTTCAGGAGCGAATGGCGATTTACGCCGGTGGTGACGGTACGCACCGCCGCGGATGTGACCGCCATTTTCTATCTGTGCACTCACTTGCTACCTGACCTTCAACAGGAGAGGACCTGCACTGCAATTGCTGCTGTGACCTGTGTCTGGAAGCGACAATGGCTCAAGTGTCTGGGGGAAGGGCACCCACCTTCACTTTGGTGGATGGGGTCCTACCCCAGTACACTTTACTCTATGGTCCTCCAGACAAACAGGTGAGTACACTGTGAGTATGATGTGCGGGCCATGAATGTATGGATTACTGTGTGTGTAAGCCTTGTGTATGGGGGGGGCCTTAGGGGTCCTGGGCAGAGTGCTGCATGTCTGGTGGTCAATGTCTGTGCGTAAGGGGATGGGAGGTATATGGTGGGCCATGAGTGTAACAGGTTGCACGGTATGACTCATACCTTTTTCTATGCATCTTTTTTTGTAGGTAAGCACCCATCAGAAAGGGTATCTGGCATGCCATCGCCAAGGAGGTGCGGACCCTGAGGTCTTTGACAGGCGGAGCAACCACTGCCGCAAACAGTTGGAGGACCTGCACCGCTGGGCAAGGAAGACGGCGGAGGCCCAGCTGGGGCTGGCCTCCCAACGAAGAAGGGGTGCCCGTCGTACCCTGACCCCCCTAATGTTCCGCATCAAGTCGGTGGCCTATCCGGAGTTGGATGGGCGCTTGAAGGCATCACAGCAGCCTCAAGGGGGTGAGTACAGATTCAGAATCATGACTTTGCACACGTTAAGGTTTTACCAAGGTGGGGGATGTGGGCTGTGGGTGCCCCAAGGCCAGGGCGAACATGGCAGGGTAGGTCCCATGTTGGGCAGGCTCTGAAGCACTCCAACCCCAATAGTGTTAGTGGGCATCTACTACTGGGCAGGGTCCTGTGGGTTTCAGGTGTGCAGCCAATGGCGTTAGGCATTCTACCCCATGGGCTGGTGACTAGCATTGTAACTGGTAGTGCATGGCCTATTGCATAGGCCTGTTCCCTGTGTGTTGTGTACGCCAACGGTAGTGTTGTTGCTGGCATTGACCAAGTGTATCCTCTGTCTCGCCCCCCCCTTTTTGTTTTGTCACCCTGTCCTTGTGTGCATTAGCATCATCTGGCAGAGGAGCAGAGGCACCGGCGATGGAGGGAGCTGCATCCTACATGGGCCTGGGGGCTGAATCCACCGATGGTGAGGGCACCAATGGGACGGAGGGCGAGGGGAGCACCACGACAGAGACAGGAGGGGACACAACCGACAGCGACTCCTCCTCCGATGGAAGCTCCCTGGCAGTGATGGACCCCTCTATGCTCACCCCAACAACAGGTACAACCACCACCACGTACCAGCACCGCCCTCCCAGCAGGGTTTGCATCTCCTTCGCCCCAGACACCTCAGGCCCTGCCCCAGTTAGCCCTGCTGCCCTGAGTGAGGAGGCTATTGACCTCCTGCGATCCATCTCTGTTGGACAGTCAACCATTGTGAATGCCATCCAGGGGCTGGCAGCCCATTTGCAACAAACAAATGCATTACTGGAGGGTATTCACTCTGGCATGGTGGCCCAACAGAGATCAATCCAGGCTCTGGCCTCCGCACTGATGGCAGCCATTGTCCCTGTCTCCAGCCTCCCCCCTCCAACTTCCTCTATACAGTCCCAATCCCCTCAACCCCAGCCTATCCCAAGCAAACCTTCAGACCACTCCTCCTTGTCCCTCACCTCCCTCCCAGTAGCGTCTCCACTCACACCTGCATGTACTACATCCTCATCCACTACCTCCATCACCAGCACGCCTATGACTACACGCCCCTCACTGGCAGTCACCACCCCCACATCCATGCACACGTCCCCTGTGTCCTCTCCCACTGTGTCTGTGACACCCTCCTCTCAAAGTACACAAACGCAAGCACACACACACCCAACAGCCATCCACCTCACAACAACATCCAGCCCATATACCTGCACCCAAACACTGCAGACTGACACCTCCTACAACCACTCCCTCTTCCTCCACTCCCAAACCTTCACCTTGTTCCCACCCCAGTGTCCATAAGAAGCTTTTCCTCGCCAACATTTACCTATTCCCTACCCCTCCCCCATCCTTTACCTTGGGCCAGGGTGCCCAGAACCCAGCCCAGCACCTCAGCCACCCAGTCCACGGCCACTGTGGTTTCTGCAGCTGTGAGATGCTCCAAGGAGGCACCTGTCAGCCCAGCCAGTGTGCCAGCAACACCTGTCAAGGCCAAGAAGGGTTTGCCACCTGGCAAGGGCAAGAAGGGGACAGAAGCCAGCAAGGGGAAGGAGGCAGAACCATCCAGCAAGGGCAAGTCAAAGACTCCAGCTGGCAGAAGCAGGGAGGCGCCACCATCTGCCAAGGGCAAAAAGGGGCACAGAACACCAGCCATGGCACTTCAGCCGTCCGAGGCTGCAGGTGAAGGCCTGGAGACTACTGCCACCTGCACCCGGGCCAGCACCGCCACCTGCACTGCGGCCAGCACTGCCAACTGACCCGCCACCAGCAGCACCACTGCCAGCAGCAGCAGCCTCAGTGGGCAGCTGTCCGAGGCTGCAGGTCAAGGCCTGGAGGCTCCCACCACCACTGCCTGCACCGCCACCTGTACCGCAGCCAGCACCGCCATCTGCCCCGCTGCCAGCAGCACCACTGTCAACAGCAGCAGCCCCAGTGGGCAGCCGTCCAAGGCTGCAAGTGAAGGCCTGGAGGCTCCCACCACCACTGCCTGTACCGCCACCTGCAGCGCAACTGGCATATAATGAGCAGCCGTCACTGCCGGAGAGCAGGGTGTAGTGGTGACTACATGGGGTGCAGTGCGTCCTGGCCCCTGCTACACCTGTCAGTGTGACACCCAGGTGAGAGACTGTGACCTTGCCCCTTCCAGTATTAAGCACACTGGGCACAAAGCCCCCTCCAGAACCACTGGAAGAAGGCATCCACTCAGCCCCTCCTTGGCAGGATGAAGTACACTGGGCACAAAGCCCCCTCCAGAACCACTGGAAGAAGGCATCCACTTGAGAGACTGTGGCTTTGCACTCCCCATGACCAAGCAGTGGGCAAACCACCCACTAGAGAGACTGTGGCTTTGCACTCCCCAGGACCAAGCAGGGGGCATGGAGCCCCCTCCAGGCCAGTGGCGTTATACCATCTTCCAGCTAAGGTGCCCCCCCATTCCCCTTACCCCTGAGGTCCCTGTGTGTTTTCGACCTGATGCCCCTGCAGTGTTCTCTCCATATTGAGGCAGGAGTAAAGTGTAGCCTTGGCCTACGTGTTATGGTCCCGTGGGCCATGGACATTTTGTAGTGGGCATTGTCCCTCCTTTTCTATATATTGTATATATTACATACTGTTTCTTTCTGAACGTATTTCTAATAATTACTTTTATTACACTCAGTTTACTCCACTCCTTTTGTCCTTGCATTATTCCTGAGGGTTACAGGGTGAATATGTAATGTTGTTGCATGTGTTTGTGTGTATGGTGTTGGGGTGTGGGTGGGGGTGTTGCGTGTTGCCTGTGCGTGTCACTCTCTTTTTCCTTCCCCCCTCCACTGTGTGCTAGGTGCAGTACTCACAGTGGTCGTCTTCGCCGGCGTACATGTTCCTGGTGTATGAGAAGGTACACCAGCATGGGGAAGATCTGCAGTTCGGGCTCCATGGCATCGTGGTTCTTCGTTGAGCGTCAAGAGCTGAGTCATTTCCCTTCACTGTTCTGTTTCTGCCGTGCTTTTGATGGCGTTGGTACCACTCCAGAAAAGCTGGCGGATAGGCCTGTTGTAATGCTGTGGGTGGTACATTGTCTACCTCCTGTCTTAGGGCAGTTACTGCAGCGGTGCTTGTTGCTATCACCGTGGCGGTCGAAGTGTTAAAGTGCCTGTCTGTGTTGGCGGTTTCCGCTGTGGTCAAAATTCCATTTTTTTTTTTATCGCCGGCCTGTTGCCAGTATTACCGACGCTTTATTACCGACCGCCAGGTTTGTAATGAGGGCCTTAACCCTTTGAAAACAATGAGAATGCTGTTGTTACACAAAGTACCTGGTCAGCGTAAAAACTAAAGCCTAACGGGCGAGCGTGCATCATAAAAGACAAGCAATATGTCAGTTTCTCACTCGCGAGCGAGACCATACGTCATTCCTTATCCGTTCGGGTCAGTGTGCGTCATTTCTTCTCTCCCGCAAGAGAGCGATGTTTTGATTCCACGGCGGGCACCTTGGTTGGGCAGGCTTCAATTTGTTTTTTCAGGCCCAGCGATGTTGTGTTCGAAAGCCTGGTGTCAGGAAACTGTGTCTCCCAGCCGCGATGCAGGTGGAGCATTGATTTTAGCCGTGAGGCCGGCAGCACGTCATTTATCATCCGCGTTGTTGGGGGCATCAAAGGTTTCCCCGCACAACAGCCTGTGCATGGATTTCTATCTTTTTAGACCAGCTTCACCTTTCAAGGGCCCAGAGACAGGTTAGGACTCACCTTGGCAGGTTAGGGCACCACTTGGCAGGGCAGGAGTCTCAGCAGAGAGTCCAGGTACTGGCAGAGAGAAGTCTTTGATGGCCCTGAGACTTCAACAACAGGAGGCAATCTCAGTTCAAGCCCTTGGAGATTGGTCACCAGTAGGAAGTCACAGAAAATTCACTCTTTGTCCTCTTTCAGACAGAAGCAGCTACTGCAGGCCAACCCAGCAAAGCACAGTTACAGGCAAAGGAGCTGTACTCCTCCTGCAGCTCTCCAACTCTTCTCCTTGGCAGAGGTTCCTCTTGGTTCCAGAAGTAATCTAAAGTCTGGGGTTTTGGGTCCACTACTTATACCCCTTTCTGCCTTTGAAGAAGGCAAAAATTCAAAGGAGAATCTCTGTTGTTTACAGGATCCTGCCTTGCCCAGGCTGCTCCCCAGGCACACACGAGGGGGTTGGAGACTGCATTGTGAGAGGGCAGGCACAGCCCTTTCAGGAGTAAGTGACCATTCCTCCCTCCACTCTAGCACAGACGGCTCATCAGGATATGCAGGCTACACCCCAGCTCCCTTTGTCTCACTGTCTAGAGGGGATTCACAACAGTCCAACTGTCAAACTGACCCAGACAGGCAATCCAGGAACAGGCAGAGTCAGAGAATGGTTTAATGAAGAACATGCCTACTTTCAAACTGTGGCATTTTCAAACTAATAATCTAAAAAACAACTTTACCAAAAGATGTATTTTTAAATTGTGAGTCCAGAGACCCCAAACACCATATCTGCTCTCAAAGGGAATCTGCACTTTAATAATATTTAAGGGCAGCCCATATGTTAATCTATGAGAGAGATAGGACTTGCAACAGTGAAGACTGAATTTAGCAGTATTTCACTGTTAGGACATGAAACACACATTAGTACATGTCCCACCTTCAGCATACACTGCACCCTGCCCATGGGGCTACGTAGCGCCTACCTTAGGAGTGCCTTACATGTGAGAAAAAGGAAAGTTTAGGCCTGGTAAGTGGGTACAATTGCCAAGTCAAATTGGCAGTTTAAAACTCAATCAATCAAAAAAATGTATAGAGCACGCTACTCACCCGTGAGGGTCTCAGGGCGTTATGGGGTGAGGGTTACAGGGGGGGATAGCGAGGTCACTGTTTGAACAGCCATGTCTTGAGGTTTTTTCTGAAAAGCAGGAGGTATTGGGTTTTGCGAAGGTTGGTGGGGAGGGAGTTCCAGGTTTTGGGGGCGAGGTAGGAGAAGGACCTGCCTCCAGTGGTGGTGCGTTGGATGCGGGGGATTGTGGCTAGTGTGAGGTCGGCAGATCGGAGGTGGCGTGTGAGAGTGTGGAAGTTCACTCTTTCGTTGAGGTAGGTTGGGCTGGTGTTGTGGAGGGATTTGTGTGTGTGGATGAGGATCTTGAAGGTGATCCTCTTGTCTATGGGGAGCCAGTGAAGGGATTTGAGGTGTGGTGTGATGTGTTCATGGCGGGGAATGTCCAGGATGAGGCATGCAGCTGTGTTCTGGCTTCTCTGGAGTTTGCGTTTGAGTTTGAGTGTGGTGCCGGCATAGAGGGCATTACCGAAGTCTAGCCTGCTGATGATGAGTGGGTGTGTGACGGTCTTCCTGGTCTCTGTGGGAATCCATTTGAAGGTTTCTTTCAGCTTGCGGAGTGTGTGGAAACAGGATGAGGTGACTGCGTTGATTTGCTGGGTCATGGTGGAGAGGGAGGGGTCTAGGATGATGCCTAGGTTGCGTGCATGGTTTGCGGGGGTGGGTGCGGGGCCTAGGGCGGTGGGCCACCAGGAGTCATCCCATATTGTTTTATTGGGGCTGAAGATGATTGGCACTCCAAATTGGCACACTGGACCCCCCCTTATGAGTCCCTAATATATGGTACATAGGTACCCAGGGCATTGGGGTTCCAGGGAACCCTTATGGGCTGCAGCATTTCTTTTGCCACCCTTAAGGAGACCATACAAAGACTTCTTCAGGACAGCCATTGCAGCCTGGGTGAAATCGTGCATGCATGATTTCACAGCCATTTTCAATGCACCAGGTCACTTATAAGTCACCTAAATGTCAGGTCTTCCAACCCTGAAGGCTGGGTGCAAAGTACCTGTGTGTGAGGGCACCCCTGCACTAGCAGAGGTCCTCTCACATCATCCAGGCCCATTTTCCCAGACTTCGTGAGTGCAGGAACGCCATTATAAGTGTGCACTACATATAGGTCAATACATATCTGTAGCTTCACAATGGCAACTACGAATCTGGCCCTGTAAGGTGTCTAACTACTGGGAATTGTACCCCAATACTGATTCCAATATTGGTTGCACAATCTCATGCACACTGGGGGCTTCACCATTGTCCCCCAGTACTGCCATACCAGTCTTCTGATGTTTTCACTGCACCCCCAGCTGCTGCCACCTCACAGACAGGCTTCTGCCCTCCTGGGGCTTGAGCAGCTCAATCACAGGAAGGCAGAACAATGCATTTTATTTAGGGGAGGGGTGCTACACCCTCTTCCTTTGGAAATAGGTGTTACAGGCATGGAAGGGGTATCCTCTCAGAGCCTCTGGAAATGCTTTGAAGGGCACAGATAGTGCTGTCCTTGCATAATCCAGTCTTCACTGGTTCAGGTACCCCAGTCCCTGCTCTGGCATGAAACTGGACAAAGGAAAGGGGAGTGAGCACTCCACTGTCCATCACCACCCCAGGGGGGGTGCCCAGAGCACCTTCAGAGTGTCCCTGGCTTCTGGCATCTTGTTTTCAGGATGGTCAGGGAACTCTGGGAGCATCTGAGTGGCCAGTGCCATCAGGTGATGTAGGTGAACCCTCCTGATAGGGGCTTACCTGGTTAGGTGACTAATCCCACTCTCATGTCTATTTATGGTCTCTCCTCTGGGTGTTTCTGCAGATTTGGATTACAAGACTCCAGCAGGAATCCTCTGCATCCTTTACTTCATCTTCTACTGACGGATCAATCACTGACTGCTCCAGGAACTCTACAAAACTGTAACAAAGTAGCAAATACGACTTCTGCAACATTGTAACTTCAGCAACTGCAACATTTTTCAGGTCGTGCATCCTCCGAGGACTGCCTGTCTTCAGCCTGCACCAGAAGATCTGAAGGAATCTCCCGTGGAGTGACAAAGTCACTTCCCTGCTTCGGAAGGCCCCTCTCTGCAGCGACGACTGGGTTATTGGACCCCGTCTACAGATGACAGGCTTGGATCCAGCAACACGGGTGGTAGACTAAAGTGACTCCAGCAGTCCCACTGTCAAGCTGGTTGGTAGAGGTAAGAGCTTGCCTCCCCACACAAGACAGTATCTCCGTGCACCGCATGACTTGCAGTTGCCAGAAGTTCTTCGTGCACAGCACAGCTTAAGCCCCCTGCACTCCATCCTGCACCGCACAGCTTCCTGAGTGGCTCTCCGGCGTTGTGAGAATCATTTGAGTTGTGCTTCATGGGCCTCCATTTGCACCTTCTTTGTCCCCGGGCTGTGGGATTCCTGTGTGCACTTCCTAATCTTCTGAGGGCTATCTGAGTTGCTGAGAGCTCCTGGTCCCGGAAAGCACCATTTTCTGCTAACCGCAAGCTTTAAGTATGGCAAGGCTTGTTGGTGGAATCCAGCGACGCAAAACAGACCGCATTCATCCAAACAGTGTGGGACATCTTCTGCACCAACCAGGAGCCTGCATCTGTCTTCTTTGGTGCAATAATGATTTTGTCTTCTCAACGGTGGTTCACTTTTTCACCTTCATCTGGGTTAGCAGGGGCTCCTGTTCTCCCTGGACTCTTCAGTGCTTCTTGGACTTGGTCCCCTCCTTCCACAGGTCTTCAGGTCCAGGAATCCATCGTTGGTGTCTTGCAGTCTCTTCTGGTTCTTGCATTAAGTTCTATCATGACTTCTAATGTGTTTTTAGGAAACTTGCTGTGTTTTACTCCTGCTTTCCTTGGCTGTGGGGTGGGGGTATTTTACTTACCTTTGGTGTTTTCTTACACTCCCAGAGCCCCTCTACACACTACTCTTTCCTACCTGGGAACCCGACTTTCGCATTCACTATTTTAGTATATAGTTTGTGTTCCCCCAGGACCCATTGCAACCTATTGTGATTTTCACTATTTGCACTGTCTTCCTACTGGATACATATTTCTGGTTACTGGTGTATATATTGTGTAATTTAATTACCTCCTAAGGGAGTATAGTCTCCAAAGTATTTTTGGCATTGTGGAACTAAAATAAAGTACCTTTATTTTTGTAACACTGAGTATTTTCTTTCATTTGTGTGAGTACTGTGTGAATACAGTGGTATTGCATGAGCTTTGAATGTCTTCTAGTTACTCAATCAATTAATCAATCAGGGAATTTGTAAAATGCACTACTTACCTGTGAGGGTCTCAAGGCGATGAGGGAGGGATGCTACTGCTAGAACAGCCATGTCTTGAGATGTCTCCTGAAGGTAAGGAGGTCCTTGGTCTGACGCTGGTGGGTGGGAAGAGTGTTCCACATCTTGGCGGCGAGGTGCGAGAACGATTTGCCACCAGCGGTTGTTCTGCGGATGCGTGGGACGGTGGCAAGGGCAAGGTCGATGGAGCGAAGCCGTCGGGTTGGGATGTAGAAGGAGAGCCGTCTGTTGAGGTATTCTGGTCTGATGTTGTGCAGTGCCTTATGAGCATAGGTGAGGAGTTTGAAGGGGATTCTCTTGTTAACGGGGAGCCAATGTAGGTCTCTCAGGTGGGCTGTGATGTGGCAGAAGCAGGGATGTCCAGGATGAGGCGTGCAGAGGAGTTCTGGATGCGTTGCAGTCTTTTCTGAAGTTTGGCCATGGTTCCTGCATAGAGGGCATTGCCTTAGTCCAGTTTGCAGCGTACGAAGGCTTGGGTGACTGTTCTTCTGGTTTCAGTGGGGATACATTTGTAGATCTTCCGACACATGCGGAGGGTGTTGAAGCAAGAGGAGGAGATGGTGTTGACTTGCTGGGTATTAGATAGTGAAGAGTCCAGGATGAATCCCAGGTTGCGTGTGTGGTTGGTGGGTGTTGGTGCGGATCCTAGTGTGGCGACCACCATGAGTTGTCCAATGCAGAGGGGGTGGAGCCGAAGATGAGGACCTCAGTCTTGTTGGAATTCAGTTTCAGGCAGCAGTTCTTTATCCATTCGGGGATGGCCTTCATTCCTTCGTGGAGGTTGTTCTTTGCGGTGTCCTTGGTGAGGGAGAGGATCAGCTGGATGTCATCGGCGTATGAGATGATGTTGAGGTTTTGAGATCAGGCGATATTAGCGAACGGAGCCATGTAGACGTTGAAGAGAGTTGGGCTGAGTGACGAGCCCTGGGGTACACTGCAGATGATTTTGGTGGCTTCAAAGTGGACTGGAGGGAGGAGGACTCTCTGAGTTCTGCCGGTGAGAAAGGAGGTGATCCAGTCCAGGGCTCTGTCACAGATTCCTGCGTCGCTGAGGCATGTGCATAGGGTGTGGTGGCAGACGTTGTCGTACACATCTGAGAGGTCAAGGAGAATGAGGGCCGCATTTTTGTCATTGGCCAGTATGGTTCTGATGTCATCGGTGGCGGCAATGAGGGCAGTTTCGGTGCTGTGCTTGCTGCAGAATCCATATTGGGATGGGTCCAGAGTGTTGTTCTCCTCGAGGAAACGGTTCAGTTGTTTGTTGACAATTTTCTCTATGACTTCTGCCGGGAAGGGGACAGGGAGATGGGCCGGAAGTTCTTGAGGTCCTTTGAGTCCACCTTGGGTTTTTGAGGAGGGCGTTGATCTCGTCATGTTTCCAGCTCTCCGGGAATGTGGCAGACTCGATGGAGCTGTTGATGATCTTCTGGAGTTGGGGTGCGATGACAGAGCTTGCTTTGTTGAATATGTGGTGAGGGCAGGGGTCGGATGGTGAGCCAAAGTAGATAGTGTTCATGATTTCAATGGTGTCGTTGTTGTTGATGTGGGTTCAGGAGAGCATGACGCTGGTGGGTGGTGAGACTGTGGTGTTGGTGGTTGACGGGGGTCTGAGTTCTGAAGCTGTCATGGATGTCTGCGATCTTGCAGTAGAAGAAGGTGGCTAGGGAGTCTCAGAGGTCTTGTGATGGCGGGATGTCGTTAACGTTAGAGCCGGGCTTGGAGAGCTCCTTCACAATGTTGAAGAGCTCCTTGTGGCTGTGTGCATTGTTTTCGATGGGTTCTTTGAAGGCGGTTCTCTTGGCGGTTCGGATGAGTTGGTGGTGTCTGCGGATGATATTTTTGAAGGCTGTGTGGTTGTCCAGTGTCTGATCTTGGTGCCACTTATTTTTGAGTCTACGCATGTTTTCTTGGATTCTAGGAGATCGGTGGTGAACCAGAAGGCCTTTCGGTCGGTGCATCTGTTGGAATGATTTTTGATCGGGGCGAGAGTGTTGGCACAGTCATCGATCGATTGCCTGAGGTTGCAGGCTGCTGTGTCAGTGTCGGTGGTGGGTTCCGGTAGATGGTAATGATCAGTTTGTTATTGGTGACCTTGTTCCATTTGCAGTGGGAAATCTGTTGCAGGTGATGGTGTGTTGTGGGTTTCTCAAAGAAGAAGTGGATGCAGCGGTGGTCGGTTCAGTAGAGTTAGGTGGTGTGGCTGAAGGAGATGTGTTTTCTGGCAGGGAAAATGGGGTTGAGAGTGTGTCCTGCGGAGTGGGTGGGTGTCGTGATGAGCTGTTTGAGGCCGAGGTTGAAGAGGTTGTCGAGCAGGGTGGTAGAGTTGTTATTGTCGGTGTTCTCGAGGTGGAAGTTCAGGTCCCCAAGGAGTATGTAGTCTGTGGATGCGAGAGCGTACGTGCTGATGAAGTGGATGATGGAGTCACTGAACTGATGGCAGGGGCCGGGGTCTGTAAACGAGGGTCCCTCTGAGGGTGATGTTTGGGTCAGTGTGGATATGGAAGTGCAGGTGTTCAGCAGTGCAGAGGGTATCTTCAGTGCAGGTTGTGATCCTGAGGATGTTCTTGTGGACTATAGCGATGCCTCCTCCTGGTTTGTTGGAGCGGTCCCTGCGGATGATCTTGTAACCGTCCAGGATGGCTATGGCGATGTTGGGCTATGAGGAGGAGTTCATCCTGGTCTTGGTCAAGAAATCTACGTCTTGGGAAGCTGAGTCGAGTAGATTCCAAAGTTCGACTGCATGTTTGTGGACGGAGCGGTTGTAGATAGGCCTTGGCTTCTCATCCACACTACACCTAGAGCCTGGCTTCTAAACACTGTCTACATTTCACTAATAAGGGATAACTGGACCTGGTATAAGGTGTAAGTACCTTAGGTACCCACTATAAACCAGGCCAGCCTCCTACTTCTCCACACTCCACAACCAGGACCTCTAACTGGGGGGAACCCCTCTCCCTGTCACGCTCACCTAGAGCCAGTAGAGTGTCCATCCCACCACTAGGAATATGACTCCCATGCCAGTTTCCCAATCCACCTCAGGGACCCTGTGCGTCACTGGAGCAACTTCATACCCCTGAACCTCCTGGTGTATGTAAACCCCCTCCTTCAAGTTGGGCACCAAGTCTCTGGGCCTGTGCACTTCTTCATCAATACTGGATGTAACACTTTTGCTGCCACCATCTGAACTGGACTCATCCCTCATGGGTTCCAGCTTCAGCTCTTCACAGCTTAGCTCATGAGCTGCAAACATTTCTTTTCCCAGGGCTAAGGCTCTCTCAGGCTCAGCCCTCTCCTCTTCATCTAGCTCTCTCAGCCTCTGCTTATAAGCTAGACTCCATTCCTCTCTCTCTCTCTCTCTGGTTCCCCTTCAGGGCCACTGCCCGCCTCATCAGAGTAGTTCTCCTCCTCAGGATTATCTGGTAGGGCTGCCTGGCAGCGTTTGAACTCATAACAAAACAGGGCTGACTCAAGATCCTCCCTTCTGGACCTCCTCTTCACGGTCAGTCCCCTTTCCTTGCAGGACATTTTCACCTCCCTCTTTGGATAGATGAATAGATGCCAAAAGATCAATTCCATTCTGCAAAGTCTTCAAAGGTGCTAATCTTAACCAGAGTCCAAGTATCAACAATATATCCAGGAGGACACCAGAGATGAAAAAGGAAAAAACAGTATGTAGTTGCGTAATGCTCTACACTGAAAACAGTAGTATACACTTAAGCACTGTATGTCAAGTACAAATACATGTTTAATCCTCACCACTGATCACCAATGTTAGAAATTAGGTATTTGGTTGCCAGTCAGGTTACTCCCTGTCTAAGCAAGAACCCTCACTCTAGTCAGGGTAAAGGAGAATCACACTCAGTTAAATCCCCTTCACCCCACTTGGTAGCTTGGCGTGAGCAGAGGGGACTAACTTCAGAAGCAATGTGTAAAGTATTTGTACCAACACACACAGTAATACAGTGAACACACCACAAAATGAACACCACACCAATTTAGAAAACTAGGTAAAATTTATCTAAATGAAACAAAACCAAATCAAGAAAAATCCAACACGCTCAAGTAAAGATATGAATTTTCAATAGAATAAGAGTCTCAGGAGCATATTTAAACTTGTTTTGCACTGAATTTGTGTCATTTTATTAATGCAAATTTGGTGCAAAACTAACTCCATATTTATACTTTGGCGCTAGACCTGTCTAGCACCAAAATTATGGAGTGAAAAAAATTACAATGCCATATTTATCCCCCTGTGCTAAAATCAAGCACGGGGGAGGGGTCAAATAATGGTGCAAAGCTTGCTTTGCACCATTTTTTAACGCCTGTGTTAGGGCAGGGGTTAGGGGACCTGTGGACCTATTTCCATGGTGGAACACCATAGAATAAGCCCACAGGTGCTCTCCCCAGGCCCCAGGGACACCCACACCCACACCAAAGGGACAGCAGAGGATGGAGGACCCCATCCCAGGTAAGTGTAGGTAAGTACAGGTAAGTTTTTGTTTTTAACGTGCCATTAGGGGCCTACATGGCACTGGGTGCAATGACTATGCCCAAAGGACCCTGATCCCATGTGTTGGCCATTGTGGTGGTGGGCATGACTCCTGTCTTTTCTAAGACAGGAGTCATGTGGTATGGATGGATGTGCATCAGAAAATGACGCTAGGCTGGTAAGAGTAATTTTTGTTTTTTACTCTAACCTGCCTAATGTCATTTTTTGGTGCAAACCCCCTTCTCCCATACCGTCGCCCCCACCATACCTCATTTTTTTTTTACGCTAGCCTACCCTTTGTACCGGCTTCCACCATTCCATAAATATGATGCCCGGCTGGTACTCAAGAATGGTGCTAGCCGGTGCAAAACTTTTTGATGCAAAACTGTTTTAGTGCGTTAGTGCAGTTTTGCACCAACAAGTATAAATATGCCCCTCAATACTTAGAAAACAATTAAAATCCTGTTGTTACACAAAGTACCTGGATAGCGTCAAAAATACAGCTGCACAGGCGAGCGTGCATCAGAAAAGACCAGAGATGTGTTGATTTCTCACTCTCAAGTGAGACAGCGCATCGTTCGGCAAGACAACTATGCGTCAATTCCCCGGCGGGCACCATGGCTCGGGCAGGCTTTGCTTTGAGTTTTCAGGCCCAGCGATGTTGCGTTCAAAATCCGGTTGCACGGTGTCAGGAAACCGTGTTACGTAGGGTTTAGCGTCCTTATCAGCATCCGCAAGCAGGTGTTGTGTGTTGTTTCTCCAGCTGCGATGCATCGATCTCCCAGCTGCAATGCAGGTGGAGCATCGATTTTACCGTTGAGGCGGGCAGCGCATCATTTATCAGCCAGGTAGTGGGTGATGCATCTAAAGCTTCCCCACACATCGATCTGTGCATGGATTTCTGTCCTTTTCCACCAACTTCACCTTTCAAGGGCCCAGAGACAGGTTAGGGCAGCACTTGGCAGGGCAGGAATCTCAACAGAGAGAAGTCTTTGATGGCCCTGAGACTTCAACAACAGGAGGCAAGCTCAGTACAAGCCCTTGGAAATTCTTTACCAGTGGGAATTCACTCTTTGTCCTCTTTCAGGCAGAAGCAGCTACTGCAGGCCAACCCAGCAAACCACAGTCACAGGCAACAGGGCATTCTGCTCCAGCTCTTCTCGTTGGCAGGGGTTCCTCTTGGCTCCAGAAGTAATCTAAAGTCTGGGGTTTTGGGTCTGCTACTTATACCTCTTGCTGCCTTTGAAGTAGGAAAACTTCAAAGGAGAATCTCTGTTGTTTACAGGATCCTGCCTTGCCCAGGCCAGGCCCCAGACACACACCAGGGGGTTTAAAACCGCATTGTGTGAGGGCAGGCACAGCCCTTTCAGGTGTAAGTGACCACTCCTCCCCTCCCTCCCAGCACAGATGGCTCATCAGGATATGCAGGCTACACCCCAGCTCCCTTTGTCTCACTATCTAGAGGGGATTCACAACAGCCCAACTGTCAAACTGACCACAAAAAGGCAGAGTCACAGAATGGTTTAAGCAAGAAAATGCCTACTTTCTAAAGGTGGCATTTTAAAAATAACAATCTAAAAACAAATTTACCAAAAGAAATATTTTTAAATTGTGAGTTCAGAAACCCCAAACTCCATATTTCTATCTGCTCTCAATGGGAATCTCATCTTTAATAATATCTAAAGGCACCCCACTGTTAACCTATGAGAGGGATAGGCCTTGCAATAGTGAAGACTGAATTTAGCCGTATTTTATGACATGTAACACACATTAGTACATGTCCCACCTTTAACATACACTGCACCCTGACCATGGGGATACCTAGGGTCTATGTTAGGGATGCCTTACATGTATGAAAAGGAAAGGTTTAGGCTTGGCAAGTGTGTATACTTGCCAAGTCAAAATGGCAGTTGAAAACTGCACATACAGATTCTGCAGTGGTAGATCTGAGACATGTTTACAGGGCTACTCATGTGGGTGGCACAATCAGTGCTGCAGGCCAACTAGAAGTATTTGATTTACAGGCCCTGGGCACCTTTAGTGCACTTTACTAGGGATTTACTAGTAAATCAAATATATCAATCAGGGATATACCAATGACCAATACAGTTTACACAGAGACTTTATGCACTTTAGCACTGGTTAGCAGTGGTAAAGTGTCCAGAGTCCTAAAGCCAACAAAAACAGGTTAGAAAAATAGGAGGAAGGAAGCAAAAAGTTTAGGGATGACACTGCAATAAGGGTTATTTCCAGCATTTCTGAATTGAAAAGGTTTAAATAATGATAAAGTCGACAGGTAATCATAGTTTGCCAGCATACTTTACTGTGCTTTGCATTCTCCAAGCTACTTAGAAAATATGTTAATAAATATTAACCTTTCATATTCATGCAGAAAGCAAAAAACGATTGGAGGGTAAAGAAGGAATAATAAACAAAATATTCTCAGTGATTTTCCTAAACCTCAAAATGCAAATAGACTATTCAGGAACAGTGTAGAAATAGCATCAAAGAGCTGAAAGCTCCGATTATAGCCAAGGGTTGCAGTAGATTGAGACCTATGTTCAATTTGAAGCTGGCCACCGGACTGTGGGTGCGATACATCAACCAGGTCTATTTAGGTCAAAGATTTTACCTTAGACTTTTGTTCTTCAAGTTTCAATCCCCCACAAGAATAGATTTCAAAAAGCCCCTATGGCCTTATGGAAGGCACTTAGAGCCAGATGTATGAACAAACCCCTTTGCGAATCGCAAATAGCTATTTTTAAGAAATCGTTATTTCTGAGTCGCAATTTGCATGGTAACATAATTACGATTCGGAATTAGCGATTTCCTAAAAATCGCTAATGCAATTTGCGAGGCCCAAATTGCGAATCGCAAAAAAATTGCGATTCGGTATTTGAAAATCGCAAATTGTGAGAACGCACACCTGGCAGAGCCTGATGACATCACAAGCAGGAAGTGAGTTATCCCAGGCAGTTTGCAGGTGCCACACCCAAAGGAGCAGTGAGAGAGACACAGCCCAGCCACAGGGAGCAAGTCTGTGAACAAGGCAGGACTGCACATCAGCATGGACAACTCTGCAAATGGAAAGGAGAAGGGAGAGAGGAAAAGAAAACTGAAGTTCAGTGAGCAGGAACTGGAGGTGCTCGCTGAGGAGGTGGTGAGGAGCCTTGACCGGCTGTTCGGGAAGAGCTCACTCCAGGTCCCTGAGAGTGAGAAGCGCAAACTCTTGGTGGACATACAAACAAAAATCTGTGCTGTGGAGATTGTGCAGCGCTCAGTGGAGGAGATCAAAAAGAGGTGGTACGACCTGCGTTCCCGTGCCAAGTAGAGGGTGGACAGAAGACTACAGGAGGTGGACCATCCACTGAGACACCCTCCACCCCCATGGAAGACCTGGTGGAGTCGACACTCCTCCCAGAAGCTGTCAGTGGGGTCACTGACATAGACACATCCGGCACACAAAGCACCAGTAAAGGTAAGTGCAATATTGAAATGTAACCCCATATGTGTATGTACAAATGCCCCTCAGGAATTAGCAATTAGTGCAAAGCATTGTGATAAGTAGTCCATTCCACATTTTAGAAGCGGCACAACAGTGCCTTATGGGAGTGGTAGTCCACAACCCAGAGCTGAAAGTAGCACTTTGAATGTAATTAAGTAGAGCAACACCCAGAAGAACACAACACCCACCACATAGTGATATGATGTAACTGTACATTTATTATCATTGTTGAACCTTTGGTGATACATACATAAATGACATGCTGCACATTGTCGTTGCAGATGGCCCAGGCCCAGCAGCATCAGCATGTGCCATTTTGGGGATGCTGAAACCCAGCCTCCATCAGACTCAAACACCAGTGAGTCAGTGAATATTGCGCCTATCAGACGCAGGGCAAGGGCTGTACCACTCCCCGAATTGAGCCAGGACTCAGATGACATGCGGGATGTTGGCCACACTCCATCCCCAGACTGCAGATCCACTGTAATGCAGGAGTCCCAGCCCCAGTGTCACTCAACACCCCACAGGAGGCCTCAGTATGCAGGCACACAGCATGTGGAAGCAGAAGAGGGCCCACTAGTCTTCGGTGTCCTGGAATCCTCTATGCTGAAACTGCAGCGCCTGCAAAATAAGAAGATTACGGCAATGCATAGGCAGATGCAGGCACACAATGCCAACATGGGGGGACTGCATCGGCAGTTGGAGTGCCTTAATTCAAATATTTCAAAGCTGCATGAGGGACAGATCACAGCTTCTGAGAACACCAGGGAGCTGACCAATGCAGTGAGGGAACTCTGCACAGAGCCAAGGCATGGCAGAGGCAGCCACCACAGGCATGAGAGGCAATTCATGGGCATGTTTAGTGGATTCTGTAGATCGGTCAATCGCCTTGCAACATCTACAGCCCTCATATTGCGGCGTGCTGTGGCTGCACAGGTGGAGGCAGCGCACAGAAGTAGGAATGTAGCCCAGGGACTGGTCCAGATAACGAATGTGCTGAATACTATGCTGGGTAACCGCTCTGCTACACCCAGTGAACTTGGACTAGGGGAGACTGAGGACTCATCTAGCCTCAGCAGCGTAGCAGTGCCCACTACAGATCCTAGGCGTCGCAGTGACAGGCACAGCACTGCCAGGCACAGCACTGCCACTGAGGCAGATACCAGAGGTGCCGGTGAGGCCACTGCGCACTCGAGTGGCTTGCGTGGCCGTAAAAAGTGACTGTAATTGCCACAGGGGACTGTCTGCTTTTTTTGTTTTACAGTGAACTATGAATAAATAGTGAGACACTGTTAATGCTTATTTAATGACACATGTGTTTAATTTTTGTGCTAGTGACACTTATGTTACCTGACGTTAAGGTAATAAAGGTACTAACTACCAGTACACATGTCAGTGAAGTTTTGTTGTTATTACTTACATCTGAAATGGTTGTGCATGATGTCTGCACGCCTTTGCCTGCCCTCTGTTGCACTGGTCCTGTCTGATGGCTGTAGGGGGGGTATGGGATCCTCATCCTCATCAGAGTCTGGATCAGCTATTTCCACAGGTATGCCCCTGGTGGTAGGTATATTGTTCAGGATCGCACATGTGGCCACTATTCTACATGTCGTGTCCGGGCTGTACTGTAGTGCCCCTCCACTTTTGTGGATGCACCGGAAGCGACTCTTCAGTAGGCCAAAGGTGCGCTCAACCACATTGCGGGTTGGCCTGTGTGCAGAATTGTATCTCCGTTCTGCTGGTGTTGTAGGATTTAGGTAGGGTGTCATCATGTAGGTGCGCACTGCGTAGGCACTGTCTCCTGGAAGGAACAGAGGGTATAATGAGTAAGTGAGCCATCTGACATCACAACACCATCAATGCACCAGTGTACAGAGGGACAATACCTAGTAGATATCCTTCACCAAACTCCCCAGCTAGCAGTCTTGTGTGAATCCGCTGTGGTGATAGATGTATGAATCATGTGTGTTCCCTGGGTACCTGGCCACAAGATCAGTTATGATGTAGGAGGCATTGCATATCACCTGAATATTCATTGAATGTTGGTATTTACGGTTGCGGTACACATACTCTGTGGCCGATGGTGGACAGATTGCAACATCTGTCCCATCTATGGTACCTAGGACGTGGGGGAACTGTGCTATCTGGTAGAAATCTATTTTAGTCTGCTGTATTTCCTGTGGGGTGTGGGGAAATCTGATGTACTGGTGTATCCTACTCAGCATGGCGCTGATAAATGCATTGAAAAATCTAGAGAGAGCACTATGTGATACTCCTCCAGCTGCTGCAATGACCCCTTGATAGCTCCCTCAGGCAAGTAGGTGCAGGGAGCATAATACCTGCACATGGGTGGGTACGCTATTTGTCCTATGTGTTGTGCGCTGCAGTATGGGTTGTAGCTCAGCTTTCAGGTCAAGTATCATGGCTGAGTTCAACCTGTACTTATCATATATCTCCTCCTCAGTCTGGTCAAAAAGGGTAATGCGCACTCTGAACCTGCCAAGATCCTCATTCTCCTCGCCATGACGTAGAGTGCAGCCATTGTGGAAAACAGTCTGAGGCATTCTGGGCCTCTTTATATAGGTTGCACCTGGTTACCACCTGGTTTCACTCTGTGGTAATTTGCATGTGCAAAAGGGCATTTGCGAAAATTCGCAATTTGCGATTTTTTGATGCATCGAATTGCGACATGGTTTTGTGAGTCGCATTTTGCGTCTCGCAATTTCAGACTTGAAATACCAAATCGGTATTTGTGAGTCGCTATTCCGACTCGCAATTTGCGAAATGCTAGTTGCGATTCGGTATTTCATGTCGTAAATTGCGTGACGCAAAACGCGACACGCAAAACCATGTCGCTTTGCCAAAAATTGCAATTTTTGCGATTCCTTATTTTTGGTCTGCGAATGCCTTTCATGACTCACAGACTACGATTTTGCATTCGCAAACGGCCAAATTCTGCGATTTGCACCGTTTGCGAATACAAAATGGTTTGATACATCTGGCCCTTAGACACTTACAGATTGTCAGGCAGAGGCCAACGACTATGTCCAGTCTAGTTCCAGTTGTCACTAGTCAGCTGGGTAGTTGCAGGAAAGGACTCTTGTAGTTTGTTTTAGCCCTGTACCTTGACCAGGAGGTCAGTCTTATGACACTTGAAGTTTTTCTTTGTCCTGGGTAAAAGACAGCAGTGGTGCAGGTCAACCAGAACAGGTCCAGTCCTCTTCTGATCTTCCTTGGGTCCACGAACCCTCTGAAGAGGGTAACTTGGCATTCCACATTTTTGCTTAGTACAAGCTGCTGGGTGAGAATGACTCCAGGCACGCTCTTAACAAGTGGGTAAAAGTTCCCAGGACCACCCCAACCAATTTGGGCATTTTCAAGATGCCAAAAGTTGAAGGACACTCTAAACATGAAAAATGGGGCTTAGTGGACAGAATACTATAGTAATCATTGTGTCCTTCCCTCATCTAAAATCCAGTTTCAGGCAGCCACTGCACCACCAAAAAACCCAGGGAAGGGGTCCAATAGGAGAACAGCAGGGGGTTTCAGCAACCAGACAGTGGGTATACATGAATTATCTAGGCATCCTATTTTCACCCTCTGAAGTGCTCCCCAAGTGTCATACATAAATACCACAAAACATAATTCTGGTAAGACAAAAGCAGAGTTTTCCAGTAATCAGACAGTGAATACACAAAAATTGACCCGCTCCCTGCATAATCTTTAAGACTCGTGGGAGTCATCTCCGGCCATTCGGGCCAACCATGTTAATCACCACTGACCTATTACGTAGCTCCTCAGAGGAATTTCACACCTATTCAAATGTAAATCAATGGCTGAGGTAAATTGAGAAAATGCAAATTAGTCTACAGGAACTTTAGGCAGGCTAAAGGTAACTTTCTAAAAGTTAACTTTCATCAAGATTTGTTAAAATCTGACTTTAATCAGATTTATAATTATTATTATTAGTTTGATTATTTTTCTAGATAGTCCCATTCTTGAGATAAAGTATTAGGATATTTGTTAGACTGTTCATCCTTGGCGTGCTCCCCCTTAACCTTTTGCCTCTGTTTCTCAGTATGTTGATGTGTGCTGGACTCTGGTTTTTCTGTTTTTGTTACTCTGGGCACTTTACCAATGCTAACCAGTGCTAAAGTGCAAGTGCTCCTATACAAAATGTGTATGTAATTGGTTTATCCATGATTGGCACATTTGATTTACTAGTAAGTCCCTAGTAAAGTGCACTAGTGGTGCCCAGGGCCTGTAAACCAAATGCTACTAGTGGGCCTGCAGCACTGGTTGTGCCACCCACCTAAGTAGCTCTGTAATCATGTCTCAAACCTGCCACTGCAGTGTCTGTGTGCAGTTTTAAACTGTGAATTCGACTTGGCAATAGTAGCCACTTGCCAGGCATATACCTTCCCTTTTCTTCCATTTCAGCCACCCCTAAGGTAGGCCCTAGGTAGCCCCAAGGGCAGGGTGCAGTGTATGGTTAAGGAAGGACATATAGTAATGTGTTTTATATGTCCTGACTGAAATACTGCTAAATTTGTTTTTCACTGTTGCAAGGCCTGCCCCTCTCATAGGTTAACATGGGGGCTACCTTTAAATATGATTAAAGTGTAGATTCCTTTTGGGAGTGGTTAGACATTTTGGTAAAGTTGATTTTAAGATTGTGTGTTTGAAAATGCCACTTTTAGAAAGTAAGCGTTTTTTTGCTTAAACCATTTCTGTGACTCTGCCTGTCTGTGGATTCCTTGTCTGGGTCAGTTTGACAGTTGGGCTGGTTGCACCTCTCACTAGACAGTGACACTAGACAGTGACACAAAGGGAGCTGGGTGTAGTCTGTATATCCTGATGAGCCATCTGTGCTAGAAAGGAGGGGACTCACACCTGAAAGGGCTGTGCCTGCCCTCACACAATGCAGTCTGCAACCCCCTGGTGAGTATCTGGGGCCTGGCCTGGGCAAGGCAGGATTTCACAAACAAGAGAGAATTTACTTTTAAGTAGGCCTACTTCAAAGGGAAAAATGGGTATAAGTAGGGCAACCAAAACCACAGACTTTAGAACACTTCTGGAAACCAAGAGGAACCTGTGCCTAGAGAAGAGCTGAGGAAGGAGAGCTACCCTGCCCGTGACTGTGTTTTGTGGAGCCCTCCTGCAGTTGCTGCTTCTGCCTGTGCTAGAGGACAAAGACTGGACTTTGTGTGCCTTCCTTCTTGTGAAGCACTCTCCAAGGGCTTGATTTAGAGCTTGCCTCCTGTTGTTTGAAGTCTCAAGGACAGCCAAAGACTTCTCTCTGCCAGCACCTGGAACCTCTGCTGAGACTCCTACCCTGCCAAGTGGTGCCCATCCAATTCCTGGGGCCCTGAAAGGAGAAGCTGGTAGGACAAGAGTAAGAAATCCACGCACTCACCGTCATGCAGGGAAAAGATCAACGCAACTCCGATCTGCGGCTGAAAAATCGGCACGCCACCAGCTTCGCAGCTAAAAATCGAGGCTAGCCTGCAACACGACCGGAAGACCGACGCCCGCGGCTGGAGAAACAATGCGCAGAATCGCTGATGGAGGCTGGTGAGATCACAACCCTCGCTGCGTGGTTTTCAGATCATTGCGCGCCAGGATTTCCGACTCAAACATCAAAGACGCAGGGCCTGCCCGGACCCAGGAGTGTGGTTTAAGTTGACGCATAGTTCTCCTGCAGAGAGAAGAAACAACGCTCGCCGATTCGACTGAAGGAGAAACAACGCACGGTCTCGCTCTGGAGTGATATTGACGCATCGCAAGCCCTTTTGATGCACATTCACCCATGCTGGGTTGTGTTTAAAATTACATGAAGACTCTTTTTTGTTTTTAATTGACAACTTGACTTGTGTTTGGTGGATTTTTGTCATTTTGGTCTTGTTTTGTTTGGATAAGTCTTCTCTATTTTTCTAAACCGGTGTTGTGTCATTTTGTAGTGTTTTCATTAAGTTACTGTGTGTGTTGTTACAAATTCTTTACACCTAGCATTCTGAAGTTAAGCATGTCTGCTCTTGCCAAGTTACCTAGGGGGTGAGCGGGGGTTAGCTGAGGGTGACTCTCCTTTACCCTGACTAGAGTGAGGGGTTTCCTTGCAACACCCACACCAATGGCAGCTGGCAGCTTTAGGAGGGAGGGGGCGGGCGGGAAGCATACACACACATATTCTTTCACACACACTCACGCACATCCATTAACAACACTCATAACATTCAAACATGCACAGACGCACCAAACATACATTTCAAAAGATCACACACACACACTCATTCTTTCACACACACGCATGCACGCACGCACATCCATTAACACAGTCTCAAGCTGACCCACGCACATATGTGCAAAAGATTAGGTCTACACCTTACAATAGCACTTGTCAAGACTGGCTACGCTCATTCTTATGTGAAATGCAGTCAGCTTCAAATGACCCATCATGAATTTCAGAAACAGCAACTGAAACCTCTAAACATGTAAGAAAAGAGAGAATTTAAAAAAATAGCCAGAAAAGTGTAAGACAATGGTACAGCTTCAAGGCAGAAGCCCTGAAATCTTACCACATGACATTCAAAAGTGTTGTGTTTCAGGGAATAGGTTAACTCACACATGCAACCAGTGGTGTAAGGAAACCCCTGGGGCCTGCAAGGAATGGTGAGGGGTTTCCTTGCAACACCCACACCAATGGCAGCTGGCAGCTTTAGGAGGGAGGGGGCGGGCGGGAAGCATACACACACATATTCTTTCACACACACTCACGCACATCCATTAACAACACTCGTAACATTCAAACATGCACAGACGCACCAAACATACATTTTAAAAGATCACACACACACACTCATTCTTTCACACACACGCATGCACGCACGCACATCCATTAACACAGTCTCAAGCTGACCCACGCACATATGTGCAAAAGATTAGGGGCCATATTTATACTTTTTGACGCAAAACTGCGCTAACGCAGTTTAGCGTCAAAAAATTTAGCGCCGTCTAACGCCATTCTGAAGCGCCATGCGGGCGCCGTATTTATTGAATGGCGTTAGCCGGCGCTACCAGACCGGCGCTGCCTGGTGTGCGTGGAAAAAAACCACGTACACCAGACAGCGCCGGCGTAGGGGGAAAATGGCGTATGGGCATCTTAAAATGGGGCAAGTCAGGTTGCGTCGAAAAAATCGTCTTAACCCGACTTGCGCCATTTTTTAACGACGCCCATCCCCCATCAACATGAATCCTATCATTGTAAAGATAGGAGTCATGCCCCCTTGCCCAATGGCCATGCCCAGGGGACTTCTGTCCCCTGGGCATGGTCATTGGGCATAGTGGCATGTAGGGGGGCACAAATCAGGCCCCCCTATGCCACAAAAAAAAAAAAAAAAAAAACTTACCTGAACATACCTTAATGTCCATGGGATGGGTCCCTCCGTCCTTGGGTGTCCTCCTGGGGTGGGCAAGGGTGGCAGGGGGGGTCCCTGGGGGCAGGGGAGGGCACTCTCGGCTCATTTTGAGCCCACTTGTCCCTTAACGCCATGCCTGACCCAGGCGTTAAAAAGCGGCGCAAATGCGCCGTTTTTGGCCACGCCCACTCCCGGGCGTCATTTTTGCCCGGGAGTATAAATACCACGTAAAGGCCTGGGAGTCATTTTTTAAGACGGGAACGCCTCCCTTGCATATCATTAACGCAAGGAAGGGGTTCACGCTAAAAAATGACGCACACTCCGGGCACTTTGGCGCCCGAAGCGTCTAACGCCATAGTATAAATAACGAAAAAACGACGCAAATTTGGCGCAACCAGAGTATAAATACGGCCCTAGGTCTACACCTTACAATAGCACTTGTCAAGACTGGCTACGCGCATTCTTATGTGAAATGCAGTCAGCTTCAAATGACCCATCATGAATTTCAGAAACAGCAACTGAAACCTCTAAACATGTAAGAAAACAGAGAATTTAAAAAAATTGCCAGAAAAGTGTAAGACAATGGTACAGCTTCAAGACAGAAGCCCTGAAATCTTACCACGTGACATTCAAAAGTGTTGTGTTTCAGGGAGTAGGTTAAGTCACACATGCAACCAGTGGTGTAAGGAAACCCCTGGGGCCTGCAAGGAATGGTGAGGGGTCTCCTTGCAACACCCATACCAGTGGCAGCTGGCAGCTTTAGGAGGGAGGGGGCGGGCGGGAAGCACACACACACTCATTCTTTCACACACACACGCATGCGCATCCATTAACAACACTCATAACATTCAAACATGCACGCACGCACCAAACATTAATTTTAAAAGATCACACACACTCATTCTTTCACACACACACATGCACGCATGCACGCACATTCATTAACAACACTCATAACATTCAAACATGCACGCACGCACCAAACATTCATTTTAAAAGTTCACACACACTTACCTTCAGCCTTGGAGGTCCCAAATTGGACTGTCCTGTTTTTTTTTATGTGTGAGTACTCCTCAGTTGTAAAGATACTACTAGTAAAATATCTTCATTAATAGCAAACAATTGTAAACTTAGTCAAAAGTGTAAATTTACTTTTGAGATTCAGGCCCAGTACATCTGATTGCTAAAATACAGCATGACTGATTTGTGCATCCATCAGTGGTAATTCCCTAGTGATGGCACAGTATAAATTATACAACAAACCAAATTAACTACAACAAAAACATATTTGTTCCTTGAATTGAGATGTGCTCCTAGATAGCCAATATCACAATGCGGTGGGTCAGTTCTTTGAAAATGCCCGTTCTTTGCTGGAAGAAAAATGTAAACAGATTTACATTCCAAGAGGTTTAAATGTAATTTGTTACAAGCAGCTGTTCAGTCCTCTTAATCTTTGACTCTTTCAAATGCAAAAAAAACAAAAAAAACTCACGACTCATTCAAAGAAAAAAAGAAAAAAAAAAACTAATCTTGTTATTCTTAACCTTTGCAGATTGCCTTCCACCCTTAGTTTGAGTGTCACTGGAAGTCTGCACTTTGATCGGCCTCTTTGTCATGGTGAAGCTTAACTTCCATGCGGCAGTCAGGATAGGGATGAGGAGGCCTGTGGCTCTGAGTTTTTTTGTCCCCCCTCTACTCTTGGGGGGTGGATAAATCCTCTGTGTCCCCAACATATCCTATACCCATGGCTGTAACTCAGACTCATGTTGCTATATTTGCACCTGTGTGTGAACCCCTTCCATAGAACACAATTCATTGCAGCTCAATTATGACGCACAAAAATGTCCAGGTCCAACAAATAGCTATACCAGTACACTCCAATCATGACCTATTCAACCATGCTCTATCCGCAGTTCCGGTAATGCACCCATCGCCTAATTTCCATTCACCAAACTACTTCCACATACTGAAGTAAGGTAATACAGTTCAATCTCAATCTACACCTCTAGAGCATGCAAACAGCTCTTCTGCTAACCTCGGTATAGACTTACTCCTTCATAGCAGCTCTTTATACACAGCTTTGCCAATGTCCCTAATACTAATTTGCATTCTGCTGGTCATTTGCACAACCCCAACAATGCACCTCTATCCGACTAATGTAACTGACCCTAACTCACAGTTCTACCAATACAACTCAGCTTTGATATACTTATCACCCTCTAGACTTTCTGCTTTAATCCTGACCTGCATTTTTCTGATCCCAAACACAGCCCTGCCAGACATTAATACAAACCACCACTCGTGCAAATATACTCGCCACAATCCTGCAACATGACCCAACCACAGCTACTCTTCTATGTCACTTCTTAATCTGAACCACATATGCAATACCACTCTCCGGCCCATGACTAATTGTGTGCAAAATCCACAACTACAGTACCTCACTGAAAACAGTACTCCCCAACAGCCATGGATGCCTATCACTTTTCCACAATATTTCAAATTCTTACACTCAAAATATCTCTTAGCCTGAGCCACTTACAACCTCACTGTCACACAGCTGTTTACCCATTGGTAGATGTCCACAGCCACAAATCCAGCACCAATCACCCACTACACAGTTTGCCCACCACCACTCCCAAAACCATTTTCCTACAGTTGCTTGCTCGCATAATCACTCTCACATAATGGCACTCACACAGCGACTCAACACAATCTCACTTACATACAACAACTTCCACACTAACACTCATAACCACCACAAATTGCCAATTATATTGTTATTAGAGTATAACCCTGTTTGTCCATGATCCCTCACATGCCTAGAGCCACTCTTAACATCACTCATCTACAACCCTCTGCTACTGTTATTTATAAGCACACTCTCACAAGGCCATTCACATGTAGCATCACTTGTCCACAGACATTCACATGCAGCGCCACTTTAAGGGCCTTTCAAAGTAGCAATGCTATCTCACGCTTGCATGCAACATCACTTGTAAATAGGTACTTATACACACCAACACTTTCCCACAGTCGTCCATGCACCTGCATCCACTTGAAATACCATGTGATCACTTGCTATATACTCCACTCCAAAGAAATTGACACACATCTCTGCTTGCCCCTAACACCTGTGTGCATTGGTACTAGTTCAATCACATCACCTGCATGCCTACATCTGTTTGGAACACTGTTCATTCCATGTACCACTCATCTACATTCACTCACAGCATTGTTTAGGCAATACCAAAAATACAACTTGCAGACACCACCACAAGCTCAAAACACTACTGTAAATACCATGCTATCCAAGCTTCTAAATATTGTTTGTTTGTGTGTGTCTTCCTGCATGTTATCGGTTTTCAGATCCAAACATATTCAAATGGCTGTACGTTGTATTGGCGCATACAACCTATCACCACGAATACCAATAGTAAGCCAGACCTACTGGTTTTGCCGATGCTCGCCTTCCTCCATTTCAGTGCTGCACAATGTGTTGCTATTTAAGCAAACGTTAGCCTGTCTATCCTACTCTTCACATGCCCTTCTCACTTTAGTTTAGAGACCGCAGTGCAGGAGGTGTGCTCAGGCTGCCCGAAATAATCTTGACGGGTGGAGCAGCGATTGTAATTAGACACCCGGGACGCTGCCTTGCACCGCTCCCCCTTATATGCCTAACAGGATCTGTCGGAAAGCTGTAACAGTAGACAGAATCTGTCAGAAAGCTGTAATAGCAGAGAGGTCCCTAGGACCAATTTCATTACCTGTGCCCTGATTAATGCAAGCTAGCTGTCCCTGGTATACCAAAGATCTCAAGAGCCTTCAAAGAAAATACCGCCAACAAGAATGGAGGTGGAAATTAGACCCATCTCCAAAGGAAAAAGGAAAGCGTAGATCAGTGCTCAGTACCTATAAAGAAGCAATAAATAAAGCTAAAACCGAGTTCTACTCACACAAAATTAAGGAAGCTAAAAATGTCCCTAGAGAGCTTTTCAGAGTGGTACGGTCTCTTACTACTCCCTGTACCTCTGCAGAGCTGGAAAATTCTCAGGAATTTTGCAACAAGGTCTCTAACTTTTTTTAAAACAAAGTCATTCAAATTCAAGCCAGCTTTGCTCAATTACTGGGGGTATTAGACCCCTATGAGCACTTATATAGTACAGTAGGCACTGACTTTCCTATGCTGACTAATTTCCAGCCTCTGTGGCTTGAGAGGATCAAAGAGCAGGGATCCCTGCCCCATCACATATTGCAGCTCACTCCGGAGTTAGTGTTTTCGGCCCTTGTTCCGGTAGATTAAGAGATTTTGAATATCGCAGAATTTCCCCCATCATGAAATGAAGCAATTGTGGTCCCTTTGAAAAAGAAACTTGATGGAGCAGCGAATGATCTAAAATCTTTGGCCTATTGCCCTGTTGCTTTTCCAGGCAAAAATCTTCAAAAAACACCTTAATACAGAATTAGACCAATTTCTTCAAGACTCCGGCGGACTAGTCCCTCTCAGCACAGCTTCAGAAATGCTCACAGCACTGAATCCGCTCTCATTACTACCTCTGATACTACTCATAGGCCCTCATTACAACATTGGTGGTAAATCCCGCTTACTGCCGTGCAGTAGACCGCCAACACACCGCCGCAGAATCCCACCACAGCGATTACGACCCACAGCTCAGAATCTGCCAAAATCTAGACACCCACACAAGTCCACCATACCAAAGGTCAGTGATAAACTGCCGAGAACAAAACCTCCACCATCATGCCAATAGGAATACGCCCTGTTAGAAATGGGGTTTTTGGTTGCCAGTCAGGTTACCCCCTGTCCAAGCAAAAGCCCTCACTCTAGTCAGGGTAAGTCACACACAATCCAAGATTATCCTGTGCCCACCCTCTGGTGGCTTGGCACGAGCAGTCAGGCTTAACTTAGAAGGCAATGTGTAAAGTATTTGTGCAATAAATCATACAATACCACCATATAGCACTACAAAAATACACCACACAGTGTTTAGAAAAATATATAATATTTATCAGGATAATTGTAGGTCAAAAAGAATCAAGTTGCAATGTGAATTTGTAGAGATATCACTGGAAAGTGATATCAGAATGTCTTAAGTCTTTAAAAAGCAAACAAAGTCTCTTTCAGCACAAAGTACCTGGTTTGGAGCGGAAAATCTCCTCAGAGGGCCACAGAAGGAGAGATGCGTGGAAAAATGGTGTGTGCGTCGATTTCTCCCCAGCACACACGGACTTGCGTCGTTATTTTTCACGCGGGAAGTCGTGCGTCGTTTTCCGGCGTGCGGACAGTCTCTTTCTGTGGGTCGCGGGGATTACCAGATGTCCCGGGTCTGTGCGGGGATTTTCCTGCTTGTTTTCTGGCTGCGCGTCGTTCTGCGGGGCTGTGCGTCGAAGTTTCGATCTCACGGCAGGCGTCGCGTCGATTTCTCCCTGGAAGTCGGGCGGCATTGTCCTTGCGGGGCCGTGCGTCAAAGTTTCGATCGCACGGCAGGCGTCACGTCGATTTCTCCTTGGAAGTTGGGCGGCGTTGTCCTTGTGAGGCCGTGCGGCAAAGTTTTGGTCGTCCCGAAGGCGTCGCGTCGATCATCGTCGGTGTGCGGCGTTTTTCTTGCCGCGGAACAAGCTGTGCGTCGAAAATTTCGGCGCACGGAGCATCCAAGTGAAAAAGAGAAGTCTTTTTGGTCCTGAGACTTCAGGGAACAGGAGGCAAGCTCTATCCAAGCCCTTGGAGAGCACTTTCACAGCCAGACAAAATGCAGATGTATGCAAGTGAGGCTGAGTACCCTGTGTTTGGGGTGTGTCTGAGTGAATGCACAAGGAGCTGTCAACTAAGCCCAGCCAGACGTGGATTGTAAGGCACAGAAAGATTTAAGTGCAAAGAAATGCTCACTTTCTAAAAGTGGCATTTCTAGAATAGTAATATTAAATCCAATTTCACCAGTCAGCAGGATTTTATATTACCATTCTGGCCATACTAAATATGACCTTCCTACTCCTTTCAGATGAGCAGCTACCACTTCAATACTGTATGAGGGCAGCCCCAATGTTAGCCTATGAAGGGAGCAGGCCTCACAGTAGTGCAAAACGAATTTAGGAGTTTTACACTACCAGGACGTGTAAACTACACAGGTACATGTCCTGCCTTTCACCCACACAGCACCCTGCTCTAGGGGTTACCTAGGGCACACGTTAGAGGTGACTTATATGTGGAGAAAGGGGAGGTTTAGGCTTGGCAAGTACTTTTAAATGCCAAGGCGAGGTGGCAGTGAAACTGCACACACAGGCCCTGCAATGGCAGGCCTGAGACAAGGAAAAGGGGCTACTTAAGTGGGTGGCACAACCAGTGCTGTAGGCCCACTAGTAGCATTTAATCTACCGGCCCTATGCACATAAAGTGCACATTACTAGGGACTTATAAGTAAATTAATAGTCCAATCAGGTATGATTCAAGGTTACCATGTTTTAGGGGAGAGAGCATATGCACTTTAGCACTGGTTAGCAGTGGTAAAGTGCGCAGAGTCTAAAAGCCAGCAAAAACAGTGTCCAAAAAGTGGAGGGAGGCAGGCAAAAAGTTAGGGGTGACTACCCTAAGGCTGTCAGGTCTAACACGCCCACACTATCACGACCCACGAATCCACGCGGCCGTCTTTCAACCGCGGTATTCCATTGGCGGTACACACCGCCATGCTCAAAATACACACACATTTACAAAACACTACCACATTGGACAAATCTAAATACATACACCTGATACACATACACACACCACTCCCACACACCCAATACAATATAAAACACACACCCACA
This sequence comes from Pleurodeles waltl, assembly GCF_031143425.1. Taxonomy (NCBI): domain Eukaryota; kingdom Metazoa; phylum Chordata; class Amphibia; order Caudata; family Salamandridae; genus Pleurodeles; species Pleurodeles waltl. The sequence continues at coordinate 1,283,619,436 of NC_090444.1, read as the reverse complement.
TTACCCACAAACCCTTACAATAAAAAATTTGGAAGAAGCAGAGAGACAGCAAAGCAAAGACCACACCAGCAGACAGAGGCACACAACACCATCACTCATACACATCCACGCACAAAACAACACACCCGCCTAAACATCACCCCACACATCACAACACACACCAACACCACCTCACACATCACTCACACCACCCCAAGGCACCGCAAAGACACCCCAGGTTTTCTGAGGAGGAGCTCAGGGTCATGGCAGAGGAAATCATCCGGGTAGAGCCACAGCTATTCGGATCACAGGTACAGCACACCTCCATAGCTAGGAAGATGGAGCTATGGTGCAGAATTGTGGACAGTGTCAACGCAGTGGGACTGCACCCAAGAATACGGGATGACATCAGGAAGAGGTGGAACGACCTACGGGGAAGGTGCGTTCCGTGGTCTCAAGACACCACAATGCGGTTCAGAGGACTGGCGGCAGACCCCCACCTCCTCCCCCACAACTAACAACATGGGAGGTGCTGGTTTTGGCTATAATGCATCCTGAGGGCCTCGCAGGAGTAGCTGGAGGAATGGACTCTGGTAAGTCAAATCTTTCACTGCTTCATCCCCCACCCTACCTGCATGCTATCACATACCCCCACCCTCGCCCTCACCCCATCACTCAAACTCCTCACATATGTACCACTATCACAAACCACACATCCTAACACCAGGCCCTGCATGCAACAACAAAGCATGGACACCCATCACCAATGCATGTCCACTACACATACCCACACAGACCCCTAAACAATTATCACAATTACACAAGAATGTAAGCACTGGGGTACACGGTCACCCACCCATTGCACACCATGGCACACACAGATGCAATAATCATGCCTTTACACCAATGCAGGACCCCTACCCAACGTCACAGGACAGGAGGGTCCAGACATGTCCACACCACCAACAGAAGAGGCCCATAGTGATGACAGCAGCTCTGTCCAACTGGATCTAGATGACCAGCCCGGCCCATCTGGGACCTCGGGACAGTCGGTTCCCCTCACACAGTCACAGGCCACTACAGAGCCTCCCCCCTCAGGAAACACCAGCACAGCACCCACCCAGCAGGCCCATACCTCTGTCCCCAAGACACGTCAAGCAGCAGTGTGGCCACCACTACAGGGAACGCAGGCTAACCCACCACTCCAAGAACAGCAGGGACCTGGGGGAAGTGGCAGTGGGCACACGGTTCAGGGGACAGAGGCACAAGAAAACCGGGGAACTGGGAGGTCTGCTGTGCGACAGGGGAAGGACAGGCCCAGGGAACCCACTCTCCATGAGGCCCTCTCCAACATCATGGGAGCGTACCGTCATTCCCAGGAGACTATGGCAACGGTACTGACCAAGTTTCAGGAGACCAAGAGGCTGCAGGAGGAACAGTATTTGGGGTTCAGGGACGAACTCAAGTGCATCAACACCACCCTGGGCACCATTGTAGGGGTGTTGAAGGACCTCATGAACACCAGGAGGGACATGGCACAACAAGGGGCTCCTGACACTAGCCTTGACAATGAACTGCCCACCACCTCCAACGGCGCTAGTGGACAGGAGGCACCGCCACAGGACCACGACACCAGCACCCCACCCCCTGCAGATGGAGAACCACCCCGCAAGCGGTCCCTGAGATCCAGGACAAAGACAGAGAACAATGCCAAAACCCCCGCCAAGAAATGAGACCACCCTGAATGTCATTCTTCTGTCCCACTTTGTCACCCTGTCCATCCTTAAACTGCCCTAGCTCCACTTCCTATGCCCCTTTGGACAATGCACCTTTGAAACTAATAACTGGACTCTGCCATAGACATTCCTCCACCATCACCCCTGATCATTTTACAACCCCTTTCACTATTTAGCGCTTAAATAAACACCCTTGAATCACAAAACAATCTGGAGTCAGTCTGTGCTTTCACAAATGTGTATTTGCAGTAACTATGGAATATAGCAATGTCAATTTACTTGTTCACATACCAATGTAACACAGCTGTAGTCCATAAGGTAATATAGCAGAGGTCACACAGTGGGACCCATATCTGTGAAATCGAAAGGCAAAGTGACAAATTAGGGTCCATACACTGGGTGAATGTGACAGACAGATGATAGGTTGAACAATTTTATCAGATGTAGGAGGCAGTGATGTCTTCTTACCTGTGTCTCAGTGGAAGTATTGCTGGATCACGGTGTTCCTGTTTTCTATGTCCTCTTCTTCTGCCTCCTCTTCTTCACTGTCCACAGGCTCCACAGCTGCCACAAGACCACCTTCTGGACCATCCTCCTGCAGAAAAGGCATCTGTCATCGTAAAGCCAAGTAGTGCAGCATACAGCTGGCCACGATGATCTGGCACACCTTCTTTGGTGAGTAGTATAGGGAACCACCTGTCATATGGAGGCACCAGAACCTGGCCTTCAGGAGGCCGAAGGTCCTCTCTATAACCCTCCTAGTTCGCCCATGTGCCTCATTGTAGTGTTCCTCTGCCCTTGTCCTGGGATTCCTTACTGGGGTCAGTAGCCATGACAGGTTGGGGTAGCCAGAGTCACCTGTAAATGTCAAGGGACAACTGTTAGACACACACTAACCACTAGGGACAACCCCAGACCCAGACAACTATTCACACTGTATAGGGTCCTTGTCCTCACCTAATAGCCACACACAGTGCCTCTGGAGTTGCCCCATCACATAAGGGATGCTGCTATTCCTCAGAATGTAAGCGTCATGCACTGAGCCAGGAAATTTGGCATTCACATGGGAGATGTACTGTTCGGCCAAACACACCATTTGCACATTCATAGAATGGTAGCTCTTCCGGTTTCTGTACACCTGTTCACTCCTGCAGGGGGGTACCAAGGCCACATGTGTCCCATCAATGGCACCTATGATGTTGGGGATATGTCCCAGGGCATAGAAGTCACCTTTCACTGTAGGCAAATCCTCCACCTGAGGGAAAACGATGTAGCTACGCATGTGTTTCAGCAGGGCAGACAACACTCTGGACAACACGTTTGAGAACATAGGCTGGGACATCCGTCATGCTATGGCCACTGTTGTTTGAAAAGACCCACTTGCCAGGAAATGGAGTACTGACAGGACCTGCACTAGAGGGGGGATTCCTTTGGGATGGCGGATAGCTGACATCAGGTCTTGCTCCAACTGGGCACATAGTTCCTGGATTGTGGCACGATCAAGTCTGTAGGTGACAATTAGATGTCGCTCTTCCATTGTTGACAGGTCCACCAGCGGTCTGTACACCAGAGGATGCCGCCATCTCATCACCTGCCCCAGCAGACGTGCCCTATGGATGAGAACAGCAGGCAGAGGGTCAGCCAACACTGAGGTACTAAAACAACAACTTTATTGCACACATTTGTCAATCCGCTATGTGCCTGTCTTAGTGTGTATGCAAGGCCTAGATATGTGTGATGCATTTAAAAATAAAGCCATGTGGCCCCCTGAAATGGCAGCTGCCTGACCTGTAATGTGGGACAAGGGGATATGAGATAACCTCGCTGGCATTGTACACCGTTGCGGTAGGCGGTCGAAGACCGCTGCGCTATCTTGCATTGGTTAACATTGGACCCTATGGGTCGCAGGAGCCAATGACGATGTACGCCAGTGGTGACGGTACGCACCGCCGTGAACGTGACCGCCATTTTCTCTCTGTTCATTCACTTGATACCTGATCTTCTACAGGAGAAGACCTACACTGCAAGTGCTGCTGTGACCTCAGTCTGGAAGCGACGATGGCTCATGTGTCTGGGGAAAGGGCCCCTGCCTTCACATCGGAGGAGTTGGATAAACTAGTGGATGGGGTCCTCCCTCTGTACACGCTACTCTATGGTGCTCCAGACAAACAGGTGAGTACACTGGGAGCATGCTCTATGGGCAATGCCTGTTTGGAGTGGTGTGGATGGGAGATGGGGGGGGGGGTGAGGCGTGCATGATCCGACGGTGAGTGTATGTGCGTCAGGGCAAGGGTGGGAATGTGGGCCAATGACCGTGACGGTCCAGATGATTAATGTTGTACCTTTTCCCCTGTACTATTCCTGTAGGTCAGCGAAAGGATATTTGGCGTGCCATCGCCAAGTTCATCCGGACCCTGGGGGTCCACCACAGACGGAGCACCCACTGCCATAAAAGATGGGAGGAAATTCGCCGCTGGAGCAAGAAGACGGCAGAGGCCCAGGGGAGGGGTGCCCGTCACACCATAACCCCCCTGATGTGTCGGATCCTGGCGGTGGCGTACCCAGAGTTGGATGGGCGATTGGGGGCATCACAGCAGCCACAAGGGGGTGAATATACTCTCATTCAACTGACTCTGCGCGCATTAGGAGGTGTCTGGGTGGGGGAGGTGGGCAGTGGGTACCCCTAGGCCAGGGCGATCTTTGTAGGCAAGGACCCTTTGTGAGGCAGGCTATGTGGCACCCCAACCCCACCAGTGGTAAGAGCCATATACACCTAGTCAGGCTCCTGTGACCTCCATGTGTGCAGAAATCGGGCATAGGCCTTGTACCCCATGTTCCTGTGATTAATTAGGGAACTCTAAGTGCATGGCGTAGTGCAGAGGGCTGCTGTGTCTGTAGTGTCCGCCAACGGTAGCGGTATTGCATGCACTGAACATGTCTTTCTTCTTCCCCCCCCCTTTTTGTGGTCTCCCTGTTCTTGTGTGCATTAGCATCATCAGGCGGAGGAGCTGTGCCACCGGAGCAGGAGGGGGCTGCATCCCACATGGCCCTGGAGGGCAACACTACGGAGTCAGAATGCACCAGTGGGACGGAGGGTGAGGGGAGCTCCACGGCAGGGACTGTAGCAGAGACCAGCGACACCGACTCCTCCTCTGATGGGAGCTCCCTTGCGGACCCCTCTGTGCCCCCCTCATCTACAGGTACAGCCGCCACCCCCCCTACCAGCACCGCCCTCTCAGCAGCCCCTCAGCGTGTGCCCCATGGCCGCTCACCCAGGAGGGTGGGCATCTCCTTCGCCCCAGGCACCTCAGCCCCTGCCCCAGTCAGCCCTGCTGCCCTCAGTGAGGAGGCCATTGACCTCCTGAGATCCCTCACTGTTGGGCACTCTGCCATTCTGAATGCCATCCAGGTTGTAGAGAGGCAGTTGCAACAGACAAATGCATACCTGGAGGGCATTCATTCTGGCCAGGCTGCATCAACAGCGAGCATTTCAGACTCTGTCCTGAGCACTGATGGCAGCCATTGTCCCTGTGTCCAACCTCCCCCCTCCAACTTCTTCCACCCAGACCCAATCCCCAGTACCTCAGCCTATCCCAAGCACACCATCAGACCAGCATGCACACACCTCAACACACAAGGGTAGCTCTGGCAAACATAAGCACCACACATCCCACAGGCACTCACACAAGCATCATACCCATGCACACATAACAACATCCACTGCCTCCACTGTGTCCCCCTCCTCCACGTCTCCCTCCTCCCTCCCTGTCACGTCTCCACTCACACCTGCATGCACTACATCCTAAGCCACTACCTCTATCACCAGCACGCCCATCACCACACACCGCACACGTGCACTCACCACCCCACTACCATTCACACAGCCCCTGTGTCCTCTACCAGTGTGTCTCTGAGCCCTCCTCCCAAAATACACAAACGCAGTCACACACCCACCCAACAGCCATCCACCTCACGATAGCCTCCAGCCCATGCACCTTCACCCAAAGTCAGCAAACGAACACCTCCTACAACCACTACCTCTTCCTCCACTCCCAAACCCCCACCATCTATCCATCCCAGTGTGTCTAAAAAACTTTTCCTGTCAAACCTTGACCTCTTCCCTTCACCTCCCCCACCCCTTCCGTCCCCTAGGGCCCGCCTTTCCAGGTCCCAACCCAGCACTTCAGCCACCACATCACCAGGCACAGTGGTGCCAGCAGCAACCGGATTCTGGAGTGCGCCAAGCAGCAGGGCTGCCAATGTCCCAAGGAGCGAGGCCAAGGACATTCCCCCACCTCCAAAACAGAAGAAGTTGCCCACATCCCAGAGGGAGAAGGCCAAAACACCTGCCACCAAGGTCTCAGCCAGGACAACAGTTGGGAGTGGCAAGACAGCTGTGCCACCATCCAAGGTGGGGAAGAGCCTGAAAAAGAAAGGCAAGTCAACGTCGCCGCCAACCTGCACGGCGGACAAGACCGCCACCGGCTCCGCCACAAGGACCGCCGCCACGGGCACCACCGCCAGCACCCAAGATACTGAGCCCTTCACCTTCACCGAAGACACTGTGCCCTTCAGCAGCACCAAGGTCAGTGAGCCCCCCACCAGCACCGTAGGTCAGGACACCGCCAGAAGCAACAAGGTCAGTGAGGCCGCCACCAGCACCGCCTCTCATGACACCGCCACCAGCACCAAGGTCAGGGAGGCCGCCACCAGTACCGCCACCGCCGCCAGTACTAAGGTCAGTGAGCCCCCCCACCAGCACCGCCGCTCAGGACACCGCCGCCAGCACCAAGGTCAGTGAGCCCCTCACCAGCACCGCAGCTCAGGACACAGTCGCCAGCACCAAGGTCAGTGTGCCCCCCACCAGCACCGCCGCTCAGGACACAGTCGCCGCACCGAGGTCAGTGAGCCCCCCACCAGCACCACTGCCCAATGAGCGCCGCAAGTGTCACCGCTAATGAGCCCGCCGCCAGCACCGCCAGTGGGCATGCCACATCCTGAGCCAGTTGCACCACCGCAGACATGGCTGCCATCCCCAGTGATCATTCATACGAGGCTGGTGGTTAGTTCCAGGGGCCTGGCCAGCTTGCATGTTGCACCACCGTCAGTGGAGTGTCACATCCACTACCTTAGTCCTTGGCAGGATGAAGCACTCTGGGCACAAAGCCCCCTCCAGAACCAGTGGAGTGTCACATCCACTACCTCAGTCCTTGGCAGGATGAAGCACTCTGGGCACAAAGCCCCCTCCAGAACCAGTGGAGAAAGGCATCCACTACCTCTGTCCTTGGCAGGATGAAGCACTCTGGGCACAAAGCCCCGTCCAGAACCAGTGGAGAAAGGCATCCACTACCTCTGTCCTTGGCAGGATGAAGCACTCTGGCCACAAAGCCCCCTCCAGAACCAGTGGAGAAAGGCATCCACTACCTCAGTCCTTGGCAGGATGAATCACTCTGGGCACAAAGCCCCCTCCAGAACCAGTGGAGACTGTTATCCACTTGAGAGACTGTGGCTTTGCACTCCCCAGGATAAAGCAGTGGGCAAACCACCCACTGGAGAGACTTGAGATACTGTGGCTTTGCACTCCCCAGGATAAAGCAGTGGGCAAATCACCCACTGGAGAGACTTGAAAGACTGTGGCTTTGCACTCCCCAGGATAAACCAGTGGGCAACCCACCCACTGGAGAGACTTGAGAGACTGTGGCTTTGCACTCCCCAGGATAAAGCAGTGGGCAACCCACCCCCTGGAGAGACTTGAGAGACTGTGGCTTTGCACTCCCCAGGATAAAGCAGTGGGCAACCCACCCACTGGAGAGACTTGAGAGACTGTGGCTTTGCACTCCCCAGGATAAAGCAGTGGGCAACCCACCCACTGGAGAGACTTGGGAGACGGTGGCTTTGCACTCCCCAGGATACATCAATGGGCATGGAGCCCCCTTGTGGAGCTGGCGTCGTGCACTCATCCGGCTGAAGTGCCCCCCCTTCCCCCTGAGGTGCCTGTGTTTTTTTTGATCTGATGCCCCTGCAGTGTTCTCTCCGTTTCGATTGGGTATCTTGTGTGGGCCTCGCCCATGCATTTTGGGCCCAGTGGTCCACGGACTATATTGGTGCAGTTCCTAGACTTTAATTCTTGGTGTACATATTTGTTTATAGTGTATATACATTTTTGAAGAATGGATTTTACATGATTACAATCGTTCAACTCATTTCCTTTTGTCCTTGCGTTCTTCCAGGGTGGGTTGGGGGTGTAAATGTAATGTTTCAGCATATATTGGTGTGTGTGTTGTTGTGTGTAAGGGTGGGGGTGGGGGTGTTGCATGCTGTGTGTGTGTGTCACTCTCTTTTCCCTCCCCTGTGTCATAGGTGCAGTACTCACCGTGGTCGTTGCCGCCGTCGGTCGTGCTCCTGGTAGAGGAGCAGGAAGACAATAGCAGGGAGTATTTGGAGTTCAGGCTCCATAGCGTCCTGGTTACTCGTGGAATGTGTAGAGGTGAGTGTTTCCCCTTCAAAGTCCTTTTTCTGCCGTGTTTTTGTTCGCATTGAATCCGCCCCGGAAAAGGTGGCGGATTGGCCTGTCATAATAGTGTGGGCGGTACATTGCCTTCCGCCTGTCTGTTGGCGGTGACCGCCATGCTGTTTGTTTGTACTGCTGTGGCGGTCGGAGTGTTAAAGTGGCTGTTTATGTTGGCGGTTTTCACCACAGTCATAATTCCCTTTTTTTTACCGCTGGCCTGTTGGAGGTCTTAGTGCCGCTTTAACACTGACCGCCAGGGTTGTAATGAGGGCCATAGACTAGTTGATGAAGGGCAGGGAGCTATCTTAGTCCTAATGGACCTATCTGCCGCTTTTGATACCATCTCACCACACATTATGGCACACTGTCTCCATCAAGCGGTAGTTAGGGGGAAAGCTCTGAGCATTTTTAAGTCCTTCTAGAGGAAAGATTGACCACTCTAAGCTGTGGTGACTTTAGATCTCCTGTATATCAATCACTTTGTGGAGTCCCTCAGGACTCCTCTCTTAGCCCTACTGGTGAATCTGTACATTGCCCCATTAGCCAGACTCATCTAGTCATTTGGCTTTTTGACCACCTCTTATGTGTATTCTATCTCTGCATGAGTGAGATCAATAGATGGATGGGTTTCAACTGGCTCAAAATGAATGGCGAGAAAAGTTAGATTTTTCTCTTTGGCTCTAGTAGGAAATTGTGGAGCTCACGTTGGTGGCTGCCATCTTGCGGCGACCTGCCTATCCCCATAACTGCCACCAGAAATCTGGGGATCATGTTTGACAACTGTTTGTCTTTCTAGTCTCAAGTAAACACTACCATCAAAGCTTGTTTTTGGACTCTAAAAATCTTGAAGGAAATGTTTCCTTTTCTACAAAAGGAGATCAGAATTACGGTGTCCCTTGCTTTGGTGATCTCCAAGCTGGACTACTGCCCTGATGCTAAACGTTGATAAAGAATCACTCAGCAAATTACAGCTAATTCAGAATTCGGCTGCCTTTCTAATATGAGATCTTCCCCGCGCAGCTTCTGCTAGTGGCAGTCTGAAGCGATTACATTGGATACCTGTCGGGAAGTGCATCATTCTCAAGACTCTTTGTGTGGCACATAAGTCCTTTCATTGGTTAGGATCTGAATACCTCTGCTCCACGCTCACTGGTATGTGCCAGGTCGGCATCTTAGATCAGCAGGATCTCATTTGATCCATGTCCCTTTCACTCGTAAGGCCAGATGGGGTGACAAAGCATTTGTAGTTGCTGCTGCCAAATGCTGGAACACTCTTCCCCTGACTATCAGAAAGGAACCTCATTTTCTGACCTTTAGGAAGCAGTTGAAAACATGGCTCTTTCCTCAGTAGTTCTAGCTATTTCTTTCTTCATAATTTTTCTGTCATGCTCCTTACTGTTGCCTAGCACTTCGATGCAACGGCCGGAATGCGCTCTACAAATACAGATACATACATATATGCATACAGCTGTACTACAGCTGATTTCTGGGTAAGCCCACTGTATAACAATATTTATTAGGATCTTTCACTTATTACCTGGATACAAACAATATTTCTGGTAGTCCAAGTATAGGAGTGGCCATCTCTCTTCTTCTTCTTCTGCAGGCAAAGGGGATGGATACAGATGGCTTATGACAACTGCTTCAACCCAATCAATTGTGGGTGATAACATTGCTATCAAATAAACCAAAGTTACCAATTGTCAATAGCAAACCGCCGATTCTACTTATATATTACTGAGACTGAAGCAAATATTGCTATTTAATTAATAATGGACTTGTACAAAAGTATGCCTAATTGGAAACCAAGAAAATGTAAAATGCTATGCAAAAATGTTTTTTGATTTTCAGTAATACTTTGCAGAATAATCCTGTGGTAGCCAATTCGTTCATTTGTATTTTAAAAGGAAAATCAGCATCGTACATAGGTGATTACACGATATCGGCATGGAAGGTCAGGTTGAATCGCACTTCTGTACATGAAGTCCTCTGACAGAGTTCCTGGTGCAGAGTATTTTTAGGCGTGGCCTGCAAGACAACTTAAGATACCTTGGTGGACTATTGTTATTCACACCAAATGATAAATCATTTACTTATCAAGAGTGGGTTTTAGTCAGTGGGTTTTGCTTCAGCCCTCCAAATCATACCTGTGGCACCTTTCACTTTGAGTTCCTGCACAAAGCACATGCACATTGTATATATCAGCTTAAAATAGTTAATTCATCTTCACTAACAAAGCATGGTCAAGTTATGCTTTTTTAAATATTTTTAAATAATTACTTTAAGTAGCAATGTATTCCTGTGCTGCACTTGAAGTGCCCAGTTAGATGGTTATTTGTGTTCATCTCCTGTAATAGTTGCTGTTATAAAGTGTTAAGGGACATTGTTACATGGTAACTGTCTACTTGTGAATGCTTGTTTAGGTCGTAATTTAATCTGGTCTTCTTCACAAATAATAATTATAATAAAATGCATGGCACATGTAAGAAAGGAAACACACCTTACCAGTACCAGAACCACATCAAAGAGTGTTTTTTAAATGTAAAACTTTTACTGCAAATATGCAGCAGACAGTTTTGGGTGGTAGCATACTTCTCTTTTCCTTTCCGTTTTCGGCAGTTCATGCTTACAAGAAAAAGTAATAAAGATACATAACCAGTGAACTACCTGGCCAAGGTTAGCACTGTTGGCTTTAAAATTGCTTATTTATATTTTCACTCATCCAAAGCTCCCGATGAGCTCACTTACACATGTTGAATCAGAAAAGCCTGGACAGGTTCACACACTGACGTACTTTTGCGATGCAGGGTTTGGACATTATACAGGCGTGAATGCGAGCTGACAGCACCAAAGGCAGAGAACACTCCTCCTTCAAAAAATGAGGGTGGTTTCGGAGTAAACTTTGCAGTGTCTTTCCAGGAACTCTGCCGCTGACTGGGCAAGCCTATCACACCAGTCCAGGGGTAACACATTGACTACCTGTCCTGATCGTAGAAGGCCTTGTGTGGGATGAGGTTGCTCCTGATTTAGTGTTTCTACGAACCTTAATAGACACTGTAACTGTGATAACGCGTCCAGCCCTTGTAAATTACCTGTACCTGGACACGTTGGAGGTCGGTGAATCTTTTAACCGAGTCGGGCTCTCCTCATCCTAAAATAGTCGGGTCATTCTGATCAATAATCAATAACTATTGCAATCGGTAATCAATACTCAATTAATAGATCAATATAGCACATCAGAAATCAATAACAGTTGGTATTTCGGCGCACCATGACCTTTCAGTCATGAATAACCACACCAGTTTATTAAAAGTTAGTGAATTTATTTCCCTGTATTAACAAAGCTAACACGATGTATATAAGTCTCAAAACCAAATGATATATGAACATTACTGGCTGTCCATAACGGCGGAAGAAACGCAATCTACGCAAAATCTGGATAATGATACACTCAGTTATGGCAATGCAAATCACTAATATGACTAACTGTATTTGACTAATTTCATACATTGGTCAGCATAACAAGATTTCAATTTAGCATGATACATCGAATGAATACCTCGACTAACCTCTAATTAGCATTGGCATGTGGGGCTTCATGCAAAACGAATTTAGTCAACACAAATTTGGAAAACTTATAGCTAGGACCCTATCAAAATAGCAGTTGGTACCTAAAAGGAAAAACACAATGCATAATACATTTATCCTTTCATATTTACCAAATACAATCAGCATTCAAGAAAAGTCTTCGTCCTTCAGGTACCGGTTCGATCAGCATGGGGCAAGTTTAAAAGGGGCAAAGTTAAGGGCAAGCTTCCTTGCAGCGGCAAGGCGAATGGGGCAAAGTTACTGCAAGGGCAAGACGGGGCAAATCGAAGTTAAAGTCTCTAGGGTGAGAATTCTTAAAGTCTCTTTCTCTCAGATAGAGAAAAGGGCATCAGGGTGTCGTCCAAAATGGGGTCCGGCATCTGGCTTCAAATTGGCATCGAGGAAAATGGCTGACTTCTCTTTGTCCAGTGGCTTTAAGTAAGAAACATTCCAAATTCTGCAGGGTCTTCCATTGGAGGGTTCATAGGTTGGCTCCAAATTGTCCAATGAAAATTGTCTTTTACTAGTGCTCATTTATGCATACACTGTCTTGGGGCCTTGGAACACAAATTGTAACATGGTTTGCCAATTATTTTACTATCTGTACCTTCATTGTCCGCACCTGCAGACTGACCTTGTATCAAAGGGGATGAAACCGGCCTAGTACGAAACCTTGGAGATAAGTGTATCAGTCAGCTCTACTGGAAAAATACAACTTCAAGCAAGAATATATGTTTCATTAGTTCAAGGAAAAAGCCACGCAGTTAGAATTTGAGACCAGGCAACTAGGCCAAAGCCTGTACTAAATTTAAGCTAAGCAAAACAGTTTTCAAACAAGAAATCATGGCATACATTTGCAATTATGACGGATTACTACATTTTCAATACTTCATGATTAATAAAGCTCGTTTACAATGATGGCGAACTACCCCGAGGGCACAATTTCCCTCGTGCATTATTTTCTTTACTAAAATCACACTACATTATACGTTTTGATTACACGATATGTATGAATATATGTTGGACCCTCTTTTTCTGCGTCATCAATCCCTCCTCTGATGACTAATTATGTCATCACATCAAATCTACCCACAAATTTTATTCCCTTAAAATTCTGTATAGTAATTTGGCACTTCAGTCAATTCCCTTTTTCCTTTAGTCCCTTTTGATTTTTCTCTATATATTTCCACCATTTTGTTCTCTATTTTCTCTTCTCTCTTCCTTTTGTTCCTTGCTTTTAACATTTTGATAGCTTTCCATATTCCCCAAGAGCCTAATAGACAGATTAATATTATTAATATTCCCTTTACTATTTTTAGTAACAATCCGTTCCAAACGTTGCTGAGCCAATTTCCCACAGAAGCAAATCCTTTTCCAACTTTCTCCCAGACTCCAGGTTCTTTCAATTCCTTTAAATCTACACTTTCTTTAGATAAATTTTTAAGCATTGTTTTAATTTTTCCACTGCTGTCTGGTATATATGTACAACAGTGACGTGTACCAAGCATTTTGCAAACGCCGCCATCCTTTGCTAAAAGAATGTCTAAGGCAAGCCGATTTTGAAGAGTCATAGCTCTTTCTGCAGCAAGTTCAGCATCCATCGGGATTATAGCTCCTGAAAACTTTGTCAGCATGTTATCCACAATAGTAGACAACTTTCGTATTTTAATTGAATTCAATATGACTCCCACTGAAGGAATCAATGCTCCAAATATATCTCCTACCACACCAGAAGCTGTCTCTCTTTTCTGAGCATGATGTGATTCAGACAGCTTTGGAAATTTCGTTAAGTCGTCTAGTTGGTAAATCTTTGGGAACACTATTCCCAAATAACATCTCCCATACCATCCTTTAGGAAGACGATAATAGGCATTAAGTCCACAAATATAATATATTACAGGAATGACTGGGTCTTGTCCAATCAACATGAACGTCCACTTAGGTTGTAACAAAAACATATGTTTGCATTCACTCGTTCCCACAAAAACTGTGTCATAATATGATTTATGTCTATGTATACAAAATCTTCCTACATGCAATGTATCTAAAGCTATCTTCCCTTGTGTCTTTATTGCGGCAAAAGCATAGTTATCTACAGATGTCCTTTTGTGTAATTCCCTTTCTAATTCCTCCTTCATTTCTTTCCTTCTATCATCAGTGCGGTCTAAGAAGTTTATCTCTACTCGTGAAAGCAAGCATGTAAGGTTCTCTCTGTGTGCGTGTGCTGTGTGAAAAGGTGACATCGGTTCGAAGAATTCCCTCATTAATTTGGCATAATAATCTCTAGCTATTTTACTCAGGTGCCCTATTATGGGGACATATGCAAAAGTAACATCATAATTAGTGTAAAAATAATGAATGTACGTTTGACCATAAAATCTGGAAGCTATTATACTACATGTAATTCCATACGTAAGAGGCATGCTATGATATGTCACCCCTTCCACCACTGAGGTAGGTATTTGTGTACACACATAACAATCTTTTGCATCCATGGTCTCAACATACTCACTCAGTAAGCAATAGAAAACTTTAGATGAAAGTTCCTTCTTATCATGCAAATGTCTCTCGTCTTGCTCGAGTCTCTTCAGAGCTGTTAGTTCAGTAACGATAATAGGTTTAGAAGTAGGAACATCATTCGTCTCATTCTTACCATGCATTCCAAGAACTATTGCTACAATGATTAGTACGCATGCGGTTATTAGACCGATACACATGTATTTACAACACTTCATCTTACGCCCCTGTGTAGTGAAGCTAGTCATGATCTGTATAGAATCAGAAAGTTGAAGACACTTTATCAAAGCGGATTTGCAGGTATTTACAAAGCTGAACGAGTTCAATGTTCGCACAGTTTCCTTTAGCAGCTTTGGTCTCTTATCGGTTAGCAGCGTTGTCTCAAAATCGGTTTCAAAGTCAATCAAGTTAGCAATGACTTAGCCAGTTGAAAGTCAATCAGGTGATCAATGTCTTTAATCAGTAAAGTTCATGAAGTTTTATTTCTCATGTGCCAAAATGAATTTCTGCCTCTTCGTTCTCGAGACTGAGGGATACGAATTCGTCTGACCAATCGTTATTGGCTAAGTATGCCCACTCCGGACCGGAATACCTTCTGCTCGGTATCCTTTTTCTTTTCAATTTTGCATCTCTCTTTGATTCTTTCTCACTGGTACTTTCCTCTTTGGCCAAGTCCTTTTCTTCACTTGGTGTTGGTACTACGACAGACACTTCCTTTCTTTTCTCTTTCACTTTCGGCCCTTCACTGTCGTTCAACGTTTCTCTGATTCTTAATTTTACTGGTGATATGCTTTGTCTTCTTTTTGCACTGTGTCCACTTGATGGACCTGCAATCTCTTCTGAAGGAGTTTGAGCAGTTTCATTCTGTTCTGCCTTGTCCCCTCCTTCTGGGGAGTCAATCAGGTTTTCCTTTTCTTTTCCTGTATCGTCTGCTTCTGGGAAAGCCCTCCTCTGATCAGGCTCTCCTGCTTCTTCACCTGTTTCGAGCCCTTTGTCACCGTTACTTTCTTCAGGCTCTTTGTCACTTTCAGCTGCTTCAGACTCTTTGTTACCTTCAGCTGCTTCGTCGCTTTCTGAGGCTCCTCCTTGGTCTTCCCCAAGTGAATCAGTTGCTTCGTCCTCAGAGAATATTTCTCCCTCCTCTATTTCTGCCTGTTCGCTTCTAGTTCTTTTTCGCTCTGTCTCAGTGCTTGGCACTTTGTTATCAGGTACTGGTAACTTCAGCGCTTCAACTTCCTCGTCTGTGGGACACAATACCCTCTTTGCGTGAATCCAGTTGGGAACTCCAGCACACTTCACAGCGGTGGTAGTTGTCAAAATCACTTGAAAAGGTCCTTTCCAACGGGGTTCCAAACACGACTTCCTCACATGCTTCTTTATCACAGCCCAGTCACCTGCTTTCAGGGCGTGTCCTGGACCCTGGATCGGTGGCAAGGTGGTTGCCTCCACCTGGTGAGAGAAAGAGCGAACCACATCAGCTAGACCTTTACAGTAGTCTAACACCATATCATCTGTAATATTCAAAAGCGCATTTGCAGGAACTGCTGGAAGTCTCATAGCTCTGCCCATGAGAATCTTGTGTGGGGACAGTCCTGTCTTTCTGTCAGGGGTGTTTCTTATTGACATTAGTACCAAAGGCAATGCGTCAGGCCATTTCAAGTTTGTTGATGCGCATATTTTCGCCATTCTTGATTTCAATGTGCCATTCATTTGCTCCACTAGACCTGATGCTTCAGGGCGGTAGCTACAATGCAGCTTTTGCTCAATGTTCAGTGCTGCACAAAGCAATTTGATTACTTCATTATTGAAGTGACTTCCCCTATCTGATTCTAAAGAGATCGGGAATCCAAAACGTGGTATTAGCTCTCTCAAGAGTAGTTTTGCAACTGTGAGACTGTCATTCCTGCGTGTAGGGTATGCTTCGATCCAGTGACTAAAAATTTACACAACCACCAACACATACTTCAAGCCTCCATGCACAGGCATCTCAATGAAGTCCATTTGCATCCTGCTGAATAGACCCCCTGCCCTTCCTATGTGGCTCAAATTTACTACGGTTCCCTTCCTTGCGTTCATCTGTTGGCAAATGACGCAACGGTGGCAAACTGCTTCAGCAACTTGATGGAATTTGGGGTTAAACCAATCAGTTTTAAACAATCTAATCATGGCATCCCTCCCAAGATGAGCTTGTCCATGGTAAAATCTGGCTATCTGTGTCAAAAGGCTGTTTGGAAGAACGAATTTCCCTTCACTTGAAACCCATAATTCATCTAGTCTCCTTACACATTGTGATTTGGTCCACGAGAGTTTCTCATCCTCACTGACATCATTCTGTAAGGATTTCAATTCGTCCATCATATCTACCACCTTTAGAGCAAAGATTTCGCTTGGTTCGAGTTCTGGTTCACTTATCAAATTCCATTCATCCCTAAGCAATATACAGTTCAATGCGCAAAACCTTGCGACTTGATCCGCATATCCATTTCCCAGAGAAACATAGTCTTGTCCCTTCGAGTGTGCACTGCATTTTACCGCTGCTACTTCTCCTGGTAGTTGGATGGCATGTAACAATTCTCTTATTCTTTCACCATTTTTCACTGGTGATCCTGAAGAGGTCATGAAGCCTCTCTGTGACCACAATTGTCCGAAATCATGCACTATTCCAAATCCGTACTGGCTGTCAGTGTAAATGGTAACTTTCATTAATGCAGAGAGTTGGCAAGCTCTAGTAAGGGCTACCAATTCTGCTACTTGTGCAGAATAAACTCCTTGAAGCCAAGATGCTTCCAAAACACCTGTTACCGTACATACAGCGTACCCTGCTTTCAATATACCCAGTGCATCTCTTAAACATGAACCATCAACAAAAATAATTTGATCATTTTCTTCCAATCGGGTATCTTTGATATCAGGTCTTGGTTTGGTGCAAAATTCAGTCACCTGAAGACAGTCGTGCTCGATGTCTTCGGCGTTCTCAATTTCGGCATTTTCACTGGGAAACAAGGTTGCTGGGTTCAACGTAGTGCACCTTTTCAGCTGCACATTAGGTTATCCCAGAATTATTGTTTCATACCTTGTGAGTCTAGCACCAGTCATGTGTTGTGTTCGAGAACGTGTCAAAAGTATCTCAACTGAGTGAGGGACCATGACTGTTAAAGGGTGTCCCATCACTATTCCTTCACTCTGAGTGAGGCCGATACCAACTGCGGCTACGGCTCGCAAGCACCCTGGTAGTGCTGCTGCGACCGGATCCAAAGTAGCTGAAAAATATGCTACTGGTCTGTTTACGCCACCATGGGCTTGGGTCAAGACAGACAAGGAACATGCATCACGTTCATGACAAAACAATGTGAAAGGCTTTGTGTAGTCAGGCATACCTAAAGCTGGAGCCCTGCACATGCATTCTTTCAATTCAATAAAAGCATCCATCTCATCTCCTTTCAGCTCAATTTCATCCAATGCATCCTTCTGGGTCAGTTTCAGTAAAGGTTTTGCTAGAGTTGAGAAGTTGGGAATCCATTGGCGACAGTAGCTCACCATTCCCAAAAACTTCCTCACCTCCCTCCTTGTCTTTGGGGGACTCATTTGGAGTACACTTGTTATTCTTTCCTTCATTATTCTCGGTGACGCTTTCTCTATTTGGTGACCCAAATATTTCACTTTCTTCTGGCAGAATTGTAATTTTGAAGGAGACACCTTGTGTACATTCCTTCCCAAATGGTTCAATAGGGCAATGGTGTCGGCTGTGCAGTCACTTTCTGTCTTAGATGCAATCAGTAAATCGTCAATGTACTGTACTAGGGTTGACTCGAATGGTAACTCCAGTGCTTCCAAATCTTTCTTTAGAATCTGATTGAAAATTGACGGTGACTCCGAAAACCCTTGAGGAATTTGACACCAACTGTAAACTCTGTCTAGGAATTTGAAACAAAAGAGAAACTGGCTGTCCTCATGTAGGGGCACAGAAAAGAATGCTTGTGATAAGTCAATAACTGAGAACCATTCAGCGTCACAGGGAACTTGAAACATTATCACAGCTGGATTTGGTACTACGGGACAACATTTGATTATTATGTCATTTATTTTCCTCAAATCCTGAACAATTCGGACCTTTCCACTTGGTTTTATTAGTCCCATGATTGGTGAATTACATGGACTGCTTAACACCTCTTACAGTACTCCCTGTTTTACAAACTCATCAATGAGTTGGGCGACTTTCATGAGGGTGTCTTGTGCCATATGGTGCTGTGGGGTCTGGGGAAAGGTTACATTGGGTTTTACGGTCACTTTCACTGGTTCCGCTCCTTTCACCAATCCCACCTCTTTCCCTGTCATATCCCACACTTCCTTTCCAACTGTTTCCTGTAACTCAGCAGGAATATCTGCTTCAGTGATCATTGGGTAAAGGGTAATCAGGGGATACTCTTCATCAACAGTTTCCACTTCGTCCCCTCCTACACTGTCCTCTTCTTCCCCATCACTGCTCGTCTGAATTTTAATTCCATCATTCGAACACATAATTGAACATCCCAATTTGCACAGTAGGTCTCTCCCTAACAGTGATATTGGGCTTGAGTCACACACCACAAATTTATGTGACCCTTGGTAGTTGCCAATTCTGACTTGTACTGGATCTGTGATTGGGTTCGTCAGGTACCTATTTGCTACTCCCACTACTTGAACTGTTCTCCCTGAAAGTGGCAAATTTGGTACTTCAATGCTCCTAACAGTGGAACGTGTAGCTCCTGTGTCAACCAAGAATGAAACGCGATGACCCATAACTCTTCCCTCCACATACGGACCCTTTTGATCAACTTCCAAAGATGCTGCAAGCACACAATTTCCCTCCTCATCTGAACTTTCACTCTCCCATACATTGTTTATTCCATTCTCGCTGTGTAGTGGGAATTGGTGTACTGTGTCATTTTGACTCATTCCCTGACCCGTGACCTGTTGAGGAAGCATTGCTTGCTGCTGATTCATTGGTGCTAAGGGTATTTGCATTTGCTGATTAGGTATCATAGGAAACTGCTGTTGCATTGGCTGCAATTGTGTCATTTGCACACAGGGCATTTGCACCTGTTGCGGTTGCATGGGTTGTAAACCCTGCAGCTGGTTTATATTGTTTTGGAAATTTGGATTTGGACCTCTCAGTTTCGGTCCTCTCATAGTCTGGAATGCATTGACATCATTGTTTTGCTGACCTACACCTTCCTGCACCATCATTGGGCACTCCCGTTTCCAATGCCCAATGATTCCGCACGTGTGACATGGCATCACCTTCTTCATTGCCTGTATACCATTTGGAATCATAACGGCATTCAAATCAGGACCATTATTCACAAAACCTCCTCGGCCTCTGCCTCTCATCTGCGGCTGAAACATAGCGTTTCCCTGTTGCTGCTGCTGAGGCACCTGTTGTTGAAACCCTTGCAACCCTTGCAAACCTGTCTGAGCTGCTCTAAGCTGCATCACCATCACATTTTCTTTCAATCTTTTCTGTTTGGTCTCAATCTCATCACTGCAGTATTTCGCATAATTCAACACTTCATCGATCGACTTTGACTGCCAACAAATCAAATGCGTTTTAATCATCTGGCTGATTTCGGGTCTCAACCCTTCCACAAACCTGAACACAAAATGGAGCATGTCCTTTGCCTCAATCGTTTCCGTGCCACTGTAATTTTTAAACGCTTTCAACAACCTCTCATAATACGCATGTATAGACTCTTTAACCTCTTGGGCGGTCCTGTCAATCCTCTGCCAATCCACATTTTTCGACGCAACCTTGGTTTTCAAGTGCTCGATCACCTTGTGGTACAAACTCATTACCGTAGGTGATGGCGCACCTGTGTCCCTATCTCTCTCTGGTTCACTCGTTGGCCAACCTACAGCCCTTTTACAATCTTCCCACAAATCTGCCGGAACCACAATTTCAAATAGAGTATTCAGGTCTTCCCAGAGACATTTTGCGAGTTTCACAAATCTATCTGTTTGTTGATACCACTCAATCGGCTTCTCTCTCAATTTGCGAAAGTCATCCGTAAAGGATTGAATATCGCACCTGTGCCATGGTACATGTACAAGTTTTCCCCCTGCTGTCTCTCTCATTGGTAACATAGTTATCAGATCGTCATTCTGTTGTTTTTTCTCATTCCGCTCTGGAGTATTTTCTTTCTTTTTGTCCTTTTTCTTAACCCACCTGCTTTCCCACTTGTCTAAACATCTCCAGACCTGTGCACTCTGCAGTATCTCTTTAAGGTGTGTTTTCATCCCTGCGGATCTCATGTGTTCAAAATCTTTTGTCTCAAAGTCTAACCTGTAACTTCTGCTCAGGTGTTTAGTCTTACTTATATCGATCTCGTTTCTGTTTGCAATTTCTTGTAACTTCTTATGTATGCTGCTCACTTCTCTTGTAATCCTAGGGCACATGTATCTTAGTTCTTCCTCTGTGTATGATTCTAATCTGTTCAAACCCATTGTTCCCTCTACCAGTTCATCTGCCTCCATACCCAACCTTATTTTATTCAGGTATTCTTCTCCCTTCCCGCTAGATGTACTCTGTGGGGAGTTCAGGCTGTTGAACCATTGTGTTAACTGTTACGCGTTCAGTCCCATCAGTGTAGCAGTTACATCAACTGCCACTGATGGTTTCTGTAATGTTTCAGTCTCTGAGGTTAACGGTACTAATAGTGGTGGATGTGACCTTACCACGGTTGACGGAGCACAAATTGGAATTGGACTAAATTCCGACAAGGACCCAGATCCATTTGGCAGTGGCGCTATCGGAGTTGTCTCTGGAGTGGTTTCTATGCATCTTCTCCCTGTCCCATTCTGTATCATTAACCCCTGGTCGCTTGTGCTTGAATTTGCCTGTATGTACAGTGGTACTGGTGGACCTACAGTGATAGGCTGAGATATCGCGTCTGGATTCTGTCTGTTCCCTGAATTCTGTGGCATGTTAATCCCCACATTGTGGTTCATCATTGCTGGCATACCTAACTGGCTTTCTATTACTCGCACTTCTTGTGTCTGCTTTTGGGGCATCGAGAACTGTGTTGATTCAGCTTGAATCAATGTCGGTCTCTGATAGTTTTGTCCTCCCTGCGCCATTGAATCAGAAGTCATTCCCATGTTATGCTCATCACAACAGTGCCTTTGATCCTGTGGCTGATAGTTATCAGCAGGTTTCAATGTCGGCACGTCTGGGTATATTCTCTGAATCTGTGGTATTTGTGGTGAGAAAGGCATGTCGGAGCTGCTCGGCCTCTGAGATATTCTCAAATTTGGTGTTACATTACCCTGTATTGGTTCTGGAGGGGCAGTACTAATGCTGGAGCCTTTTTCGCTTTCTACATATGGTGGCGGGCGATCATTCAGCAATTGTATAATGAACTCCTCATCATCTGACTCGTCTCCCCTTTTCGAGTTTCTATTGTTCTCTCTATCTCTGGACTGACTCCTGTTTGTCTTATAGGTGGCTTTCCTTCCTTCCGTCTCCGCTTCATCAGTAATCGCTGGAAACAATTTAATCCCCTGCAATACATCTGATCTCCAAACCTTTTGTGTGCTGTCCCATCTAGCATCCGCTAGTGTCTTTTCTACTTTTCTTATTCTTGTCTCAACCTTCTTTTGTTGTTGGTTTCTAGCTATTAGCTCCCAAATTGCTAGTGCCTCAAACTGTGCTGGTCTTGGAGGTACTTTCATGTCGTATAGCGCAAATCTCAGATTTTCTAAAACCCTTAGATTAAACGACCCGTGGATAGGGAACGCTACACTTCCATGTTTCTCTGTTAATTTGCACCATTATTTTAACCAAAGACATGGCGCTACACTCTTTTCTTCAATGACAATGTAAGCTGGTGTACCCTCAGGCGGTGTCTCTTCTCCTACATTTGCTTTAATATAAACATCTCCCCTCATGGCACTCTTAAATGCTTTGAAAAATTTCATCTTTCTGTCTTTTGTTTTTCTAAAATATGTAATCAATAAGTGACTTTAATTCCCGGAATACTCTTCGCTTGCCTTTCCCCTTCCAATTGCGCTTCACGGACTGCGTCCAATCCGTGCGCAACCCTTCTCACCAACCGACCTATCCCAGCGCGGCTCCTAGTGACGTCACACTCACACACTGCGGCTGACAAAGTCCCGCGGCTTGTCCTCTTTTCATTCGGCTTCACTCATAAACTAATTTCTGCAATATAACGCGAGCACTTAACCAAAAGAATAAACAGATCTGTTGGTTTACTACAGGAAAGGTAATACAATCGCTTCAGAAACCTTAGGGATTTTTCACTAGCCTCGGCAGTTATTCCATCTTTCTCGGTTTCCCACTTTCGCAAGCAAAATTTGACCCGCAAACTTTACTCTCAACTTGATCAATGAACTATTCTAGTGCACTTTAGAATTCGTCAAATCTCAAAGTCGAAGTTTTCTTTCACTCTGCAACATTCATACCGACTTGTTGACCACGCCCGATCAACCTATTAAACCTGACCAGATCACAACATCAAACAAGTGTCACATACACTTTTCAACATACTCCGGAGTCTCTTGACCTCGCAGGGCCCGTCTCAACATCAACAACCACGTGGACCATTTTTTCCTGCACGAAGCGCTACACACATGTGAAGTTCGGTGACTTCCCTACTCTCACACTTTTAGAGTAACACTCCTCTAATATCTTTTAACCCCCTAAATCCTCACAAACTTCTCAATTAGTCTGCGGCAATAAGCTGTGCAAGCGCAAAACCCTAACTTCACTCATACCGTCACTAGAAACGCTGAGACCATTCTCATACCTCCATGTTCCTCATTCGCAAGCTCCGAGATCCCGGGAAAGTCATTGGGGACTTAGGGCATCATCATCCCTCCAACTTGTTTTATCAAAGAAAGTTCTAACTTAACTCCGTCTTTTGCTCGGATGGGGTCCCAAAGGGATAAACCATCAATCTCTGCTACCATCTACTGATAACGCGTCCAGCCCTTGTAAATTACCTGTACCTGGACACGTTGGAGGTCGGTGAATCTTTTAACCGAGTCGGGCTCTCCTCATCCTAAAATAGTCAGGTCATTCTGATCAATAATCAATAACTATTGCAATCGGTAATCAATACTCAATTAATAGATCAATATAGCACATCAGAAATCAATAACAGTTGGTATTTCGGCGCACCATGACCTTTCAGTCATGAATAACCACACCAGTTTATTAAAAGTTAGTGAATTTATTTCCCTATATTAACAAAGCTAACACGATGTATATAAGTCTCAAAACCAAATGATATATGTATATGAACATTACTGGCTGTCCATAACGGCGGAAGAAACGCAATCTACCCAAAATCTGGATAATGATACACTCAGTTATGGCAATGCAAATCACTAATATGACTAACTGTATTTGACTAATTTCATACATTGGTCAGCATAACAAGATTTCAATTTAGCATGATACATCGAATGAATACCTCGACTAACCTCTAATTAGCATTGGCATGTGGGGCTTCAAGCAAAACGAAGTTAGTCAACACAAATTTGGAAAACTTCTAGCTAGGACCTTATCAAAATAGCAGTTGGTACCTAAAAGGAAAAACACAATGCATAATACATTTATCCTTTCATATTTACCAAATACAATCAGCATTCAAGAAAAGTCTTCGTCCTTCAGGTACCGGTTCGATCAGCATGGGGCAAGTTTAAAACGGGCAAAGTTAAGGGCAAGCTTCCTTGCAGCGGCAAGGCGAATGGGGCAAAGTTACTGCATGGGAAAGACGGGGCAAATCAAAGTTAAAGTCTCTAGGGTGAGAATTCTTAAAGTCTCTTTCTCTCAGATAGAGAAAAGGGCATCAGGGTGTCGTCCAAAATGGAGTCCGGCATCTGGCTTCAAATTGGCATCGAGGAAAATGGCTGACTTCTCTTTGTCCAGTGGCTTTAAGTAAGAAACATTCCAAATTCTGCAGGGTGTTCCATTGGAGGGTTCATAGGTTGGCTTCAAATTGTCCAATGAAAATTGTCTTTTACTAGCGCTCATTTATGCATACACTGTCCTTGGGGCCTTGGAACACAAATTGTAACATGGTTTGCCAATTATTTTACTATCTGTACCTTCATTGTCCGCACCTGCAGACTGACCTTGTATCAAAGGGGATGAAACCGGCCTAGTACGAAACCTTGGAGATAAGTGTATCAGTCAGCTCTACTGGAAAAATACAACTTCAAGCAAGAATATATGTTTCATTAGTTCAAGGAAAAAGCCACGCAGTTAGAATTTGAGACCAGGCAACTAGGCCAAGGCCTGTACTAAATTTAAGCTAAGAAAAACAAGAAATCATGGCATACATTTGCAATTATGACGGATTACTACATTTTCAATACTTCATGATTAATAAAGCTCGTTTACAATGATGGCGAACTACCCTGAGGGCACAATTTCCCTCGTACATTATTTTCTTTACTAAAATCACACTACATTATACGTTTTGATTACACGATATGTATGAATATATGTTGGACCCTCTTTTTCTGCGTCATCACTGTGATCAGCCTTTTTTTGCCACAAGCTGTGGTGTTATTGTGGTTTTATTGACTTCTAATTCAGTACTGAAATCTGGTGGAGGAAATCGGTTATCCACATGGTGCCACATAAATGTAGATCCCCAAGTCCATCGTCCAGTGATATCTTCGTTCTGTACAGAGCTGCAAACAATAACTGATGGTGCTGTGCCCTCTGTAGTTAATATGCCTCCTGCCTCTCGTTAATGGGGCCACAGAGATGCTGCTAAGGCAGACGTTGTTGATGATGATTTAGAGATTTAGAGAAAGAACCCAGAGGCGGACATGTGAAGGCTCTGCTGTGTTGATAGTCTTGGACCACCTTTAATATATTTTGAGTTTTGAATCCACCTTTGTTTTTTGACTCGCAGCAGGACTTTTTGTTTGCTGTCCTATTCTGAACTATGAATCCCTATGTGACGCCTTTTTGCTACAAGAGTGGAAGCAATTAGTGAAACAGTTACTGAGGCTCCTGGTGAGAAAACATGCTATGGAAGAATTTTATAATGACGCCTTCTCCACTTCCAGTGAGGATTCCTTGTTGGCAAGGGTCTCTTCTTATTCAAGGTTGACCTCGGAAGATGCCTCTTCTGTATGTATCTAAATATTATGAAAGTGAATGCAGCCCACAAGCAGTCTTTTTATGCTTCTGTGTTCACGCACCGTGGAGCATAGTGCAAATACTGTAATATCTCGGCTTAAAAAACTTCCAATCACTGTCTCGTTTTCTACAGTGTAGATATGATCCAGAAACGTTGTCTTTCAGGGGAGAGCAGGTCCGTTTCCCTTTTTAAATCACTTTTGATGATATGTTGCAACAGCTTCTATTGCTGCTGTTTCTGGTAGAGCTTATGTTGGGCAATGATCATGGACGTTTGGATGGGTCTCACAATTCCTTGGTGCAACCATTTCCTTTTTGGGATTCTAAGCCTTTTAGTCCTTAGTGTGGAACTCTGGTGTAGAAATTGAACTATACGATTCTGATTCTATTGTGCCAGGGTGCTACTTGGGATCTCGCATTTAGTGGCCAAATTTTGGTGAAAGGGGTCAGCTGCAATAGCACCAACCTCACTGACTATTAGGAGAGCCCTTGAGTTCGGGGTCCTTCTTCAATGACAGATTCCAGCATCAACATTCAATATCCTCCTACTACTTCTCCACTTGTACCGCTCTCCCTGTCCTACCAAGAGCATGGCTAACCATCTTCAGTGCTGTGAGAGGTTCTAGTTGAGTAATCTGTGACTTTTTCTGAGACAGAGTAAGTTGACTATCATAGACCAGTAAATATGTCAGCTACTATAAAAATAAAGATTGTTTTCTGGAGTTTCGTTGGCAACCAATAGGTGTTGTTTTTATCCTACTTCTGTCCTACATTTGTTTCACTTACTTCTTTGCACTGCAAGGCTCTGTGGCAGGGGATGTCTTAATCCAAGTTAGTCATCAGAGGTTACTAAGGCTTTCAGTGGAGAACCCTTATTTACAGTTTAAGTTTTTTCCTTTTGATTTAAACTACTCCCAGGGTGTTCTTGAACCTCTGGTTGTCCAACTTCATGTCCACGGGTCAGGGTTTATTTCTTCTCTTGAATTGCCCTCTACTTGTCACTTCTTCTGTGGAAGCCACTCAGAAAACAGGTCAGACATTGCATGGATCCTAATAAATGTTTCAAAGTACCATCTCCTGCCTTCCCAAGACATGAATTTCATAGGCGTGCATAATTTTAGGGAAGGTGCTTTTGCCTTTGGAAAAGATTGGTTATCTGCAGAGCAACCTTTCCCTCCTGTTGCGTGGTCCAGCTATACTGAAGGGATGGTTGAGCCTTTAGGTATTTATGGAGTCCACCAGTACAATGTTGATCATTTCACTGTGCTATTAGACTCTTGGTGGGCCCACCTTATTTGGTGGTTGGTGAAAGAATACCTGCCGAAGGACGTGTCCCTATTGAAACATGTTCCATTGGTGCTAATGAGAGATGCTAGATAGTAGGATAGAGCCTCTCTGGAAGGGTTCTCTGCTCATAGACTCAGGCACCACTCAGAAGGATGCGACTCTGTAAATTGGCAGGAGCTTCCAAGTTCAGCTCTGTAGGGTCACCATCTCCTGGTCAAGATTCACAATCAGTTCTTTCCCGTTATATATAAACAGGCAGGAAAGACAAGGTCTTCGGCCATGGATCTTCTCTCACATCTGAGGTATTGACTGAACTGGAAAGTCATACAGCAGCTGCTGTTGAGCCACAACTAACAGCTAACCTGCAGACACCACATACCATACCACCGGTGACCAAGCTGCTAGCTGTCCTGCATATGTTGGCAAGTGGCTCCTTCCAGATAACGGGTGCCCTGATCGCTGGGGTACCACAGCCCTCATTCTCAGCCTTCCTGCCCAAGGTCTTTGATGCCATAATCTACCTCACACCCCGCCACATCAGCTTCCCCAACACCCAGCAGAAGCAGCATGAGATAAAACAGGGCTTCTACCAAATCCATGGCTTCCTGCATGTGCTCGGTGTAATTGAATGCACCCATGTCCGGATCGTACTACCTGCAGCAACAGAGCACCTATTCCGAAACAGAAAGCACACACACTCCATCAATGTGCAGGCCATAGTTGACCACCAGGGATTGCTCACTAACATCTTGGCCAAGTATCCTGGGAGTGTCAATGATTAATTTATATTCCGCCACAGCACGATCAAACAGCACTTTCAGGATGGACAATATGGCAATGGCCTTCTTGTCGGTAAGTCCATAAATCTAGCGATATACACACAGCATAACAACCCTGTAGGACACACAAAACATATACCACTACATTGACATGTGGGCAGGATGATATGGAGGTGTGACACTGGTAGTTGCATTGTACACCCGGACACAATGGGATACACACCTCTGGACAAATAACGGCTGCCACAAACATTAGCTGCCACTCTAGAGCAACAAGGGACCAATGTCAAAGCCCACAGTGACAATGACATGGCCTGCACTGGAAGTACAAAGTGAAAGATGAACCATTTACAATTACAGTAGGCCACATAGTCAATCCAACACCCTCCCAAGCAATATGTAGCATGGAAGCGGTGTGCAATGTGTCTCGCAGCAGGTCTAACACCATGAGACACATAGCATGATGATGCTGACTTACATGTAGGTGACATGGAAATACTGAGGCAGTCCCAACATCATAAATCACTCCTGGGGTGCCGTTGCCAGGTAGCAATAAGGAAGTGGACTGTACTGAAAGAGCCAATTGCCCATCAAAATAGCATATGTACAGGGAGATGGCCCTTCCTGCACAGATACATCCACCTCCACAAGGCAGTTAGCCAGGTTACCTGGAGCCAGTTTGGCAGTGTAGGTGCACAGTTGCACATGAGCCACTGGCAGAGGGAACAACATAAGTTTGCCTAGAACCAAGTCATACATGGGACAATTGTGCATTGTCAATACTGAACACCTCAGTGCTGCCAACTTATGGAGATGTGCTGTGCATTGTCACCAAGCCAAATCAAAGAGCCTCACTGTTGCATTTCATCTGCAATGACATATGTCTAAATGAATAAGATGTCCAGGCCATGTAGGGCAACCATGTTACCACCACATCAGAATCTATTGTGGTATGGAAGTATCACGTCCCCTCCAGTGAAAGCACACTAAAACATGTTGGACACTACACAATACATGCTACATAAATACTGACCAGCAGTTTGGAAACAAAAACATAGATCCCAGGTCAATGAGCCAAACACAAGTTGGCAAGTCAAACAACCCACTGCAGAAAAAACTTCACAGAAGCCCAGGATATCACACAATACCACAAACACATATGAGTCACATACGACACAAGATATAAACTGCCATGCTACATGACATTCCTATTGCAAGCACTAACAAAATACTCACTCCTATTATCTTTTGCAGCAGATCAGGGTTATGGGATCCAGCCATGGACCATGACCCCATTCCCCAACCCGAGCACAACAGCAGAGCATGCCTATAATGAGGCACATCGCAGGACACGCACCATTGTGGAAAGGACCTTTGGCATCCTGAAGTCCACATTCAGGTGCCTGGACATCACAGGAGGCAGCCTCATATATGTCCCACACATTGTGTGCAAAATTATACTTACCTGTGCTATCCTGCACAACATTTGTGTGAGGAGGAACATCCTTCTTTATGAGCCAGAGCAAGAACTGCCTGAGGAGGAGGAGGATGGTGCCAGGGAATCAAGGGGGAACAGCAAAACACAGCTGCAGGAATGCGCCGCAGACAGCTAATTTTACAAAACTTATTCAACCTATAGTCACTCTACACACCTTGTTAAGTTATGCAAATAAACACCTTACTTGATCACACAATCCAGCTCTGGTTTCTTCTTTCGCCATCACATGTTCCTTAGGAATGTGAGTATTACCTCAGGGAACATGTTACAAAGACAAATCTGAATACTTCTGATGCAACATCACATGTGATGCATGTGATTGCACCTCAAACATCACACACATATACAAAATACTCATCTTTTGAATTTCACATATGAAGGACAAAATGAATGGACCACAGCACATGACTCACATCCATGTTGCCAACATGGTCTACTGTAGCACATGACACACAACTATGACCTCTCCAGTCATAAGGTAAATAAGCGCCCCATACATGAGGCAGTGGATGTGAAATATCAGTGGAAACAGAAATGTATGAACAGACCCCTGACATTAGTAAGTGTGAAATTTGCAATCCCTGCAAGGAGCTTGTGTGACAAGGGGGGCATCATTTGTGAAAATGGATAGCATGGGTGTCCCAGGTACGACAAGCAGTATTCACAACACATGCCCTGCGCAGTCCATCCCTGGAAATAAGTCCTGCCACTGCCATGTGTTATGTCTCTGCCCACCCATCTCTAGGACCATCTGTACCCTGGGAATCATCATTAACACTCACCCAGAGTTCATTTCTGACTCCTGTTTGCTTCCTTTTTCCATATGGCATGCTATAGATTAACTACATTAGCTTGCATGGACTTCATGTCCCATAATGCACTGCCTTGTAGTAGGTAAGACTTGTAATCTTCTGTCCATTGCTTCTTATGGGAATAGTCTGGTTGTCCCTTTTTTCTGGATTCTCTAATCCAGAACTTGTGAGAGACTGAAGCTGCACACACCTGTGACCTCTCTTGTGCAGGCCAGCCATGTGACTCTTCCCTGGCCTTGCTGCTGCTTGGAACTGCTTATAAGCTGCCATTCCCTGAAGCTCCTCATCATGCATTGGAGTACAATTCCTTTGTGTTCCAGACCCCTTGTTGGATTGTGTTACAGTTCTGATTCAGCCTGAACCCACTCTTTGTTTACACAGTCCTGTTCCTCCTTGTTCCAGTCAGAGTCTGCTCCCTGTTTCTCAGCCTTGTTCATGTTTGTTTCTGCCTGACCCTGTTCCAGCCTTTGTGCCAGCCTGAGCCTGTTCCCTGTGCCTGGCTTTGCCTCCTAGTAGGTTCCTTCGCTTTCTGTTTCCTCTTGGGATATCATGTCTGGTAAGTGTCCTATCAGTCTTCACCTGTGTAGAAGTGTTTTCCTTTGTACTTGGGTTGGCACCTGGTTCCCAGGAGGCAAATCCAGCCCCCATCCTTTGTCTAGTGTTGCATGTAGTCTTTAGTGCCCAACAGTGACAGTTTGCTATGGCTGTATTCCAAGAATTGCCACTGTGTCTCCAGCCGGACCCACAAAGGCTAGTCTTGTGTATGTAAGTACAATCCTTGTTTGTGCCCTAAGGGTCCAGACACAGAATCACTTCTGCTGCCTCCTTTCTATGGGGCTTGCATGGTAACTATCTGTAAGATCAATCTGCACAGTGGCATTGACATTCCCTGTTGCTGTGGAAAGTTCTGATCCCTGCCCTGTGTACAACCATAGTGATAACCCCAGCGTGTTTGTCCATTTCTGACCCATTCCATATTTGTTCACACTAAGGTTGCTCTGCCTTCACATTTCTGTTTTCTCTGCCATACCATAGCTGGCCTTTTCCCCTTGTATGCCTTTAGCTGCACTTCTGCTTTGGTACACTACCTCCTTGCAAGATACTCTGTGAACTCAAGGAGTTCCCCTAACAGAGTCCTGACTAGACCCACACGAAACTGTAACACCATGGAGCCCAATCCTGACACAGGGTACACATGCCCACACACTTGAACTGGACACTTCTGTGGAATGCACATCTGAAAATATGTGAATACATGCAGGCTGGGCAGCAGGTCCACCACAGCAACATAAGTAACATAGGTAATTGTTATGAGTCAAACTGACTATACTACACACTGCAGGCCATACCATCCTATCTTCATGTTGATACAGGGTGCATGCATGCTAAATATTTGAAAATAACGCAATCACAGATTTTTAACTCAAATACGTCAAAAAATCACACAAACACTAACTAACCATACATGGGCCCTTAGAGTGAATTTCACCTGCAGACCACACACATGCGGAAAA
Source organism: Pleurodeles waltl (assembly GCF_031143425.1). Lineage (NCBI taxonomy): Eukaryota > Metazoa > Chordata > Amphibia > Caudata > Salamandridae > Pleurodeles > Pleurodeles waltl. Next base: position 1,283,588,060 of record NC_090444.1, on the reverse strand, counting down.
CAGGTAGGTTATGCGTTGAAAATATTCACGCAAACATCATATGTGTAAAAAAAATACACGCATGACGGAAAACAGGCCGCAAAGGGGACAGGAAGTGATGTAATAGGAAATTCTGTTTACAGGCATGGTACAATGGGTGTACTTTCAATTTCACTTTACAGTCTGTGCTTTTTCTTGACTGTGTGGTTGTGTCTCTGGGTTGCTGGTATCTCAATTTCGTTTCTTGTATCTTGTGGTGTCTCTCTTGTGTCTTTTGTGTATTCTGTTTGTTTATTGTACCTGTGTATGTGCTTTTGGGTAGTTTAGTGTCTTTCAGATTGTATTTGTACTGTCAGGTGTCTGTCTGGGGGTTAGATTAGTTGGGGTTCTTAGGTTTGGGCTGTAAGTTTCCTTTTTTATACATTAATTTTCCTTCTTTTTTAATTTTTTTCAGTTTTGATTTATTGTGCATGGACATGTCAGGAAGGGCGAGGCTGACCCGAATGGGGGAGGAGGAGCTTGGGAGCTTTGTGTGGCTGGTGTGCCACTTCCTTCCCTTGATGCTGAAGATGGGTGGGTGGGTGATACACTGGTATCACACAGAGGCAAGGTGGCTGTGGTGGGTCAAGGTGCTCTACCACCTCAAAAGAGTCTACCATACGAGCAGGAATGAGCAGGAGCTGAAGCATCGCTGGGCTGACCTGCTTGCCAGAGTGCAGGATCTGCTGGACCACCTGGGTGTGGTGATCGGTGGCCCTGTTGGTGAGTATCACATTGACAAATGTGTACATTAGAATGCTCCTGAGTGACAGTAGCAGATGTCCTGACGTGCTGTGTGCAATGTTTGTGGCCATGTTGAATGCAAGCAGAACAAAGTGTTAGTGTCCCAGTACTGAAATGGAGTCCACATGTCTATACATGTTAACAATGCAGTCCTGAGGTTTGTTGAGTCATGTACGACTATCACTTAGGGCCCCATGTACCAAGCTATTTTTAATTGTCACAAATAGCCTGGTTTTCAGAATTTGTGTGTTTACATCAAGAATGTTTTTTCATTCCAATGCACATACCCAATTTTGCTATTCTGCAATCACACTGCCAAATCTCTAAAACAAGGGTTTGCTAGTGGCATTTAGAAAGGGGCGTTCCCTTCCTATTTGTGAGTCGTATTCCGCTGATTGATTGACTGATTGGTGACCGTGAATGCCATCACAAAACAATTGCAGTTACCACCAGTTTCAAGTTGGTGCTAACCCATTCGCAAAAGGGGAGGGGTCCCCATGGGATCCCTTCCCCTTTGTGAATGCATGCCAAAAAATTGTTTCAGACCAGGCAGTGGTCCCACGGACCACTGTCTGCTTTAAAAAAATGTTAAAGTTATAATATTTGTTTTTGATATGTTTTCTGAAATAAGGCTGACATTTTTAAAAATAAAATACATCTTTATTTGAAAGCAGTCACAGACATGGTGGTCTGCTGAGCTCAGCAGGCCAGCATCCATGTGAGTGCCACCATTCCCAAGGGGTTTGCAAAATGAGACCTACCTCATTACAATTCATGAGCTAGGTCACTTGCTACCCCATTTGTGATTTGCAAACAGTGTCATTGACAGTGTTGTACATCAGATTATGCTACTTGCAAGTTGCGAGTTGCTAAGTCTTGATAAGTGTGATTGACAAAACCTGATCTTCATACATGTGGCCCTTAGTCACACATTTCAGGTGCAATGGCGATTACTGTACCCATGCATTCTGTCAATGATGATCAGGTAAGACACTGTCAACATACCACATTTCACTGTATTAGGACAGCAAAGTGGGCAATCCATGTTTAGCACTACATTGTCATCATTACACACACATGATCCCTGCCATTATGTTGGCAAATGGAGCATACACGGCTTAGGGGACACTGCCAATGGGGCATTTGTTAGCAATATACAACTGTGCCATATCTGTCATGGACCACTGAATGTATGATAATTGCAGACTGAATATTGAGCCACATGTCCATCACACAGTAACTCAGTGTCCCTTGATGCACAAGCCACAATACCTGAGTCACTTGTATCGCTGTGCACTAGGGAAGTGCCATTGAAATTGTCACCAAAATACAAATCATGACATGGAGTACCATCTGAAATGGATTAGCCACAAATGGTTTTAGTCGGGTTTAGCACCACATGATTGTTAGGCCCAGTGCATGTGTGCAGATGTATGGCTATCACTGACTTGAGTGTCAGTGTGAGTTTGCAGTGGTATGTTGGTTGGACTGTCTACATGCAGGATTACCAGCTTACTCATGTAAAATGTTACACACTGTAATATGTTGTCTACATGTTTGTACAGTGATCTGACATTGAGCATATATTTCCTTTCCATGTCTTAATCAATCAATCAATCAATCACATTTATAAAGCGCGCTACTCACCCATAAGGGTCTCAAGGCGCTGGGGGGGAGGGGGTCAGTGCTCGAAGAGCCAGGTCTTGAGCTGCCTTCTGAAGGGGAGGTGTTGGGTATGGCGCGAAGGAGACTGGGCAGGGAGTTCCAGGTCTTCGCTGCCAGAAAAGAGAAGGATTTTCCTTCGGCGGTGGTTTTGCGGATGCGGGGAACGGCTGCCAAGGCCTGACCGGTGGAGCGCAGAGTGCGCAGAGGAGTGTAGAAGGAGACGCGGGAGTTGATGAGTTTGGGTCCGAGGTTGTAGAGGGCTTTGTGTGCGTGGGTGAGGAGTCTGAAGGTGATCCTCTTGTTGACCGGGAGCCAATGGAGTTTTCTCAGGTGTCCGGAGATGTGGTGGTGGCGAGGTATGTCCAGGATGAGTCGTGCTGCGGCGTTCTGGATCCGTTGAAGTTTCCTCTGCAGCTTGGTGGTGATGCCGGCGTACAGAGTGTTCCCGTAGTCCAGGCGGCTGGTGACAAGGGCGTGGGTGACGGTCTTCCTGGTGTCGATGGGGATCCAGCGGAAGATCTTGCGGAGCATGCAGAGGGTGTTGAAGCACGCTGAGGTCACCGAGTTGACCTGTCTGGTCATCGAGAGGGAGGAGTCCAGGATGAAGCCGAGGTTGCGTGCGTGGTTGGTCGGTTGGGGAGTGCTGCCTAGGGCGGGGGGCCACCAGGAGTCGTCCCATGCGGAGGGGGTAGGGCCGAGGATGAGGACCTCCGTTTTATCTGTGTTCAGTTTCAGTCGGCTGTCTGTCATCTAGGTCGCTACTTCCTTCATGCCGTCGTGCAGTCTGGTCCTTGCTGATGTGGGGTTGTTGGTGAGGGATAAGATGAGCTGGGTGTCGTCGGCGTAGGATATGATGTCGAGTCCGTGTTTGCGTGCGATGTTTGCCAGGGGGGTCTTGTAGACGTTGAATAGGGTGGGGCTGAGAGAGGATCCTTGGGGTACGCCGCAGATGATCTCCGTGGCTGCGGATCTGAAGGGGGGGAGGTGGACTCTCTGGGTTCTTCCGGAGAGGAAGGAGATGACCCATTCCAGGGCCTTGCCTCTGATGCCGGCGCTGCAGAGGCGGTCTATCAGGGTGCGGTGGCAGACCGTGTCGAAGGCTGCAGAGAGATCCAGGAGAATGAGGGCCACGGTTTCACCCTTGTCGGTCAGGGCTCGGATGTCGTCCGTGGCTGCGATGAGGGCGGTTTCGGTGCTGTGGTTGGCCCTGAATCCGAACTGAGTGGAGTCGAGGGAGTCGGAGGTTTCCAGGGCGGCGGTGAGTTGAGCGTTGACGATTTTCTCAATCACTTTGGCGGGGAACGGTAGGAGGGAGATAGGCCGGAAGTTTTTGAGTTCGGTGGGGTCTGCTGTAGGTTTCTTTAAGAGGGCGTTGAGTTCTGCGTGTTTCCAGCTTTCAGGGAAGGTAGCGGTGGTGAGGGAGGCGTTGATGACGTCTCGGAGGTGGGGTGCGATGATGTTGTCGGCCTTGTTGTAAATGTGGTGAGGACAGGGGTCGGAGGGTGATCCCGAGTGGATCGAGTTCATGACGCGGGTGGTTTCCTCGGTAGTTGTAGGGTTCCAGGCGAGGATGGTAGAGATGTCTTTTGCGGCTTCCGGGGGCGGGTTCATGTTGGTGGTCGTGAAGCTGTTGTAGATGTCGGCGATCTTACGGTGGAAGAAGGTCGCGAGGGAGTCGCAGAGGTCCTGTGAGGGAGGGATGGGGTTGGTTTCTGCGTCCGGGTTGGAGAGCTCTTTGACGATGCCAAATAGTTCCTTGCTGTTGTGGGCGTTGTTGTCAAGTCTGTTCTGGTAGGCTGTTTTTCGTGCGGTGCGGAGGCGTTGGTGGTGTTGGCGGGTGGTGTCCTTGAGAGCTGTCAGGTTTTCCTCTGTCGGGTTGAGGCGCCATGTCTTCTTGCGGAGGCGGCATTCTTTCTTGGAGTTTTTGAGTTCGGTGGTGAACCAGGAGTTTTTCTTGTGGTTGTTGGTGTTGGTTTGGGTCTTCAGAGGGGCCAGGAGGTTGGCGCAGTCGGAGATCCAGTTGGTGAGGTTGTTGGCGGCCTCGTTGGGGTTGCTGGTGCTGGTGGGTTGGTTCAGGGAGAGCGTTGCTGCGAGTTGTTCTGTGGTGATTCGGTTCCAGTGTCTTTTTGGTGGTTGCCGGGTGTGGTGATGCACGGTGGTTTTCTTGAAGCTGAAGTGGACGCAGCTGTGGTCCGACCATGTGAGTTCGGTGGTGTGGCTGAAGGTGATGTGTTTGCTTGAGGAGAAGATGGGGTCGAGCGTGTGTCCGGCGTAGTGGGTGGGGGTGTTGACCAGTTGTTTCAGTCCCAGGTTGGCGAGGTTGTCTAGAACGGCGGTGGTGTTGTTGTCGGTGTGGTTCTCCAGGTGAAAGTTGAGGTCTCCTAGGAGGATGTAGTCGGTGGATGAGAGTGCGTGGGGGTTGACGAAGTCTGCGATGTCTTCGCTGAACTTGGTGCGGGGTCCTGGTGGTCTGTACATGAGGGTGCCTCTTAGGGTTGTCTTGGGGTCGATGTGGATCGCGAAGTGGAGGTGTTCGGCGTCGGGAAGTGAGTTGTCGGTGTGGGTCGAGATGCTGATGGAGCTTTTTTGTGCGATGGCGATGCCTCCTCCGGTGCGGTTGAAGCGGTCTCTCCGGATGATTTTGTAGCCGTCGGGGATGGCTATGGCGATGTCGGGTGCCGAGGAGGGGTTCATCCAGGTCTCGGTGAGGAAGGCGATGTCTGGGTTCGTTGAGTTGATGAGGTTCCACAGTTCGATGGCGTGCCTATGGACGGAGCGGGTGTTGACCAGGATGCATTCGAGGTTGCTTCCGGGGGCGTCGTTCTTGGTGGTGGCGGTGTGGGTCCGTAGGCAGATGAAGCGGCAGTTGCTGCAGGTGAAGGGTCCGTGGGTTCGTTTCGGGGTGGCGCGGTAGCAGCCCAGCGCGCGGCCGGGGTTGAGGTTGGCGAGGGTGGCGGAGTCATAGGTCAAGCGGGGGGCGCGGGGGCCAGGGGTTCGGGCGCTGGGCGCGGTCCAGGCGCGGACGGGCGCAGACGGGCTTGCCTTAGGCGCGCCCGCTGCGCAGCCTCGCAGCGGCCGCCATTTAAGGGGTAGGTGGGGAGGCGGGGTCAGCTGGGAGGCGGGAGGTGGGCGGGCAGGGGAGCTGGAAGCGGGAAAAAAGAGCGGCAAAAAAGAGGGGCAAAAAACGGCGGGAAAAGCGCGGTAGGAGCGGCGGGAAAAAGCGGCAAGACGGCGAAAAGGGAACAAGAGCCTACTAAAATCTACTAAAAAGGAGGGGCTGAGAGGGGACGACGGCGCACGGCACTCGGGGGCACACGCACGGGATACAAGGAGAGAAAAGGGAATTTCAGTCACTCGGGGGCACGCGCACGTGATACAAGGAGAAAAAAGGGATTTTTAGTCAGCACCAGCACAAGCACAAGCACTCGGGGTACACGGGCAAGAAGGGGGGAGCACACTCACAGGAGAGGAAGGCAGTCAGGGACTGGAGGCGCTGCGTGAGCAGGGGAGCGACCTACCCGAGGGTCAGTGGTCGCTACCTCTGCCTCGCAGCGGCCGCCATTTAAGGGGTAGGTGGGGAGGCGGGGTCAGCTGGGAGGCGGGAGGTGGGCGGGCAGGGGAGCTGGAAGCGGGAAAAAAGAGCGGCAAAAAACGGCGGGAAAAGCGCGGTAGGAGCAGCGGGAAAAAGCGGCAAGACGGCGAAAAGGGAACAAGAGCCTACTAAAATCTACTAAAAAGGAGGGGCTGAGAGGGGAGGACGGCGCACGGCACTCGGGGGCACACGCACGGGATACAAGGAGAGAAAAGGGAATTTCAGTCACTCGGGGGCACACGCACGGGATACAAGAAGAAAAAAGGGATTTTTAGTCAGCACCAGCACAAGCACTCGGGGTACACGGGCAAGAAGGGGGGAGCACACTCACAGGAGAGGAAGGCAGTCAGGGACTGGAGGCGCTGCGTGAGCAGGGGAGCGACCTACCCGAGGGTCAGTGGTCGCTCTTACAGGTGGACCTGCCCCCCTATACCATCGGGGAAGCGGCTCGATTTCAGGACCCAGACGTATCCAGTAAGTGTGATACTGTCTGTCCTGTGAAGTGATTGCAGCTGTTGTGTGAGTGACTCCTGTGTGTTGCACTCATTGCAAGATATGATGAGCTGGTACGTGATCTGATATAGTACTTGACTGGATGTTGACATAGTGTTCTGTGCAAGGGTTAGACATTCACGGTCAAAGAGTCATATCTTGGGAGTCTTGTGCTGCGCAATAGGCAGCAGCGTGTGAACAAGGTGATTACTAGCCACATGTAGGCCCAAATGTGACTTGGAAGTGCTCCAGTGTCAGTATATTGCCACTGGGTCATACCCTCATTTTCACAACACAGTGATGCATCAGTTTTCCACACAAAATTGTGCATCCCTGTATTGTAATGTAAATGTAGGACTAAATGGGTAACTGTCCCCCAGCATCTAGCCCCATAAGTTGTACTCCATTTATGTGACACTTATGTGGTATGCAATAGGCGTGCATGCAGGTCAAGGTCAGACGTGTGCTGGCATCAATGTGAGTATTTTGTGAATTGTGTTGGCAGATCAGGTGTTGATGGTTGTCCGCAACTAGACACATGAATGTAGATGTGAATGACCTATGGATACATTATTCCTAGGTGGCTGCCCTCCTCACATGTGTTCCACTCACTAAATCCTTGTACAAGTAGACATGCCATTGTGGTTGTCCTTGACAGTTGTGATGATGTATTGCATGCCCATCCCCCCTGAGGCACAAGGGTAGGGGATCAACTTATACGTAGGTAGATGTGATGGTCACAGTGTAGATGACAGTCATCTCATTCAAGCATGCATGTGTCCCAAACAACACTGACCCCTTATGATTAGCAACTGCTTACCATCCTTCCAATTACATCTACAAAGCAAAACACAAATGATGGACGTCCATCAACTGTTGTTTTTGCATTTGTCACCCCCAAGTGGGAAGGGTATGCCCAGACGTGGGTCCCGTGCTCACTATGCCACCAGATTCAAGCTAGCCTGGCTGAAGAGGGGTGATACCCCAAAACCGGTCCCAGGATGCTTGTTTCTGGTCCAGGGAGGACCTGGCCTGGCAGTTCGGGCTGGACTGTTCCCATGGGGAACAGGGTCAAGACTGATTTGCATATGGTTGGGTCCAAACTGGAATGGCATGGTGAGCAAAAAAACTGATGGATTAAACCCAGATCTGTGACTGGGGGTGACTGTTTGATTTGGTCTACATTCCGTCCATCAACTGTTGTTTTTGCAATTACATCTACAAGTCACTGGTCTTGTGTGCTTTGAAGTTGACTCAGATGATAAAGATTAGTCGGCCTGGCCCATGTGAAGTAGTTGCTGCCTTTGCATTGTGACACATTGCACTACATCAATGCACAGATCACTTTATTTGGTCCAACCCTTGTTGTGCTTTGCTGTGGTATAAAAGACATGATGGGTAGGCAGCGTTGCCGTTACATTCATCAGGGACATTGTATTATCTGGACTGTGATTCGGACTGCATGTGCAAATTGAGGCATAGTGTTAGATTATCATCTGTAGATGAATCACACAATGATGACACTGATGGTTGCCTGTATCATTTTTACAGCTGCCAACATGGATGTAGCGGAAATCAGGGCTTTCCAGAAGCTGGCGGTGAGATACCAACCACATCTTGGATGTGGAGTCTGGGTACCGAAAGATGGCAAGACGCAATCAAAGAGAGCGAGCCACAGGGGAATGGCGGGCTTTCAACCAAGGGGGACTGGCATTGGCCACAAAGGTTGTAGCCACCACCACAACTACACACAGTACCACAGCCGCCACCATCACATCTACCCCACCTGCTGCACCATCAACCTCTGCACCACAGACTACCACACCTGCTGCACCATCAACAACTGCAACACAGCCTACAACACCTGCTACAATGGACATGGCCGCAATTACTGAGCTACAGAGGGACATGAAGAAGGTGTTAAAAAAGCTTGACACCATTCAGAAGGAGGTGGGCAAAAATACACAGAGACTGAAGACAATTAAAAAGACACTGAGGAGGGCCAACCTGTGAACTCTTGCCTTCCCTCACCCCTAATTCAGCCCTCCCTCCTCAGTCCTCATCCTGTTTTGAAGTGGGTTTAAGGGGTTTAGTGATAGGTTAGAGTAGGGAAGTTGTTCAGATAGGATAAGTAGGTTTGGGGTGGTTTTTCATATTATTACATGTTAGTTTAGTGGGGGTTAATGTCGGGGCCTTTGTGTATTACAAAAAAAACAATTTTTCAAATAAAAAAAATACAAAAATATATATATTTGTTTAGTATTAGGTAGAATATGTTTAGGTTAGTTTATATTGTCCTGCATGTGTCTCGTCATATAGGGGGGATGGGGGGGAAAATGTTTAGAGTGTATTGTGAAATGTGGTAAGTAAGCTTAGCATAGGGTAGTTAGGGGCAGTTGTGGGTAATGTATAGTTAGGATAGATTAGGCTAGTATAGCTGTGTTACATAGTTTTAAGTTCTGTTCTGTACATAGTTATTAAAAATGTAGGTACTCCCTTACCACATCTGTCATATGCTTGGGGCTCAGAGTCTTTGCATGAGTGTACAGTGTCAATTGTCTGTTGGCCTGTGAATTCCATCCTGCATCCACATCCCTCTCTTGACATGTTAATTCCCACTTCCAACTGAGCTGTCACATTAGCAGCTACAACAAATCTAAATCTCAGTGCATCTGCCATCCATTGTTCCCACCACTTAATGTGACTATGGTTCCCATGCATTGGACAGGTAGGCGTGCTTCTTAAGCTGTAATTGTTTTGATCCTGTGTCGTGGTGTTGGGCACTGTGGGACATCTGCCTGCAGCCTGAAGTTCATGTGAATACTGCTAAACAGAGTAGTGTCAATTTCAGATGAGGTCAAGTATACAAATTTCACGCCAATGTGTTTTGCTTGTACTCCCAGCTGACGTTATTAGCTGAGCACTCTTACACAGCCATTCCTGCTGTATGTTGTGGTTGAGGCATGTATGTTGTAAAGCAAATGTCACAAACACAGTGACTTGCTTGTAGGGGATGTGGCCAGCATTGACGTTCATCTTGTAGATACCTTGTGCATAGATATCTGCCGACAATATTTCTGCACTCTGGTATTGACACTCTGTGACCATAGACGTGTTGAAACACATCACAAATCTCCAGCAAACTAGAACACAGAGACAAAGTGGGTGTGTAGGTGCTGTTTATTTTAAAGTGCTGTAGAACAATATCTACATAGTCCAGGTCTGTGACCTCATTAGTGTAAAGCATTCTATTGTGACGCAACACAAGTGCAAGGTTGAGGGATATGTCAGTGGGCATGCTGAGGTGAAGTGTTGTTCAGTGCAGAGGAACATGAATTGCCAATTGAGTAGTGAGTAGTGAGAGACACTTGCAGTCCATAGTGGAAAGGATAACAGTGTGTCGGTGAAGAGTGCATGTCACCAACTGTAACAACACTGGCATGTTGTCAAGCACAGAACAAAGGAAAATCAGTGCCCATGTGGCATGGGCTGGTGCTATCGGGTACTCCTATGGGTGAAGATGATTCGTTCCACAACTTCGTCCTCTGATGTGTGTGTCATCTCCTCTGTCCTTGATGGTGGTGCTGTTGGGTTTGAGGGGGCCACACACACTTCAGTGGATGGAGAAGTGGACACCAACTTCCCAGCAGCTTCCATCTGTGGAACTACATATGGCATAACTGCAGCAAGGAGGACCTACTGTTTATTAAGTAAGGTAGCAACTTCCCTGTGGTAGGTAGCCATGTCTGCCCTGAGGGAGGCCAGCTCCCGGCGCATGGAGTCCAGCTTGTTGTCATTAATGCAGCAGCAAGATTGGGAGGGCAGGTTTTGTGGCAACTCCCTCACAGCAGTTGTTAGGTCCCTCACATACTGTTGGACTCCATGCGGTAGGGATTGTGTGACTTGTTTGGCTGCTGTCTGTTCTGTGGACGCCATCATGCACATGCGCATCCCCTCAAGGGAGCTGCCATAGTTTGCATCCCCACTGCACCTCCTTGATCAGCTCCCACTGTACTCCCACTACTGTCCTCTCAAAGGTGGTCCCTGTGTCATCAGAGTCGTCAGCTGTGTTTAACGTGGCAGGTCGTATTATTGGGGTGGTGGGTGGGTCCTCTGGAATAGCTGCTACAAGTATACTCCTCCTTGCGACTGGAGGTGGTGTCTGGAGGGTTCTCAGGACATCTTGGAGGGTTTCCTGGCTGATGGTTGTCAGCTGGTCATCCTGGTCATCAGGGTAGTCCAGGACTGGCAGATCCACAGGAGAGACATCATCCTCTGCAATGAGATATTGTACAATTAGTGTGTCTGTGTTGTGCCAGTTGTAATGTGACATCACTGACTTCCTATTGGTGGTACATTGTCATCTTGGTTCCCATGCATTGTTCCTGTCATTAATGTTTGCAGTCTCTCAGCCCTGTGCCCCACCTGCATGTCACATGTTGAGTGGGCAGTTTAGGCAATTGTCTGTGTCACATTTTCTAGGTGTGGGTTCTGTCCAAATTGTGGCTTGCCACCTTCTTGTCCTCATGAACCCTCTCTCTGCTTGCATTTGCATGGTGAGGCCTTGCAATGATTGTTTGTGTGCTGATGCCACAGCACCACACAGAACAATATTGCCCAGTACCAGTCTATCATTTTTCACATTACACCTATGCGGTGCTGAGACCTAGCACCACACCATGCATGGCCTTTCCATGAGACAATACAGGTGTTACTATTGGTAGTTTCTTATGTTGATGTTAGCGTAAGTGTGCTATATTGCATTGCACCGATGGACCTGGCAGAGTTTCATTTCCTTTTATGACTGTGCTTGTGTGTTTGCCTTCCTACACACATATGTCCCCCCTCAATGCAGTTGTCTCAGCACTATGATACCTGAGATGTTGCATAGTGGCATTGCAGGTATTGTGACACAGGGGTAAACCCACGGATGGGAAGCATGGGTATGAGATTACTGCTGTGTACACCATTATGTATGTGACAGTGCCTGATAGTTATTGAGTCTATGGAAATGAGCAGTTGACAGGAGTTGCACTTGGATAGGGATTGATGAGGATTGATCACATAGTCATACTGAACCCTCATTTCCAGTGTGTTTGTTCCATGGGCCCCTAACTGCCATTTCCTAATTGACCTGCGCACACAGGACAGGTAGCTGTGGCAAATGTTGTCAATGGTGAATGCCGCTTGAGCCAATGGCCTGAGACTGGGAATCGTACTCTAGTTTACATTCTGACAATACCAGCTGTCCTGTGACGCCAGACCAGTTTTACTTTCTACCCTACCTTCCTGGTCTGCGTCATGCAGACGTCATGCCCATGCAAAGGTTGTTGGTGTTGTGTTGTGCCCCTGGATGCCCCTGCACAGCCCATGCATGTGCCGTACCCCTTTGCCATTTCCACTGCCTGATTTGCAGGGCTGACATGCATTGTGTAGTAGGTATGTGCCTCCTCCTTCTTGCACTTGACATTTAGGCATGTTAGTCCCCCGTTCAACTTACCCAGTATATGTGTTGTTTCCTGGTAGTCTGCACTGTCCTGCCCTGCGATACCAGTGATAATTTCCTCCGGGTTGACGGCTGCAACCATCTCCTCCATCTCATCCAAGTCCTCTTGTTGTGCTGGACTCCCCCCTCCGGTCTGCAGTGCTGCCTTCCTGTTCCTTGCCATTTTTTCCTTTGTCCTCCACTTGCAGTCATGCCAGCGTTTCTTGCATTCAGTGACAGTTCTCCTGACCTCTGCCACACTGTAAATCTTGTCCAGAATCTGTTGCCAAATTGCCTTTCTCCTCCCAATTGGCAATTTAGAGGTGATAAAGAGTTGATGCTGGTGCTCCATCACCTCTCTCACCAGTATTTCATGCTTATCTGCACTGAAGCGACACTTCCTCTTCTTCTTGTCTCTCCCCTGGGTCTTGACTGTGTCCTCCTTGTTGGTTCCTGGTTGTCTGGTGTCTTCATGGGGTCTCTCTTGACTTCTGGGATCTATTTTGGGGATCCTTGGCACTGTTTGGTCCATTTGGGTCCCTTTTTGGCGCTATTTCGGTGAAAAATGGTGAAAAATGATGCATATCTGATTTGCGACGTGTTTCCATGTCATAAACTGGATTAGAGTAATTTTTCCTGCGTTAATGTCATTTTGCCTTACGACAAGGCACAATGGTTAGCGTCAGGAAAAATGACTCTAACCTATTCTTAGCGCCACCCAGTGTCAAAGTATAAATATGATGCACAGGTGGCTTTAAGAAATTATACTAGCCAGCAATAAACTTTTTGACGCAAAACTGCGTTAGTGCAGTTTTGCATCAAAAAGTATAAATCTGACTCTAGATGTTTTTCTTTTTGCACTTTTTCTTTGGGTCTGTGGCTTGAAGTATTTATGAACTCATTCAGGACCTTTTCATTTTTGATGGTTCCATTGTTTGACTCATTATTAGAGTTCTGGTGGGCAATGTTTGTCTCTTCCTGTTACCCCCCTGTTGGACCTTACAGCCTTAGGATGGTCGCCCCTAACATTTTGCCTGCCTACCTCCACTTTTTGGATACTGTTTTTATTGGTTTTAGGACTTTACGCACTTTACCACTGCTAACCAGTGCTAAAGTGCATATGCTCTCTCCCTTTAAACATGATGACACTGGATCATACCCAATTGGATTACTTAATCTACTTATAAATCCCTAGTAAAGTGCACTATATGTGCCCAGGGCCTGTAGATTAAATGCTAGTAGTGGGCCTGCAGCACTGATTGGCCCACCCACTTAAGTAGCCCCTTAACCATGTCTCAGGCTTGTCGCTGCAAGGCCTAGGTGTGCAGTTTCGCTGCCATTTTAAATGCCAAGCCTAAAACTCCCCTTTTTCTATAGATAAGTAATCCCAAAGGTAGGCCCTAGGTAACCCATAGGGCAGGGTGCTGTTTAGACAAAGGCAGGACATGTACCTGTGTAGTTTACATGTATTGGTAGTGTAAACCTCCTAAGTTAGTTTTTGCACTGCTGTGAGGCCTGTTCCTTTCATAGGCTAATATTAGGCCTACCCTCATATACTGTTTGAGTGGTAGCTGCTGATCTGAAAGGAGTCTATTATGGCCAGAGTGGTAATACAACATCCTGCTGACTGGCGAAGTTGGATTTAATATTACTACTTTAGAAATGCCACTTTTAGAAAGTGAGCATTTCTCTGCACTTAAATCCTTCTGTGCCTTACAATCCACGTCTGGCTTCGTTCAGTCGGCAGCTCCCTTGTGCATTCACTCAGACAAACCCCAGACACAGGATGCTCAGCCTCACTTGCATACATCTGCATTTTGAATGGGTCTTCCTGGGCTGGCAGGGTGGAGGGCCTGACACTTACATGTCAAAGGACAGTAGCCTGCCCTCACACAAAGGACTGCCACACCCTATACTGGGACCATGGCAGACAGGATTGGACTGAAAGGGGACCTTGTGCACTTCTAAGCCACTCTTTGAAGTCTCCCCCATTTCAAAGGCACAATTAGGTATTTAAAAGGGCCTCTGCCCCTACCAATTCAGACACTTCTTGACAATACACTCTTGTCACAGACGCTTCCTGGAGAAGGGAACTTGAACCAGAACCTGCAACCTGACAAAAAGAACTGCCTGGCTGCTTAAGGACTCACCTGACTGCTTTCTTTGAAGGACTGCTGCCTTGCTGTTGCCTTGCTGCCTTGCTGCTCCCTGGCTGTGCTGAGAAGTGCTTTCCAAGGGCTTAGATAGAGCTTGCCTCCTGTTCCCTGAAGTCTCAGGACCAAGACGACTTCATTCCTGCAAGAAGAACTCTCTGTGCAGCAGAAATCGACGCAGAGCCGGCAGAAAACGATGCACATCCTGCATCGCAGTGAATAAACTGAACCGAAACGATGCAGCCTGACTTCTCAAGAAGATCGAAGCAGCACCAGTGTTTCAACCGGAAATTCGACGCACGGGCCACTGGATCAAGGCACATCTAAGCCAGAATGACGCAGCCCCACCGTGTGGTAGAAATGTCCACACAACGCCCACTGGATCGACTCAGCTCCTGTGACTTTGTCCTGCTAGCATCGGAATGCAACGTATCATCCCCAGGGCATCCAAAAACCCCGCAACCCAAAGAGGATCCAAGACCGACTGAGAGCCAGAAATTGACGAAAAAGACTTCTCTGCGTGAAAAATAAATGATGCATCGCCGTGTGCGGCCTGAGAAATCGCTGCACACTTCCCTGTTTTCCACTCATCTCCTCCTCTGCAGTTCCTTGTGGAGATTTTGAACGCAACCAGGTACTTTGTGATTACAAGGGACCTTCATTGCTTTTAAGAGACTAAAGACACTTTATATCATTTTTTACAGTGATATCTCAAAATATTCTTATTGCATCTTAATCGTTCTGACCTGCATCTTCTCAGATAAATTGTATTTATTTTTCTAAACATTGTGTGGTGTATTTTTGTGGTGTTCTACTGTGTTATTGCATGATTTATTGCACAAATACTTTACACATTGCCTTCTAAGTTAAGCCTGACTGCTCAGTGCCAAGCTACCAGAGGGTGGGCACAGGATCCTTTGGATTGTGTGTGACTTACCTTGACTAGAGTGAGGGTCCTTGGTTGGACAGGGGGTAACCTGACTGCCAATCAAAGACCCCATTTCTAACACCCCCCCATTTTATCCTGTTGGAATCTGCAGCCTGTGTCCTGAAGAAGGTGGGTAGTTGGTTGACCGCCATTCACCGAAACGTGTGCCAGCACTAGTGTTCTTTTCCTCTGTGACAATATATAAAATATTGATGTCTATGTCTATAGAAATCATTACTGATGATGTTTGAATGTTATAAATTATCCATTATTGTCTTTGAAGTTGTTATGTTTTGGATAACGCATGGAAAATGACTTTCCATCATATTCTGCATTTTTCTTATTTATATGTGTGCTGGGTCCTGAAGAAAGAGGTCCAAGGTTCACATATTGTGCAAAACATATGTTGACAATTACAACAAATAGACCCTGTTCGAGGCACTACAATGGGAGGTGGATGAAGAACAGACTCCATTGTATTGTTGTATGGGCAGTGTTGGACTGGGTCTTGTAGTTGGAAGGAGGTTGGAATGCATGAGTGTGTATGTAGGAGTTTTAGATGGGAGGGGCATGAGGGGTTATAAAATTAAAAAGAATAGCAGTGTTCATGACATTGTACAGACTTTTTATACTTTTGCTTTGTGGTACTTGTACTGTACTTATAAATCTAGGAAAATATTGGAAGCATACTGTATATGTACAACAAAGATTTTGTGAGACAATGTAAAAATGAAATTAAAAAATTGAGTTAAAAAAATTAATTACATTATGAAATGAGATTTTTTCTGCAGATTATCAGAAAATATAAACATGTTTGTTGTGCATTTTTTTTTAATTGGTCTGTCTACTGGAGAAATGCAGTCCATTTGTATGATGTATATAGGTTAAGAGGTTTTTGTTGTATGGCCTCTTTTTTGTTTACATACTTTCCAAGAGGTGATTTCATATTCTGTTTTTAGTGGACAATCAGGTGTTCTCAAATATGTCACAATTGGGCAAGTGTTCTCATCTGCCACTGATATGCTAAATTGGTATTTTAATAGATAAATTTAAAAAAAGTGGGAGGGTGTTAAAAAAAACTGTTAAAAACATTCTTTTTTTAATGAGTTCCATAACAGAAGCTGTACATCATGAACTAGGGCTTATGTCTATTAAAGATATTGGAGACTCTAACAGTTTAAAGATCATCTGTATATCTGTATATCAAAGAAGATCCCCAAACCATTCATAATGGGCAGCTGTTTATATAAACTGAAAACTGACGGAGCACTTTGGCTCACTCCAATTCACAGTGTTTAAGCAATATTTTCGGTAATTAAGGTATTAATGTGAAAGAAATGTGGACTTCTATTCCATTGCTGGCAGACATGTGTTGTTAAAAATGTTAACTGTATCCTGGGTGTTACACCACACTAAACTGAACAACATATGGGGGGTCATTCCGACCCTGGCGGTCCATGACCGCCAGGGCGGAGGGCAGCGGAAGCACCGCCAACAGGCTGGCGGTGCTTCCTGGGCGATTCTGACCGCAGCGGTAAAGCCGCGGTCAGAAAAGGGGAGCCGGCGGTTTCCCGACGGTTTCCCGCTGGCCCAGGGAATCCGCAGTGGCGGCGCTGCTTGCAGCACTGCCATGGGGATTCCGACCCCCTTCCCGCCAGCCTGTTTCTGGCGGTGTCCACCGCCAGAACCAGGATGGTGGGAACGGCTGCCGTGGGGCCCCAGGGGGCCCCTGCACTGCCCATGCCACTGGCATGGGCAGTGCAGGGGCCCCCTAACAGGGTACCACAAAGATTTTCACTGTCTGCTTTGCAGACAGTGAAAATCGCGACGGGTGCCACTGCACCCGTCGCACCCCTGCAACTCCGCCGGCTCCATTCGGAGCCGGCCTCATTGTTGCAGGGGCTTTCCCGCTGGGCCGGCCGGCGGTCTTCTGGCGGTCGCCCGCCAGCCCAGCGGGAAAGCCGGAATAGCCGCTGCGGTCTTTCGGCGGGAACTGCTTGGCGGGCGGCGACCGCCGACCGCCGCGGTCAGAATGACCGCCATGGACCTTTAGATATATAGAGACAATCATAATGACTCCTTAAACATCATTAAGGCAAAGATGATAATAGTAAATCTACACTACATCACTGTCTAAGAAATTTTCAAGGGGGTAAGCTCCCACCTCACGTGAAAATCACAATCCTTGTTAGGGTGAACCACTAAAGTCATTACATAAACCTTACCCCAACTTCCTAGTACCTATGGCAAAGAACAGACAGGCTCAACTTAAGGGCAAGGTGTGCAGTGTTTATGCAGTACTCTTAGACCTGTCAGCCTTAGGATGGTCTTCCCCTAAAAGTTTTGCTTTACTTCTCCATTTTTGCTGATCTTGTTTTTGTCGGCCTTTGGTGTGGTTTGCTTTCGAATTGGATGTGGGCTACCAGGTAAACTGGTTTTCTTCTTTTTGCACTTTGAAGGACTCTATGCACTTTACCACTGCTAACTAGTGCTAAAGTATGAGTGCTCTCTCCTTTAACCATGGTGAAATTGACTTACACCCAATTGGCACATTTAATTTACATGTACATCCCTAGAAAAGTGGTACTACATGTACCCAAGGTACCTGTGCCATGTACCCATGCTCCTAGTGGGTCTGCAGCACAGTTTGTGCCACCCACTTAAGTGGGCTTTAAACATGTCTCCAGCTTACCATTGTAGCTAGAATGTGCAGTTTTAAACTGCCATTTTGTCCAGGCAAAATAAATCATTTCTCAGGCCTAAACCTTCCTTTCTAATACAGACAAGTCAACACTAGGGTAGGCCCTAAGCAGCCCACAGGGCAGGGTGCAAAAAGTTGGATGTGTACTTTTAACTTTTACATGTCCTGGTAGTGGAAAACTCTACTACTGAAATGCCTGCATCTCTTGTAGGATAACATTTGGTTAACTGTTTACATTTAATAAGTGAATGTCAAATTTGGTGTCTAAAGAACTGTAATGTAATACCCTCTTTAAAGGTAAAGTCAGATTTTAAGGCACAATTCTGAAAATGCAACTTTTACAGAGTTGGCATTTTCTTGTCCCAACCATTTGGTTCCTGGAACGTGTATCCTGGGTCACATACATGGGTGCAGCTGGCAGTTGGTCTTTGTGTATTGCTTTCACAGTGAGACAAAGGGGGATAGGTGTTGGCAAGGTAGGTCCACTCTGACTTGATGAGAGGGAGGACCTGTCACCTGCCACACTTGCAGATCACAAAGGCTACTTCAAGTAGGCACCAGGTATAAATAATGGTCCCTCAGACCCAACACTTCAGTACACCTCTGGACCTGTGGAAGACTTAGAAGGACTGCTGTGCTGCTTTGTAAGAAAGGTTGCTACTCTGTTGCTCTGCTGCCCTATTGTCCTGCTGCCCTGCTGCCTGAGTGAAAAGAAGTGGACCTGCAGGTTGATCCCAGGATCCCCAGAGCGACTCCAAGGGCTAGTTGGCTGGCCTCCTGATCAAAGCCTCAGGGACACAGAAGGCTCCAATCACCTTGAACCCAGCACCTGGAGTCTGTCAGCTGAGAGTCCTCTCCTCCCTAGTGATGCCACTCCAGTTCTAGTCCCTTGGAAATGGGCCTGTACATGCTCTGCCAACCCAGCTGTGATCCTGTGAGCAGAACTGATGCAGCGCATTGCATCTCCCTGCAGCTCTACATTTGAAGCTCTGCAGCATGACGCATCCCTGACACTGGTCCTCATTTCACAGTCCGCAGTCTCTTTGGAACCATCGCTGTCCTACTCATCCTCAAAACAGGACTTTACATCACAGGTCCCTTTTATAAGGCATTCCCGATGACAACTCATGACTCCACATCATAGCCCCGCAGTAGCTTCTTCAGAACCGCAGGTGCATGACACATCTTCAGAGCAAGACTGTGCATTGTAAGCTTCTCATCAATGGCATCCTTAGCGATGTGGCAGGACTCTACATCCCTGCCCCAAAGCTCCTTGGAACCATAGTTGCGTAATTCCTTCTTGATGTGAGGTCTCAAAACTCTCCGCAGCCAGGATTTAAGGTACTTTGTTCAGTAGGACTAACATTCTCTGTGTTTCCGGCCCACGCTCCATTGTGGTTGGCCTGAATTTGTGATTTTGTCCCATTCCGGCGTGACCAAATAACTCCAGTTGGTGCTTCAAGCTTCTAGGCACTATTTTCAGTTAAATCTTTAAAACTGCATATCTCCGATTCTACTGATTATACTATTGTGATTTTGGTCTCAAATAATTTATTACATTTCACCCTATTTTTCTAAATTGTTGTAGGATTTTACTTGTGTTGTATTTTTGCTTTATTACTCTTTGAAGTACTGCATGAATGCTTTAGACCTTAAAGTTAAACCTGACTGCTTTGTGCTAAGCTACCAGAGGGTTAAGCACATGTTAATTTGAGGTTTCCTTGGGACTTCACCCTGACAGGAACTGTGGTTTCTGCTTCAGTAGGATTTCCGCTCCTTCAACAAGTAAGCTATTTCCAACAAACATGAGAGCAGGATAAACATCAAAAGACAACACAAGAAAAATCTCAAATCAATTTAGAAAAAGAGACAATATTTTAATTAATAAAATTACACCAAAATACCTTAAATCCAATAAGGGAAACCAGAGACATGAACTTTTTAAAATTGAAATTAAAAATAGCACCAAACAGCTTTAAGTGCAGTCATGTGGTAATGCCTGAACTGTACCTTGCTGTGATTTGAGGCGGACCACTAAAAAGCACAGGATGGCCACAGAAACCAGGTATGACGCTGTCAGAAGTATTACCTTCGAAATTGGGCTAAAATGTAAGTCACAAATCTTCAGTAGGGCAATGCAGCAAGCTATGACTGAAGAGGGTTCCACAACATTAGATAGCCATAGGACAAGGCCAAGGTAAGGCCATAGACTTTTAGTGGGGAAGCTCAGAGCTGGAGAAACTTCAATTTCACACCCAAATAAGATTTCTCAAGGGCCAATTACTTTTGCTCCTTCACCCGATGTAGACTTCTATGTTCGGACTTAGGCCCTCATTATGACCCTGGTGGTGGGTGATAAAGTGGCGGTAATACCGCCAACAGGCTGGCGGTAACTACCGCCAAATTATGACCATGTTTGTGAAATCTCCGAAAGACAGCCAATGTACCACACCGACCGCCAGGGTGGAAACAAAAGCCACCACGGCGGTAGCTGCCTACGGCAAGGCGGAAGACAAAGTTCCACCCACCATATTATGATGCTACAATCCACCACCTTTTCTGGGGCGATACCAACGCCATCAAAAGCCTCGGGGAAACAGAGCACAACTGCCTAGCATACAAGGGAGGGGGGAGGAAAACGAGAGTGACACACACACATGCACAACACACACCCCACACACACACGCCATACATACAACCAGCTGCACAAGAAAATCAATTTGTCCCCAATAATCGGCAAAATAATGCAAGGACAACAGGAATTAACTACAGTGATTGTATTAAGATCAACATCAAAACTAATAAGTTGATGTGGCAATGCAACAGATATGTACAAATGTACAAAAAAGGAACACTGCCCAGTCCATAGTTCACAGGGGCCAAATGGCCAAGGGGCAAAGTCCTAGGCTCCACTCGATTCCTGCACCAATATGGAGAGAACACTGCAGGGGCATCAGCTGGCAAATAGGCAGGCACCTCAGGGGGAAGGGCACCTCGCCTGGATGGGGAAACAAGACCACTGGTTCTGGAGGGGGCAACATGCCCTGTGCATGGTCCTCGGGAGTGCAAGGCAACAGTCTCTCGAATGGATGTCTTGCCCACTGCTTCTGGAGGAGGCAACATGCCCTGTGCTTGGTCCTGTGGAGTGCAAGGCCACAGTCTTTCAAGTGGGTAACTTGCACCCTCCGATGGCTGCACTGTGGTGGTGGTTGTGGGAGGCACCTGCTCAGCCCCTGCACCCTCTGATGACTGCACTGTGGTGGTGTTTGGATGAGGCTCGTACTCAGCCCCTGCACTCTCTGATAGCTGCACAACCACAGCTGGTAGTGGGGGCTGTGTGACAGCTGCTGGTGCAGGCTCCTTCCCCTTCTTTGTGGCTGGTGCAGGCTCCTTCCCCTTCTTTTTGGCTGGTGCAGGATCCTTCCCCTTCTTTGTGGCTGGTGCAGGCTCCTTCCCATTCAGTATTTGTGGCCTGGAATCCTTTCCACCATAAGTAGGTGCTGCTAAAACTAGGCCTGTGGACTGTTTGGCTAAGGTGCTTCTCTGGGTCCTTGATATCCAGGTCATACGTGCAGGACGGGGGAAGGGAAGAGGTCAATTTGGGAAAGGAAAAGCCTTTTAGGGACATTGGGGCAGGAAGATGGAGGAGTAAAGGGAGTGGAGGATGAGGGAGTGGTTGTTGGAGGTGTTTGCTAGATTTGGGTGCAGGTGCATGGGTTGTATGCTGTTGTGAGGTGGATGGCTGTTGAGTGTCTGAGAGCTTGGGTTTGTGTACTTTAGGAGGGAGGCAGACACGGTGGGAAAGGACACAGGGGACGTGTGCATGGATGTTGTGGAGATGTCTGCCAGTGAGGTGTGTCTTTTGCTTGGTGTGGTGATGATGCAGGTAGTGGATGATGATGTAGTGCATGCAGGTGTGAGTATAGATGTAACTGGATGGGAGGTGGAGGAGGAGGAGGAGGGGGAGACAGTGGTAATAGTGGATATTTTTGTGTTTGCAACTGAATGGTGATTGTGTGATGAAGTGTGGTGCTTGTGTTTGCCTGTGACACTCTTGGGTGTTGTCTTGTGTGCATTCTCGTCTGGCTGTTTCTCACTATTCCCAATGCCAAGCCCTGTATTCTGTACCAATAAATGGACACCTCTCACAGCCCTGCATGGACACTCATCACTGAAGCATGCACATCATGGGAAACCAACAATCCCACCATACACCAACATACACAGGTAAAAGCTGGCAGGGCAACACTAACCATAGAGGGGAAGCCAGCGATGTACAATATGTCATACACATGAAGCATAATACATCATTTACTTCCCCACAGGTACCAGAGAGGACTTTCAGGCCATCAACAATACCCTGATGTCCATAGCAGGGGTACTGGGAGATATGGCCAACATTATGAGGGAGGTAGTGTCACACCAGCGGGCCCCTGCCACTAGCCAGTCACCTGAACAGCCTTCCACTTCCTCTGCCACTAGTGGCCAGGAGGCCCCGTCACAGGACCCACAGGCCTCTAGCACCCCTCTGCCTGCAGAAGGTGAACTACCCTGCAAATGTTCCCTGCAATCCAGACAGAAGCCGGAGACACTTGCCCAGAACCCTGCCAGGAAATGAGGCTCTCCTGTTTGTGTCCCTCGTGTCCCACTCAGTCACCTTGTCCACCTTGAACTGCCATTGCTCCCCTTCTCATGTCCTCTTGTACAATGCACCTGTGCTACGAACAGACTGGAACAATACCCTGAAGTTTCCCCCATCATCACCCCGTCCCATTGCACTTTACCCTCTATATATTAGTACTACAATAAAAACCCTTTGATAAAAATCGATTTCGAGTATGTCATGTATTTCAAATATGTATTGATTGAAACAAGTACAACCATTGCAAATGAACTATAAATAGAATGAGCATAGAATCAATGACCCGTAGCTGGCTGTTGTTATAACACCAGGGGTATTTTTCAAATCATCAACATCTGCTAAATGAATAGCCAAAGGTAACAGGAAGTAGGCATAGAAGTGGCAAATACCAGCATGCCAATGCCACACAGAATACAACCAAAGTAATTTAAATGCAAAGTTGAACTGCCTCACCTGTGTGTCATTGGAAGTACTGACGGATCACAGATGTTCTGTTGTCCACATCCTCATCCTCTGCCTCCTCATCCTCACTGTCCACAGGGTCCACTGCTACCACAGGGGCATCTCCAATCTCCTCCTCCTGCAGAAAAGGCACATGGCGCCTGAGGGCCAGATTGTGAAACATGCAGCATGCCACGACTATCTTGCAGACCTTCTTGGGTGAGTAGCACAGGGATTCACCTGTCAGATGGAGGCACCGGGACCTGGCCTTCAGGAGGCCAAAGGTCCTTTCAATGATCCTTCTGGTTCGCCCATGTGCCTCATTATAACGTTCTTCTGCCCTTGTCCGGGCATTCCTCACAGGCGTCAGCAGCCATGATAGATTTGGGTAACCAGAGTCACCTGCAAATATTGAGGGACAACATTTAGCCACACACTATCCTCTATGGACAACACTATAGGCATACACCAACATATACTGGGTGGGAATCAGGGCTCACTATTAGCCATACCTTGTCCCTCTGTAGTTGGGACATCACATTTGGGATGCTGCTATTCCTCAGGACAAAGGCATCATGCACCGACCCAGGATACTTAGCATTGATGTGGAAGATATACTGTTCCGCCAAGCACACCATCTGCACATTCATGGAGTGTAAACTCTTACGATTCCTGAACACCTGTTCATTCTGGAGGGGGTACAAATTCAAAATGTGTTCCATCAATCGCCCCAATTATATTAGGGATATGTCTCAGTGCATAAAACGCGGCCTTCACAGTGGCCAAATCCTCAACTTGGGGAAAAAAAGAGTGAGGAGGCTGTTACAAACTGAACAATGGTGCCACAACAGTAGTCTGCAATCTGCAAACATGTTATGGGACAGTGTAATTAGTCAGGAATGTGCCTATTTATGCTGTGATGCAGCATTAATCCATAGGCCTGCCCCCCCCCCCCCCAAAATGGCGTCCGTCTGTCCTGTGTGGAGGGACAGATGGAAGTGAGGTAATGCCGCTGACGTTGTGCGCAGTGGCAGTAGGCGGTCGGGAACAGCCGTGCAACTCGTCATTGGTTATAATTGGGCCCTATGGGGTACAGTGGCCAATGGTGATCTACGCCGGCAGTGACTGTATGCACTGCCCCAGACGTGACTGCCATTTTCTATCATATTCCTCACTGGTTTCCTGGCCTTCCATAGGTCACTGCATGTGCTGCTGTGACCTGTGTCTGGAACCTACCATGGCCAGGTGTGATTGAGGAAAGGGCCCCGCCATCACTTCTGAGGAGTTGGAGAGACTGGTGGATGGGGTCATATCCCAGTACGGACTGCTGTATGGGCCACCAGACCAACAGGTGAGTACACTGTGGGCACGATGCATGTGGCATGAATGCATGGAGTTGTGTCTGAAGGCATCGTGGAAGGGGGGTAGGTGGATGTCCTCTTGGTGGTGTACACATTGTGTGCTGGGCTATGGGTGTGCAAATGGTGATGGAAAAGGGTATGGTGGGCCATTTGTGTTACTGGCTGGACCGTTTGTCTAATGGTGTTCTCCTGTCTGTATTGCCTCTGCAGATCAGAGCCCATCAAAAGAAGGGTATATGGCGTGCCATCGCCAATGAGGTGTGGACTCTGGAGGTTTATGGCAGACGGAGCTCCCACTGCAAGAAACGGTGGGAGGACCTGAGTTGCTGGCCACAGAAGACTGCAGAGGCCCAGCTGGGGATGGCTTCCCAATGAGGAAGGGGTGACCATCGGACCCTGACCCCCTGATAGCCCGCATACTGGCCATGGCCTATGCTGAGTTGGATGGGCGCTTGAGGGCATCACAGCAGCCACAAGGGAGTGAGCACAGTGGCCATCATTGAAGCTCACAGCTGGAGGGGTGGTATCTGGGTGGTGGTTGTGCATCAGTGGGTGCCCCTAGGCCAGGACAGACATAGCAGTGTAGGTCCTCTGGTGGCTAAGGGTATGAAAGGGAAATACTGCCTACCTAGCTTGTTAGCATCCAATACTGGTCAGGGATGCGTGCATCCCAGGTGTGCTGCAGTTGGTGGTGTGTGCTCCTCCTCATGCCTTGATGGCTAGCAATATCACTGGTAGTGCAATGCATAGTGTGTAGGCCTGTACTCTGTGTGTGAGGGTGCTGTGTAGGACAACGGTGGTGTTGGTGCAGTCATTGACCTAGTGTATCCTTTGTCTCTCTCTCCCTCTTTCTTGTTTTGTCATCCTGTCCTTATGTGCATTAGCATCATCTGGCAGAGGAGCAGAGGCACCTACGACAGAGAGAGCCGCATCCCACAGGACCCTGGAGGCAGAATCCACCGACACTGAGGGCACCTGTCACCCAGGAGGGTGGGCATCTCTTTCGACCCCAGGCACACTAGGCCCTGCCCCAGTGAGCCCTGCTGCTCTGAGTGAGGAGGCTATTGACCTCCTGAGATCCATCTCTGTAGGGCAGTCAACCATTGTGAATGCCATCCAGGGGCTGGCAACCCAGATGCAGCAATCCAATATATTCCTGGGGGGCATTTACAGTGGATTGGCGGCCCAACAGAGATAAATCCAGGCTCTGGCCTCCTCTCTGATGGCAGCCATTGTTCCTGTTTCAACCATCCAACCTCCAACTTCCACTTCCCAGTCCCATTCTCCTCAACCCCAACCCATCCCAAGCACACAGCAAGACGAACATGCACACAAGACAACACCCAAGAGTGTCACAGGCAAAGGCAAGCACCACACTTCATCCCACAGGCACTCACACAAACACCATCCAGTTGCAGAAACAAAAAAATCCACAATTTCCACAGTCTCCCCCTCCTCCTCCTCCTCCATGTCCCACCCAGTTACGTCAACACTCACACCTGCATGCACTGCATCATCGTCCACTACCAGCATCATCCCCACACCAAGTAGAAAACACACCTCACTGGCAGACACCTCCACAACATCCATGCACGCATCTCCTGTGTCCTCTCCCACCATGTCTGTCCTCCCTCCTAAAGTAAACAAACACAAGCACTCAGACACCCAATAGCCATCCACCTCAAAACAGCATACAACCCATGCACCTGCACCCAAATCCAGCAAACACCTCCAACAACCACTTCCATTACTTCTCCCTGTTCCCCCCCAATGTCCCTAAAAAGCTTTTCCTTTCCCAGATTGACCTCTTCCCTACCTCTCCCCCCGGTCCTGCATGTATGGCCAGGGTATCAAGGACCCAGCCAAGCACCTCAGCCAAACAGTCCACGGGCCCAGTGTTATCAGCACCTACTCATGGTGGAAAGGATTCCAGGCCACAAATACTGAAGAGGAAGGAGCCAGCACCAGCCACAAAGAAGGGTAAGGAGCCTGCACCAGCCCCACAGAAGGGGAAGGAGCCTGCACCAGCCCCAAAGAAGGGGAAGGAGCCTGCACCAGCCACAAAGAAGGGGAATGAGCGTGCACCAGCAGCTGTCACGGAGCCCTCAGCCATGGTTGTGCAGCCATCTGAGGGTGCATGGGCTGAGCAGTGGCCTCCCACAACCACCACCACAGTGCAGCCATCGGAGGGTGCAGGGGCTGAGCAGGAGCCTAACACAACCACCACCACAGTACAGCCATTGTAGGGTCCAGGGGCTGAGCAGGAGCCTCCCACAACCACCACCACACTGCAGCCTTCAGAGGGTGCAGGGGCAGAGCAGGAGCCCTCCACAACCACCACCGCAGTGCAGCCTTCTCTGCCGGCATATGCCATATAGTCCGGCCTCCGTGGGATGCTGCGTGGCCTGAACCCACCAGAACCAGCGGGTATGCACCCACTCCAGAGACTGTGGCCTTGCACTCCACAGGACGAAGCACAGGGCATGTTGCCCCCTCCAGAACCAATGGGCAAGTCACCCACTCCAGAGACTGTGACATTGCACTCCCCAGGACCAAGCACAGAGGATGTTGCTCCCTCCAGATCCAGTGGGAGAGTCACCTACTCCAGAGACTGTGGCCTTGCACTCCCCAGGACCAAGCACAAGGCATGTTGCCCCCTCCAGAACCAGTGGGAAAGTCACCCACTCCAGAGACTGTGGCCTTGCACTCCCCAGGACCAATCACAGGGCATGTTGCCCCCTCCAGAACCAGTGGCCTTTGTTTCCGCATCCGGCTGAGGTGCCCTCCCTCTCCCTGGGGTGCCTGCCTATTTGCCAACTGTTGCCCCTGCAGTGTTCTCTCATTATTGGTGCAGGAATCAAGTGGGGCCTTGGACTTTGCCATGTGGCCATGTGGGACCTGTGAACTATGGACTGGGCAGTGTCCCTTTTTTGTACATTTGTACACATCTGTTGCATTGCCACATCGACTTATTATTTTTGATGTTGATCTTATTACAATCACTTTAGCCAATTCCTGTTGTCCTTGCATTATTCTGCCGATTATCGGGGACAAAATTATTTTATTGTGCATCTGCTTGTGTGCATGGTGTGTGTGTTGGGTGTGTGTTGTGAGCGTGTGTGTCACTCTTGTTTCCCTCCCCCCCTCCCTTGGATGCTAGGCGGCTGTATTTACGGTCTCATCTTCGCCGGAGTTGGTGGTCGTGGTGGAGCATAACGTAGACGTTCATCAGGAGAACATGCAGTTTGGGTTCTATGGCAGCATGGACTTTCCCTGTGTCTCCGATGGTTAGTCCTTCGACTTCTGTGCTCTGTTTCTGCCAGGCTTTTGATGGCTTTGGTACCGCCCCAGAAAAGGTAGTTGATTGACGGGTCTTAATATGGTGGGTCAGAACTTTGTCTTCCGCCTGGCTGTAGGTGGCTACCCCTGTGGTGACTGTTGTTTCCGCCCTGTCGGTTGGTGTGGTACATTGGCTGTGTTTCAGAGATATCACCACCATGGTCATAATTTGGCAGTAGTGTGGTATTAACGCCCACCCACCGCCAGGGTCGTAATGAGGGCCTAAGTTTCTACATCCTGTACTTTTACATACCTCATACCCTGCCTTATGAACGGTAAGCCATACCTAAGGGTGATATTAATATTTAAAAGGAAGCTCTTGGCTTTTCAAAATGTCTAATTTGATATTTTGAATTGAACTGCAGCTTAAAACTGCTTTAGTCAAGCTACAATTAAAGGACTGAATCCTTTTGTACACTGTTAGTGTAGTAGATAACCCAAACACCAGACAACTAGTCCACTAGTGACATTTAACCTACAGGCCCTGGGCAACCATTTGTACCATATACAAGGAACTTTTAGGTTCCTATGTTTAATGTGCCAATTAGGAGTATATCAAGTTCATCATGTTGAACGACTAGCACAGGCACTTTACCTCTGTTTAGCAAGGATAAAGTGCACAGAGTTTAACAGCCAACAAACAGACAAGTCAAATAAACTGGGGTTGCACCAACAAAAAATGATCATCCCTGCGAATGGGCAGAATATATGTGTAGGTTGATATTCCAGGGGTCAATATTGAGACATACAAATGTATCCTTTTTGGTACAGCTTTGGTTTCAAGTACCTATTACATACTGTCCTTTGTGCAAGACTCAGACACTAGTAGGTTATTGTTAAAAATGCACTGTGTCTTACCTCTGTCAAAGAAACAATGATGATTGGTTTGGGGAGCTGTTAGTAAACAGCCACTGTGTATGTAATAGTTAGGTTAAAATAAAAAAAAATCTAGCTATCGCGTCAAGAATTTTCAATTCTATTAAGGACACGGAGGCGAGGATTATGCTTTCTCTTTCTTTACTGACATAAACAGCAACCAATGAAATACAAGTAACAGAAAAAACTACAATACCCAGGACACCAAATAACCTGTCACATGGTCCAATCACCATCCATGTCCTTGCTATAAGTCCTTTGACCTATGAAGTCACTTCCTCTTTCTTTGTTTAAACAGATACTGTCAATTTGAAAAACGCAAACTTCTTACGCCATCCCGAATCCGGAGTCATAAACTTCTTCTCCATACTGAAGAAACCGCAACTTGGAGGCTCCATGCAGGAGAAACACCCGGTAGAACATATAACTCAAACTTTCCTTGAAGTTAAGACTTTCAGGCGTTCTTCTGATCCGAAGCTGTAACAATAAACATGTAGGTAATATCTCATAAAATATACGTTATCTCAAACTTCAATTGCAACTAATGGGAGGGTTAAATGACAACATCACATCAGATATAGATATTAAATAATAATAAATATTGCATAAATATAATAAGGGAGGGATAATCCTCGCCTCCGTGTCCTTAATAGAATTGAAAATTCTTGACGCAATAGCTAGATTTTTTGTTATTCTATGTCAGGACCGGATGCTCCGATTACGCTAGTTTAAAGCTGTTCCATCACCACACTAGCTACATCCAATACAGGTTTATGATAAAACTTATGAAAAGTATTTTCTGAAGACCAATCTGCAGCTTTCATTATGTCCTCTAACCGAGAACCTAAGGCAAAAGATTTTGAAGCCGTAGCCCCTCTAGCAGAATGGGCCCCAAAAACAGAGGTATAAATACCTGCTTCACTCATTACCCATCTCATCCATCTAGCTAAAGTAGCTGAGGAAACTGGTTTAAAAGGTTTTTGCAAAGCAATCAACAATTGACCTTTAGAGTCCTGTCGAAATTCTTCTGTAACAATTTCATAATCCTTCAAACATTGAACCACACATAATTTAGAATTTTCCGTATAAACCGGATATGATACTGACCTGCAATTCGTTTTGGTTCTTCTTGTCACCGAAAAGGAAACTCCTTCTGGTGAAAAAGTTCTACCTGCTAAATCCAAAGCTCTGACGTCCGATACTCTTTTACAAGAGACAAGGCATAAAAGCATGGTTAACTTAGCTGAAAGCTGTTTGCGAGATAAATATCTGTTGGCCTGGCCAAGAATCAAGGAGTTTTAATATAATATTAACATCCCATAAAACAGTATATTTTGCCTGAGGAGGTTTAGAAAGATGTATACCCCTCAAAAGCTTGCAAATTATTGGATGTTCACCAATGGGCTTGCCTTCTAACTGTGAATGTCCTGCTGAAATGGCAGATCTAAAATTATTGACCGTCCGATAGGCCAAACCTGAGCTGGCTAGTTCTGCTAAGAAATTAACAATCAAACCAATATGTGCTTCCACTGGTTTGGCACCCCTTCCATCACACCAACTAGACCATCTGCGCCAGGCTGAATCATATCTCTCATGGGTACTACTGGCCCAGGCCTGTTTAATGAAGTCCGCAGCTTGTTGCGAAACATCTGGGGTATGCCATCTCGACCTGAAATTAACCAGACTAGCAGTGTTAACTTCCCTGTCAAGATCAGAGGATGTTGAAGGCCCTCTGGACTCAAAAGAAGATTCGGACGTGATGCAAACAGGTCCACTTCGCAATTGCCCCATTCCTTGACTATCTGAGCAAAAATCCGAGGATCTAACTTCCAATCGCTGGAGTCTGATAGGTACCTGGAATTCCAGTCTGCTACGATATTCTGATCCCCAGGTAGGTATTCCGCTATGACTACTAGACCCTGAGACAGGCAATAATGCCAAAAGTCCTTGGCAATCTCCGCCAGAATTCTGGACTTCGTGCCCCCCAGTTTGTTGACATACCTCACAGCCGATAGATTGTCCATCCGTAATAGTATGCAACAATCTGTTTTCTGCGGGGAGAGACTCTTTATGGCAAATGAACCCGCTAGAAGTTCCAGACAATTGATGTGAAGGGATTGTTCCCATTCTGACCATCTGCCCCCCGTCACTAGGGAGTTGCAACGAGCTCCCCATCCCTATCTGCTGGCATCTGATTACTACTTCCGGGCGAGAACCGAAAATCGCTCTGCCATTCCAAGCTTCCATACGATGAAGCCACCATTGAATCTCCGATCTTACTTCGGTCGTCAATGGAATTTGTTCTGAATAGCTCAGACCCTGTTGTAAGTGTCTGATCTTGAGCCTTTGAAGTGCCCGGTAATGCAGGGGAGCAGGGAATATCACCTGAATAGAAGAGGCTAATAAGCCCACTATTCTGGCTATATTCCTCAAGGATACTGTCTGACAGGTTAAAACTGATCTCAGTTCTCTCTTGATGTTGTTTATCTTCTGAGATGGAAGGAGAAGTTGACATAACGTGGAATTTATCTGGAAGCCCAGAAACTCTATTATCTGTGAGGGTTTCAACAATGATTCCTGTACATTGATCAGGAAACCTAAATCTTGTAGGAGACTGATGGTCCAATCCAAGTGTGATACTAGGACTCGAGGGGACTGAGCCATCAGCAGAATATCTTCCAGATATATAATCAATCTGACACCCTTGGTTCTGAGGCATTCCATCACTGGTCTCAATAGCTTCGTGAAGCACCAAGGGGCTGACGATAGACGAATGGGAGTGCCAGGAACTCCAGGCATTGACCCTTCCACTGAAATTGAAGGAATCTTCTGTGAGGAGGGAAAATTGGAATCGACAGATAGGCATCTTTTAGATCCAGACGTACCATCCAATCCCCTTCTAACAGAATGTCTCTTAACATGTGGATACCTTCCATGTTGAAATGCCTGTACAGAATCCACTGGTTGAAATCTTTTAGGTTTAAGACTAGTCGGTGACCTCCTCCCTTCTTGTCTACTACAAAAATAGGGCTGAGGAAACGGAGGGGGTGCGGGGAAGCAAATTGCACGGCTTCTTTGTCTAAGAGAGCTTGCACTTCTTTGTCTATGAAATCTTGATTTGCTTGGGAAAAACACATTAGTACAGGGGGTAGAGTTGTTTGGGGGTACTGACAAACTCCAGTCGAAATCCCTCTACTGTTTGTAGAACCCATGGATCCCCTGAGATTCGTTTCCAATTTGCTAAGCAAGATGCAATTCTGCCCCCAAGTCTGACCTGAGAAAAGTGAATGATGCTCACCTGTGAAACTTGAGTCTTGAATGGCTCCTTGTTGTCCTCTGCGATAGCCCCTACGGAAACGGGGTCGACCCCCTCTGGGTCGCGTGGGGTAGAAGGTGGAGTCTTGATCTCTGTACCAACCACCTCTGCCTCTTGGGTAGTAGTTTTGGGGACTGGAAAAGGAGCTGCAGCCGGACATACGTCCCCCGTAACGACCGGCCCTGCCAAAAAGGCCTAGTTTGAACACCTTTTTAAGTGACATCTGTGCTTTGTGCAGCGAGGAAAAGGTGGAGCAAAACTTAGCTAGATCTTTAATGAATGAAGATCCAAAGAGCAGTCCTTCAGCCGAAGGTCCCGCTTCTGAAGACGCAAGATCTGATAATTTAGGGTTGATTCTCATAAGCACTGATTTCCTTCGCTCAGCAGAAATGGCACAGTTAGAGTTACCTAGAAGGCACACAGCTCTTTGTGCCCACCCGATAAGAACATCGGTGTCTATCGGAGAACCAGATTCTTTGGCTACATATGCCAGCTCTAGGATCTTAGTCAAGGGTCCTGAAAGGTCCAATAGTTTGTCTTGGCAGCTGCGCCATGAGTGGTCTAGGCCTTTTTTGGGATCTTTAGCGAACTTCTTCATAAAAGTGACCATGGTGGGGTCTATCTCTGGAGTTTCCGATACCTTTCCTTCCAGATCAGGTCTGGGACATTCTGCCTTCAAGCGTGTTCTAACTTCCTTATCGAAGCTTTTTCGTAAATTGGCTTGCACATATTGCGCTACTTCAGTAGGGGGAACCCAATTGGAGGATCTGGAATGAATAATTTAAGTAGGATCAAAGTCTAGGACCTGAAGGGGAAGGGGCGTTTTCTTACTCTTCTTGCTTGGTACCGGATCATCAGACCCATCTGAGTCGTCCGAGGAAGAAGACTTATCAGAGGAAGAGGAAGAAAGGGGAGTTCCTTTTTTCGAACTGTAACTGTGTTCGCCACTGCGTTTTTTCCGCAGTTTATCGAAAGCGTCAGCATGAATAGCACTGACCTCTGCTCCTGGCTCCAGATTCTTGGCTTTATCTTTAACTTTTTTGGGTTCTTGTTGTCCTTGCGACCAACCCTGGGATCGGGCGAGGTCAAATATTTGCCCAGAAAAAGGGCCCAGAGCTTTCAGGAGAGCATCAACTAATTGTTGGACCCTGGTATCAAGGGCTTCCACCAGATCAACCTCAAGTTGATTACTCAACTCCTCAGTATAGTACTCGGTTTCTTGCTCATCCCATTGAGCCATGGTTCAAGGGTAGTCAGATAATGAGGAGGAAAAAACGATTAAAACTCAAGAGTTTAATTGGGGGAGCGCAAACACCCCAAGTTCAGGCCAGAAAAGGAGCCCTTAATTAAAGTGTGGAGGGAGCGACCTGAAGAGCACTCTAGGCAGAAGCCTATTCTTTATTTTACAACCCAGATAGTTTTTACTAACTACTGGGCGTCAGGGAGCAATATTTGGAAAAAGGAGGTCACAGACACACACGCAGCATACACGAGCCGATCGATCTCCAATTTGGAAAGAGATCGGCTCGATAATGCGTGCGTGTGCGTAAGCTCCCGCTCCCACGCCACCAAAAACGGGCTAAAAATCGGCAAAAATGCCAAAATTATTAAGCGCGAGGGCGCTTACACAAATTAAATAAAGCGCGCTGAATCACGACGCTTATTTACACAAGTTAAACATCATAAAACATTTGTAAATACAATAAAATACAGGAGAGAAAATAATCATGTACTTATCTGCTGCGAAGCAGCAAAGAAAGAGGAAGTGACTTCATAGGTCAAAGGACTTATAGCAAGGACATGGATGGTGATTGGACCATGTGACAGGATATTTGGTGTCCTGGGTATTGTAGTTTTTTCTGTTACTTGTATTTCATTGGCTGCTGTTTATGTCAGTAAAGAAAGAGAAAGCATAATCGGAGCCTCCGGTCCTGACATAGAATACCATCTACTCTATTTCACACAGTCAGAGTTACCATGGTGACTTTTAAATTACTTTTTAGGTTGTGCTTAAGGGTTTTTTATTCTGTAAAGTTATTTGTCACACAATTAGCCCTCATCTGAAGAGCTTAATACCGTGGTCTCCTTCGCTTCTATATGAGAGAGCTAGTATGGTTGCAGATGTTCAGAATAAAAGAGAGTGCATTATTGTGAAATGAAAGAAACCGATAAGCATATAGTAATTTGTTGCAAAGCATATTATAAGCAGTTTCATGTAAGTCACTTTCAAAATTGGGTTTAACATAGCGATTTCGTGCAGTGAACTCTAGTAATGCAACCAAAATATGCAATAAGTATCTCATTGGACATTCACTTCATGGAAACATAGTTCATAAGCTCTAAGCAGTTAGTTTCCTTTTCTTTGTTAACAGACTAGTCATATTTCTGCTCAGATACGTGCTTTATACACTGTCTGCTGATTCTGCAAGCAGGAATAGAAACAACAGAGCAACCGTAATACATTATTACAACAGTGCAGCAATGTGTTTTTCATATTGCAGATGACTAGTGATGCCACAAATAGGCTCTGATAGGAATATTAGTGCCATGCCTTCAAAGAGAAATCACAATAGAGTATCCAACAGATTCTCTTCAGAACGTTTTGCTGGCCCTATCACTGTAAATTGGTAGTGCCCTTCTATAGTTGAAAATGCAGTTTGGGGTTTAGCATCCTCAGCCAATTTGATCTGCCTATACCCTGCAGTCAAATCAAAGGTGCTAAGATACTTGGCAGATGCCAGTGTATCAATGAGCTCATCTGCCCTGGGTATAGGGTGAGCATCAGTTTTTGTTACCTGATTGAGACCTCTGTAGTCTTCACAAAACCTCATCTCCCTTTTTCCATCTTTTGAGTGAGGCTTTGGTACAAGCACCACAGGACTCGCCCATGGGCTTTCAGAAGGTTCAACCACCCCTAGGTCAAGCATTTTCTGCACCTCTTGTTTTATGCAGTCCCTGACATGGTCAGGCTGCCTATAGATTTTACTTTTGACAGGCAAGCTGTCTCCAGTATCAATTGTGTGTTCACACCAGGAAGGTGTTCCTGGCACAATTGAAAAGATGTCAGAAAACTGTCCAAGGAGATTTATGCAGTTGTCTTTCTCTTCGGCAGTCAGACAATCTGCCAAAACTACTCCCTCCACTAAAGCATCAGATTCAGTGGTGGAAAAGAGATCAGGGAGAGGGTCACTCTCTTCTTCCTGTCCCTCATCTGTTGCCATGAGCAGGGTGAGATCAGCCCTGTCATAGTAGGGTTTTAGGCGGTTGACATGAATCACCCTAAGGGGACCCCTGGCAGTGCCCAGGTCTACCAGATAGGTAACCTCACCCCTCTTTTCAACAATGAGATGGGGTCCTCTCCATTTGTCCTGGAGTGCTCTTGGGGCCACAGACTCCAATACCCACACCTTCTGTCCTGGTTGGTACTGAATCAGAACAGCCTTCTGGTCATGCCATTAATTCTGGAGCTCTTGGCTGGCCTGAAGGTTTTTACTGGCCTTTTTCAT
The DNA here is from genome assembly GCF_031143425.1 of Pleurodeles waltl. Lineage (NCBI taxonomy): Eukaryota > Metazoa > Chordata > Amphibia > Caudata > Salamandridae > Pleurodeles > Pleurodeles waltl. Next base: position 1,283,552,801 of record NC_090444.1, on the reverse strand, counting down.
GTACTCACCCATTCTGGATCTTAGGTCAAGTACATAGTCCACTATGTCCTGTTTGGGAGTTTTTAAAGGTTGTTCCCAACCCTCCTTCACAAGTGTTAGTGGAACTCTTACAAGGTGTCCAAAGAGGAGTTCAAAGGGGCTGAAGCCCACTCCTGTTTGGGGTACCTCCCTGTAAGCAAAAAGGAGGCAAGGTAACAGGACATCCCATCTCCTCCTGAGTTTTTCAGGGAGTCCCATTATCATACCTTTGAGAGTTTTATAAAACCTCTCTACCAGTCCATTAGTCTGTGGATGATAAGGAGTGGTGAACTTGTAGGTTACACCACACTCCTTCCCCATTGCTTTCAAGTATGCAGACATAAAGTTGCTACCCCTGTCTGATACAACCTCTTTAGGGAAACCCACCCTGGAAAAGATTCCCAGGAGGTCCTTTGCCACTGCAGGAGCTGTAGTGGTCCTTAGAGGAATTGGTTCAGGATATCTGGTGGCATGGTCCACAACCACCAAGATAAATCTATTACATGAAGCAGTAGGAGGGTCAAGGGGGCCAACTATGTCAACCCCTACCCTTTCAAAGGGTACCCCAACCACAGGTAGTGGAACAAGGGGAGCCTTTGGAGTGCCACCAGTCTTGCCACTGGCTTTGCAGGTCACACAAGACTTGCAAAAATCTTTAGTGTCCTCTGACATCCTAGGCCAGTGAAACAGGGGGACAAGCCTTTCCCATGTTTTGATCTGCCCCAAATGCCCAGCCAAAGGAATGTCATGTGCAAGAGTTAGGAGGAACTCTCGGTACTGCAGGGGAATGACCAATCTCCTGGCTGCTCCAGGTTTTGGGTCCCTTGCCTCGATGTACAAGTCCTCCCAGTAAACTCTATGTGAGTCACTGACATCCCCATTTTGCTGCTTGACAGCTTGCTGTCTGAGACCCTCTAATGTGGGACAGGTTTTCTGTACCACACTCAGCTCTTCCCTGGAAGGCCCCCCTCCACCCAAAAGCTCAGCAGTGTCTGTGTCCAGCTCATCTGGTGAAGGTTCTGCACAAGGAGGAATTTCTTCTTCCTCAGAAGGAGAATCATCTGTAGAGGGAGGGATAGTGGGTAGGGATTTACCCTTGCTACCCCTAGCTTTAGGAAGCACTTGGTCCATTGTTCCAGGATCCAAGTTACCCTGTCCTTTTTGCTTTTTGGCCTGAGCCCTTGTCAAAGCAAAAATATGCCAAGGAATGCCAAGCATTGCTGCATGAGCCTCCAAATCCACTTATGCCCAAGCTGATGTCTCTAAATCATTCCCTAGTAGACAGTCTACAGGTAAATCTGAAGCAACCACAACTTTCTTTGGACCAGTAACCCCCCCAGTTGAGATTCACAACAGCCATGGGGTGGCTAAGAGTGTTGTTATGAGCGTCTGTCACTTGGTACTGCTGACCAAGTAGGTGTTGTTCAGGGTGGACCAGGTTCTCTATCACCATGGTAACACTGGCACCTGTGTCCCTGTAGGCCTGAACCTCAACACCATTTATTAGGGGAAGTTGCTTGTACGTATCTATATTAAGGGGACAAGCAACCAAGGTGGCCAAATCAATGACACCTTCAGAGACTAACAGAGCCTCAGGAATACTGCTGCTGCCACCATGGGGTCCTAACCCCAACTTCTGTCTCTCCTTCTCAATGTCTAGGAATTCCCTATCTAAGGCCAGCTGTTGCTGTTTAAGCTTCAGTCTTGTCTCTTCAACCCTCAACTTTTTGACTTCTCTTTCTAACAGGTTATCCTCAGGGTGGGTGGGTTGGGAATGCTTGGACACAGAAGACAAGTTTGAAACAACAGAGGGGGATCTGTCCCTAACTGACTGGACCCTAGCAACTTGGCCTCTAGGAATAAAGACTTCCCTACTGTGATGTGAACCTCCATTACTACCAACATTACTGGGTGTCCTGTTAGGGGGCAGATCCTGTTCAGAACCCTTCCTACCTCCCTCAAGGAGATCCCCTGAGTCAGATTGGGAACCTTCTATTAACCTCTCATTTGATGTGCCTGCTTGGGAATCATCATTTACAATAAGCATGTTAAATAGAAACTCTTTGGTAGGGTTCTTTCCTATAACTAAACCTCTATCTAAGCAGAGACTCCTTAGGCTCTTGTAATTCAAATTGTGATAAGTAGTATTGACCATTTTAAGAGTTTAATCTTCTACAGACATGATAGTAAAAGGTTTAGAAATAGTGAGAAGGAAGAAAAAGGTTCAGAACTTTTTAAAGAACAGAGAAAAAAACTTTTTCTAACTTTAGAAAACTTTTAGAAGTTTTAGAAAACTTTTCAGAACTTTGTAAAACGTTTAAGAGGAGAAAAGCAAAACTTTTTGGTTAGGAGTACATACACTGAACTGTTTTGTATATTATTCTCTTATGAAAAGTACACAATGACAAAGTGGTAAGTAGTTACAAGTACTTATCCCACCGCTGCACAACCAATGTAGGAGGCTGACCTGGCTTGTAGTGGGTACCAGAGGTACTTACACCTTGTGCCAGGTCCAGTTATCCCTTATTAGTGTAGAGGGGTGTTTCTAGCAGCTTAGGCTGATAGAAGGTAGCTATGGCAAAGCAGCTTAGGCTGAACTAGGAGACATGTAAAGCTCCTACTATACCACTGGTGTCATATGCACAATATCATAAGAAAACACAATACACAGAGTTACTAAAAATAAAGGTACTTTATTGTTATGACAATATGCCAAAAGTATCTCAATGAGTACCCTCAGTATGAGGATAGGTTATATACACAAGGTATATGTACACAAACCAAAATTAGGTAAGTAATAGCAAGAAAAGTAATGCAAACAGTGTAGAATTACAATAGATTGCAGTAGGAGCACATAGGTATAGGGGCAACACACACCATATATTCCAAAAGTGGAATGTGAACAACGATTGGACCCCAAACCTATGTGAGCTTGTAGAGGGTCGCTGGGACTGTAAGAAAACAGTGAGGGTTAGAAAAATAGCCCACCCCAAGACTCTGAAAGGTAGGTGTAAAGTGCACCTACTACCCCCAGAGACCAGAAGTCATGATAGGGGGATTCTGCAGGAAGAACAAACACCAGCAATGCAACAACAGTGGATTTCCGGACCTGAGTGCCTGTAAGACAAGGGGACCAAGTCCAATAGTCGCGACAGTGTCGAGAGTGGGCAGGAGCCCAGTAAATGCCAGCTTAGGGTGCAAGGAAGCTGCCACCTGTTGGAAGAAGCTTGGAGTTCTGCAAGAAAGAAGAGGACTGGGAACTTCCCCTTTGGAGGATCAATGTCCCACGTCGCGATGAAGTTTCAGAGGTGTTCCCACGCAGAAAGTCCGCAAACAAGCCTTGCTAGCTGCAAGGGTTGTGGTGGAGGTTTTTCGGTGTTGCTGTAGCCCAGGAGGGACCAGGATGTCGCCACTTGGAGGAGGAGACAGAGGGGGCACCCAGCAACTCAGGGAGCCCTCACAGAAGCAGGCAGCACACGCAAAAGGACCTGAACAGGCACTTGGAAGGAAAGTGAACTGGAGTCCATGCAAAGTCACAAAAGGGAGTCACATGACGCCGAGGACAACTCAGAAGGTTGTGCACTGCAGGAAGGAGTGCCGGGGACCCAGGCTTGGCTGTGCACAAAGGAAATCCTGGAAGAGTGCACAGGAGCCGGAGCAGCTGCAACTCACGAAGTACCAAGCAATGCAGTCTATCGTGGGGAGGCAAGGACTTACCTCCACCAAACTTGGACTGAAGAGTCACTGGACTGTGGGAGTCACTTGGACAGAGTTGCTGAGTTCCAGGGACCACGCTCGTCAGGATGAGAGGGGACCCAGAGGACCAGTATTGCAGTCTTTTTGTTTGCATTAGCAGGGGGAAGATTCCGTTGAACCACTGGAGATTTCTTCAGAGCTTCTGGTGCAGGGTGAAGGCAGGCTAACCCCAGAGCATGAACCACCTGGAAACGGTCGAGAAAGCCGGCAGGATGAGGCGCTACAATGTTGCTAGTAGTCGTCTTGCTACTTTGTTGCGGTTTTGCAGGCGTCCTAAGCAGTTAGCAGTCGATCCTTTGGTAGAAGGTGAAGAGGGAGATGCAGAGGAACTCTGGTGAGCTCTTGCATTCATTATCTGAAGAATTCCCCAAGCAGAAACCCTAAATAGCCAGAAAAGGAGGTTTGGCTACCAGGTTAGGAGGATTGGCTACCAAGAGAGGTAAGAGCTTATCAGAAGGAGCCTCTGACGTCACCTGCTGGTACTGGCCACTCAGAGCAGTCCAGTGTGCCCCCAACACCCCTGTTTCCAAGATGGCAGAGGTCTGGGACACACTGGAGGAGCTCTGGGCGCCTCCCCTGGGAGGTGCAGGTCAGGGGAGTGGTCACTCCCCTTTCCTTTGTCCAGTGTTACACCAGAGCAGGGCTGGGGGATCCCTGAACCGGTGTAGACTGGCTTATGCAGAGATGGGCACAATCTGTGCCCATCAAAGCATTTCCAGAGGCCGGAAAGAGGGAGAGGGTGTCAGAGGAAATCCTTTGTTCTGCCTTCCTGGGCCAGGGCTGCCTGGACCCCAAGAGGGCAGAAACCTGTTTTAGGGGTTGGCAGCAGCAGCAGCTGCAGTGGAGACCCCGGAAAGGCAGTTTGGCATTACCCGGGTACTATGCTAGAGACCCGGGGGATCATGGAATTGTCTCCCCAATGCCAGAATGGCATTGGGGTGACAATTCCATGATCTTAGACATGTTACATGGCCATGTTCGGAGTTACCATTGTGACGCTATACATAGGTAGTGACCTCACTCACAAGGTCCGGGGAATTTGCCCTGAACGATGTGGGGGCACTTTGGCTAGTGCCAGGGTGCCCACACACTAAGTAACTTTGCACCCAAACTTCACCAGGTGAAGGTTAGACATATAGGTGACTTATAAGTTACATAAGTGCAGTGGTAAATGGCTGTGAAATAACATGGATGTTATTTCACTCAGGCTGCACTGGCAGGCCTGTGTAAGAATTGTCAGAGCTCCTTATGGGTGGCAAAAGAAATGTTGAGGCCCATAGGGATCTCGTGGAACCCCAATACCCTGGGTACCTCAGTACCTTATACTAGGGAATTATATGGGTGTACCAGTATGCCAATGTGAATTGGTAAATTTAGTCACTATCCTGTTGGTGACAAATTTGGAAAGCAGAGAGAGCATAACCACTGAGGTTCTGGTTAGCAGAGCCTCAGTGAGACAGTTAGGCATCACACAGGGCACACATACAGGGCACATACGTATGAGCACTGGGGCCCTGCCTGGCAGGGTCCCAGTGACACATAGACTAAAACAAGATATATACAGTGAAATATGGGGGTAACATGCCAGGCAAGATGGTACTTTCCCACAGCCATCACACTATGTCACGCTTCATTTGGTTACATTGTGTGATGGCCCCTCCTCTGCTTTCTGTTTGCCTTTCATCTCAACCAAGATCCTTTCTAGACATTACAGAAGGGAGCCAATAACTCTTGCTGTCACGATCATGGCAGCCATGGCACTTTGAATTCACTTGCTTCTATCAACTGTTTTACTTTTCATTTTCAATTTATATGGCAAGAAAAGTCCAGTTAGGAACATGTTATGATTGATAGACTTTTCATCCTTGGCGTGGTCTCCCCTAACTTTGTGCCTCTGTTTCCCAGGTTGTTGATGTGTGTTGTTTTTGTTACTCTGGGCACGTTACCACTGCTATCCAGTGCTAAAGTGCAAGTGCTCCTGTATAAAATGTGTATGTAATTGGCTTTCCATGATTGGCATATTTGATTTACTGGTAAGTCCATAGTACAGTGCACTAGAGGTGCCCAGGGGCTGTAAATCAAATGCTACTAATGGCATCCACATTAGTAGCCCTGTAAACGTGGCTCAGACCTGGCTCTGCAGTGTCTGTGTGTGCAGATTCTAACTGCCAAATCGACTTGGCAAGTGTACCCACTTGCCAGGCCTAAACCTTCCCTTTTCTTGCATGTAAGACACCCCTAAGGTAGGCCCACACAATGTAGTCTCCAACCCCCTGGTGTGTGTCTGGCGACTGGCCTGGGCAAGGCAGGATGTCACAAACGACAGACTTTTCTTTGAAGTAAGCCTACTTCAAAGGCCAAAATGGGTATAAGAAGAGCATCCATCGCCCCTGCTGCTGCAGGTAGGTCGCTCCCCGCTTTGCCCTCCGCGCCACCTCCTCTCTCACCGTTTTTCACTTTGTCTCTTTCCCCGCCGCTGCATCCCCTGCGGCCCCTCCCGCCTCCCCCCTCCTTCTCTCACTGTTTTTTTCACTTTCCCGCCGCTGCGTCCCCTGCGTCCCCTCCCCCCTCCCCCCTCCTTCTCTCACAGTTTTTTTCACTTTCCCGCCGCTGTGTCCCCTGCGGCCCCTCCCACCTCCCCCCTCCCTCTCTCACAGTTTTTTTCACTTTCCCGCCGCTGTGTCCCCTGCGGCCCCTCCCGCCTCCCCCTCCTTCTCTCACAGTTTTTTCACTTTCACACGCTGCGTCCCTGCGGCCCCTCCCCCCGGGCCTCCCATAGGACAAGCCCTCCCACCTCCCAGCTGCCACTCCCACCCTCCTCTCCTCTTATGGCAGCCGCAGCGCGCTAGCAGGGATCAACCTTCGACCCTGCTGCTGCAGGTTGGTCGCTCCTCGCTTTGCCCTCTGCGCCACCTCCTCTCTCACCGTTTTTCACTTTGTCTCTTTCCCTGCCGCTGCATCCCCTGTGGCCCCTCCCACCTCCCCCCTCCTTCTCTCACTGTTTTTTTCACTTTCCCACCGATGCGTCCCCTGCGGCCCCTCCCACCTCCCCCCTCATTCTCTCAACGGTTTTTTTACTTTCCCGCCGCTGGGTCTCCTGCGGCCCCTCCCACCTCCCCCCCTCCTTCTCTCACTGTTTTTTTCACTTTCCCGCCGCTGCGTCCCCTGCCTCCCCTCCCACCTCCCCCCTCCTTTTCTCACTGTTTTTTCACTTTCCCGCTGCTGCGTCCCCTGCGGCCCCTCCCCCCGGCCCTCCCATAGGACAAGCCCTCCTGCCTCCTAGCTGTCACTCCCACCCTCCCCTCCTCTTATGGCAGCCGCGGCGCGGCCGCGCCACTGGTGCACCGTAGGCAAGTCCGTCTGCACCCGTCTGCGCCCGTCTGCGCCTGAACCGCGCCCAGCCCCACCCCCCCTGGTCCGCGAGACCCCTGCACCTCCAGACGTCGCTACACGGCCGACCAACTCAACGCCCTCAATCCCGACCACATCACAACATGCTCCAAGCCCTCACCTAGGAACACCCTTGGATCCTTCGCATGCCGCACCTGCAGATTCACTTGTGACAGAACAACAAAACCAACAAAGACCGAAACTAACCAACTCCACTGCATACTCCTCAACACACGCTCTGCACGCAAGCACGCCATCGAGCTCTGGGACCTGCTTGACTCCACCGCCCAAGACGTAGCCTTCCTCACTGAAACCTGGTGGAATGACTCCTCGGCACCCGACATCGCAATAGCCATCCCGGACGGCTACAAGATCATCCGTAGGGACCGCAACAACGGAATCTGAGGAGGCATAGCCATCGCCCACAAATCCTCCCTTAAGGTTGACACCCACACTAACGACTCCCTCAAGACCGCCGAACACCTACACTTCCGCATCCACACCGACCCCAACACCACTCTCAGAGGAACGCTCATCTACAGACCCCTCGGACCACGAGCACCATTCAGCGAATCCCTCGCCGACCTCACCAGCACCCATGCACTCACCTCAACGGACTACATCCTCCTCAGGGACCTAAATTTCCACCTGGAGAACAACGACGACACCAACTCCACTACTCTGATCGACAACCTCACCAACCACGGCCTCAGACAACTCGTCAACACACCAACCGACATCGCCGGCCACACGCTTGATCCCATCTACTCCTCAAGTGCCCACGTCACCTTCAACCATACCACCGTCCACTACTGGACCGGCCACCACTGCATCCACTTCACCTACAAGAAACATACCGAGCACCATTGCTCCCAACAACCACCCCGCCGATGCTGGAGCAAAGTTAGGGAAGACCAGCTTACCAACGCCCTCGCCCAGAACCCACCCCCCGACTCCACCGACCCAGACACCGCTGCCCACAACCTCACCCTGTGGATCAACAACTGCGCCAACACCCTTGCGCCACTCAAAAAAAATCCGACAACCAAGCCAGAAGAAAAGCCACCTGGTTCACCGATGAGCTCCTAAACTCCAAATGCGACTGCCAGAAGCTAAAAAAGGAATGGCTCCTCAAACACACACCTGAAAGCCTCACAGTCCACAAGGATGCCACCCGCAAGCACCACCAACTCATCAGACAAGCCAAACGATCCCACTTCAAAGACCGCCTGGACAACAACGCACACGACAGCAAAGAGCTCTTCAGCATTGTGAAAGAACTCTCCAACCCCAGTGCCAACGTTAACGACATCCCTCCATCCCAAGAACTCTGCAGCGCACTGTCCACCTTCTTCCACCGGAAGATCACCGACATCCACGACAGCTTCGACGCCACTCTGACGCCAGACCCCATCCCCGAACACTCCACATGTGCAAACCACCTGCCCTCCTGGACCAACGTGAACGACAACAGAGACACGCAAGATCATGAACTCTATCCACTCGAGATCTCCGTCAGACCCCTGCCCCACCACGTATACAACAAAGCCGATTCTGCCATCACCCCCCAACTACAGAAGGTCATCAACATCTCCTTCGAAACAGTGACATTCCCTGAAAAATTGAAAAACGCCGAAATTCGCGCCCTCCTCAAGAAGCCCAAAGCAGACCCCAACGACCTCAAGAACTTCCGACCCATCTCCCTGCTCCCTTTCCCAGCAAAGGTGATTGAAAAAATCGTCAACACACAACTAACCAGCCACCTCGAAGACAACGGCATCCTAGACCCCTCCCAGTCCGGCTTCAGACGAAACCACAGCACCGAAACCACCCTTCTCGCTGCCACAGACGACATCAGATGCCAAATGGACAATGGCGAAACATCAGCCCTCATCCTCCTGGACCTATCTGCCGCCTTCGACGAGGTCTGCCACCGCACCCTGAAATCACGCCTCCACGAAACCGGAATTCAAGGAAAAGCCCTTGACTGGATCGTCTCATTCCTCTCTGGCAGAATCCAGAGAGTCCGCCTCCCCCCCTTCTGCTCCAAAGCCACCAACATCATCTGCGGCGTCCCCCAAGGCTCATCCCTCAGCCCGACGCTGTTCAACATCTACATGGCCCCTCTCGCACAAGTGGCCCGACAACACAACCTCAACATTCTCACCTACGCCGACGACACCCAGCTTATCCTCTCACTCACCAAAGACCCACGCACGACCAAAACCAACCTCCACGAGGGAATGAAATCCATCGCCGAATGGATGAGAAACAGCCGTCTGAAACTGAACTCGGACAAGACGGAGGTCCTCATCCTCGGACCCACCCCCTCCGCCTGGCACGACTCCTGGTGGCCCACCACATTAGGAACCCCACCGAAACCGTCTGACAACGCTCGCAACCTGGGCTTCATCCTCGACTCCTCCCTCACCTTGTCTAAACAGGTCAACGCAGTCTCCTCCTCCTTCTACAACACACTCCGCATGCTCCACAGAATCTACAAGTGGATCCCGAAAGAAACAAGAAGGACAGTGACACAGGCCCTCGTCAGCAGCAGGCTGGACTACAGCAACGCACTCTACACAGGCATCGCAGCAAAAGACCTACTACGCCTCCAATGCATCCAAAACGCCTCCGCCCGGCTGATCCTCAACGTACCCCGCCACAGCCACATCTCTCCCCGTGGACAAAAGGATCACTTTCAAGCTTCTTACCCACGCTCACAAAGCGCTCCACGACACCGGACCAGCCTACCTAAACAACAGACTCAGCTTCTACACCCCCACCCGTCAGCTCCGCTCCACTAACCTCACCCTCGCCGTCGTCCCCCGCATCCGAAGAAAGACCTCTGGTGGCAGATCCTTCTCATACCTCGCCACCAAAACCTGGAACACCCTCCCCACCACCCTGCGACAGACTCAAGACCTACTCACCTTCAGAAGACTCCTCAAGACCTGGCTCTTCGACCAGTAACAGCAGCTCCCCCCCCCAACGCCTTGAAACCCTCACGGGTACGTAGAGCGCTTTATAAATCCTATGATTGATTGATTGATCCAAAACCACAGACTTTAGATCACTTCTGGACATCAAGAGGAACCTCTGCCTGGAGAAGAGCTGAAGAGCTGAGGAGAAGTGCTGCCCTGCCGGAGACTGTGCTTTGTGGAGTTACCTTGCAGTTGCTGCTTCTGCCTGTGCCAGGGGACAAAAGACTGGACTTTGTGTGCCTTCCTGCTTGTGAAGAAATCTCCAAGCGCTTGTACTGAGCTTGCCTCCTGTTGTTTTAGTCTCAGGGCCATCAAAGACTTCTCCTGCCTGCACCTGGACTCTCTGCTGAGACTCCTGCCCTGCCAAGTGGTGCTCTATCCAGTTCCTGGGGCCGTAAAAGGTGAAGCTGGCAGACCAAGACTGAAAATCCACGCACAGACTGCTGTGCAGGGAAAATATTCACGCACCTTCTGAGACACGGCTTAAAAATGGCGCGCGCCGCCGGCTTTGCGGCAGAAATCGATGCTCCACCGGCTGAAAGATTGATGCACGGAGCTGGAGAAACGATGCACAACACCCGCTGATGGAGGCTGATGACGTTGCAACCAACATTGCACGTTTTTGCTGATACAGTGCAGCAGGATTTTTGACGCAAACCTTGCTTGGCGCGGAAAAACTATGCAACGCCTACCCGGACCTGAGTGCTGCCTGGATCGACCCATTGCTCTCCTGCAGAGAGGAAAAACGACACACGTCAACTCTACTGGAGTATGAGAAACGACACACAGTCTCGCTTGTGGGTGAGAAATCGCACGCCGCTTACCTCTTTCAACGCACACTCGCCCGTGCATGTTATTTTTACGCTACCCAGGTACTTTTCAACGCTAACAGTGTTTTACCCGTTTATAAAAGGATTTAAGACTCTTTGGCTTTTAAAATTAATATCTTGACTTGTGTATGTTGGATTTTCGTTGTTTTAGTCTTGTTTTGTTTAGATAAATATTTCCTATTTTTCTAAACCTGTGTTGTGTAATTTTGTAGTGTTTTCATTAAGTCACTGTGTGTGTTGGTACAAATACTTTACACCTAAAACTCTGAAGTTGAGCCTGCCTGCTTGTGCCAAGCTACCAAGGAGGTGAGCGGGGGTTAACTGAGGGTGATTCTCCTTTGTGACTAGAGTGAGGGTCTTTGCTTGGACAGGGGGTAACCTGACTGCCAACCAAAGACCCCATTTCTAACAATGATATGGCATGTATTACTGGACTTTGAACAATTTGTTTATCTTTGATTTTCTAGTTGCCTCCCTTATGGTGATATAACATCTGCTCCCTACATTATAACACTTTTAATAAAATTAGAGCGCTTGTGTTTCCAACTTACATTGGTTTGTGTCATTTGATCGCTGTTGATGTGTTTGAGACTTTCATTAATCCATCTGATCAGATTTCTATAGTGCTGATATATCACCTTTTGGTCACTTTAGAATTCCCGGGTTTGTAATAGACAAGAAAGGTTTGCGTTTACCTTATACAACAGGATATGGTACAGAATGATATGGTACGTGTACATTAGTATAACACTCGTTTTACCTTTAATATGTCATCATAGAACTTTCAGCAGCCCAGAGGATTTTCACACTGTTCCCTGTGAATTTGGTTCAGCGAGTGATGAATGAGTTATTGGAGCTGCGTTCTGGTTATATTGTAGGTGGCTTTGCCTGGCTTGTGGAGTTGTGTGTAAGGTTTTCAATTGTTTTGTCATCTTCGAGTTTGATAGGTATGCCCTCTGTTAGGTAGATTGGGATGTGAGATGTTGGTGTGTGTGTGTGTTTTGTTTCTTTGTGTTGCTTGATGTCGGGGATCATAACAGTTAACTATACAGAGTATATATAGAACGGGTTTGCCGTGCATTTAGATTTCGGTACATTGCGGACTTATAGGATCTTATGGTCAGGCATAACATAATGCTGCTTTGAGCATGGTAATAACCAACTACATGACATATGTTGTTCTGCGATGAAAGTTTATCTATCTAAAGTGTCGATTTATGTTTCTTTGTATTTGTAACATCTGTGACATATGCTAAGATGATAGCTCAACCCCTCCTCAAAGCTCCTCCTAAACATTTTCACTTTCATTAGAAAACAACATTTCATGGTCAAACAAACAGGCGCGTATAGGATAAGCCATTTTATGGCGAAGAAGACGTATTCTGCTTTGATCGGTTTGGCTAAGATACCATCATAGCATTCAATTCGTAGATGCATTTTTTCAATAGTCACCCATTTTTTCTGTCAACATTTAAACTGTGAACCTTGCAGGATTCAGCTTTTACTTTTTCTGCGAATGTGAGTCCTGGAGCTATTTGAACAGCTGCTACCGAACATGTACTTTAATTGAAAAAGCTAGCATAAAACGGGTGAGTTAATATAACAAGACAACGTGGCCAATCTGTGAGCTTTAAACTGAGATGCTTCTGTCAAATGCAGTTTGTGCTGTAAAGCTTTCTGTATGCTAAAACTGTGCTTATTGCAAGTGCGACCAGAATGTTACCCTAGTTCCTCTGTGAGGATAGAAGCATGTTTTAACCTTGATGCACTGTTTGTCTTGTTCAGATTATGCATGAGTTTGAAGTTCATTTTTAATTGAATTAATAGCAAAAGCAACAGAAATGTTAGCATGGTATGACTGACCCCATCCTATTGGGATTTCTACTACCACTACTCAAAAACACCTTCATGATGAACTACCACCAATTTGAGAAAAAAAACATGATTACGTCCTTGTTGAAACAACTTTACTCTCCCCAAATGACCCATACAACCTTTACTGAATGTCCTTGCCACACTTGAAAAAAACACACATTTCACATAGTTACAAGCCTTTCTCGAAGGCAACCAAGCTATGCGCAATTTCCAGACAGGCTTCAGGTCAGGTTGTAGCACATACCAGGTGCTGACTGCAGTTCTGCGTTATTTAGGGAGACTGATTGATGAAGGTCATTTTGGGGCACAATTATTTTAGATCTCATCATTGGTTATGACTATCACCCACTCCATTCTCATCTCCTGATATTAATTAATAGGAATCGCAGACATGACATTTGAGTGACTTAAGTCTTTTCGTACCTAGAGAGAAGAAAGTGTTATTCACTCCCCTCTTGATTATGATTCTAAAAAAGGCCATCTGTAGGCTCTGTAAGCCTCTTAAGTCATCAGCTCCATCACATCAGATAGATCTCACAAGTTCCTTAGCCAATGTCGGTGGTGGATGACATCTAACTTGCTAAAGCTTTATCCATTAAAGCTGTCTGCAACATTCATATTCTCATTGCCTCAGACCTATCATTGAAGGTACAAGTAGGAAAGTGGTGCAGCACACGCTTCTGGCAGATTAAACTGCTAAAAAGGATTCTACCTTTGTTGATTCAGAATATTATGTGAGTGTAGTCAATCCCTTGATGCAATCACTACCGGATTATGGTAATGTTATCTAAATTGCACTCCCAGACAAACTGATTAGAAGGTCACGGACAGTTCCGAACGAGGCAGAAAAATTCAGAAGTGGTACCATGGAATGGGGTCATTTTTTACCGGCTGCCTGTCAGAGAATGCACTTTGTATAAATCAATCCTTCAAGCCTCCCTTGATTTTAGACACCCCCATCATGCTTTGCAATCTACCAACCTATGGTTGCTGAAAAATATCTAAGACCAAGATGGCACATTTTGGGGGTAGGGCCTATTTCATTGTCACAACATGGGTTTGGAATAATCTTCCATTGCACCGACGGGCTCCTCATCACCTGCAGCTTCTTTTTTTACAGGAAGCTAAATACCCGCCATTTTGCTCTTGTCTGCTATATTGATTTTTCACTTTCTATTTGCTTCTAGAGTTGTGTTTTTTATCTAAAGCACCAAGAAAATACTTGCAACGGGATGTTACAGGTGGATACACTTCTGAAATAGGAAAAATATTATTGATTTATCATGATAGAGACTCAGAAGTTCCAACAAAACTTATCCCAGATATGACACAATGCTTCTTCACTCAGTTCTCTTTGCTTTACTTCCAACTTGGTGGTGCAGACGTTTCCTCTGCCTTGTAATTAGTCCTCTTTGACATTACCAGAAAATCTGTAGCCATCACGTCCTGTTAAATAAGCATGAGAGCTCTATCAGGATCTTTCAGTCTGGTTTATTAATTGTTTCCCTTTTCATCACATTCATCAACAGGTTTGACTTGATGGCCATGGTGTTGTGGGCAAGCTAGCCAAGAGAACGATTACAGTAAGGTGCTGTTGCTTGAAACATTCAGACGTATTTGGGTACATTCATTCCATCCTTGAATATCAATTTTGCAATAATCAATGCTTATTAAATGTCTCATTTAATATAACCAATGCTTGTTGATTATACACATTGGTGGTCATTACAACCCTGGCGGACGGTGTTAAAGCTGCGGTAATACCGCAAACAGGCCGGCGGACAAAAAAAGGGAAATACGACCCGGGCGGAAACCGCCAACTAAGACAGCCACGTTAACACACCGCCTGCCACGGCGGTACAGACAAACAGCGCAGCGGTCACCGCCAACAGACAGGCGGGAGACAATGTACCGCCCACACTATCACAACACACCAATCCGCCACCTTTTCCGGGGCGGATTCACCCCACGAGGAACGAGGACACCATGGATCCAGAACTACAAATACTCCCTGCCCTTGCATTCCTGCTCATCTACGACCAACAGCGACGTAGGCGCAGAACATACCGGTGAGTACAGCACCTACGACACAGGGGAGGGGGGAGGCAAAAGTTACGGGGACACCCACCAAACACCCCCACCCTCGCATATTACAACATACACACCAATGCATTCACAAAAATCACAGTAACAACCCACAATCCCCCCGGAAGAATGCAAAGACAAAGCGAATAGCGGTCAAGCTTTGTATTGTGCCAATATACTACTCATTAAAAAATATACGGATATATATATCACGAAATCTGTCAAAAATAAATGTACAATACAAGAAGTAGTGCAGATATGTACACAACAATGTCCGTGCACCAACAGTCCAAAAATGCATGGGCGACGCCCACAATAGATACCTGACCAAAATCCGAGAGAACACTGCCGGGGCATCAGATAGAAACACTACAGGCACCTCAGGGGGAAGGGAAGGGGGGCACCTCAGCCACATGAATGCGAAGCCAGATCCACGACGGAGCTCCAAGCCCATTGATGTATCCTGGGGAGTGCAAAGCCACAGTCTCTTAAGTCTCTACAGTGGGTGGCTTGCCCACTGTTACATCCTGGGGAGTGCAAAGCCACAGTCTCTCAAGTCACTCCAGTGGGTGGGTTGCCCACTGTGCCATCCTGGGGAGTGCAAAGCCACAGTCTCTCAAGTCTAACAAGTGGGTGGCTTGCCCACTGTTACATCCTGGGGAGTGCAAAGACACATCTTCGCAAGTAGATGCAGTTCTCTACTGGTACTGGGTGGGACTGGTGCCCAGACTGGATGAGTCTCCCCGTGAAAGTACATGTCCTGTCACAGTCCCAGCTGCACATGGGAGAACGATGCCTGATGTGCCGGACTATTCATACCCACACGGTCTTTGCCCTGTTCAGCGGTGCTTTGCCATGACAGTCTTTGCCCTGTTCAGCGGTCTTCACCATGGCAGTCTTGGCCTTGTTCAGCGGTGCTTTGCCATGGCGGTCTTTGCCCTGTTCAGCGGTCTTCACCATGGCGGTCTTGGGCTTGTTCAGCGGTGCTTTGCCATGGCTGGCTATGGACTGTTCAGCGGTGCTATGACATGGCAGTCTTTGCCCTGTTCAGCCGTCTTCACCATGGCGGTCTTGGCCTTGTTCAGCGGTGCTTTGCCATGGCTGGCTATGGACTGTTCAGCGGTGCTTTGCCATGGCAGTCTTTGCCCTGTTCAGCGGTCTTCACCATGGCGGTCTTGGGCTTGTTCAGCGGTGCTTTGCCATGGCTGGCTATGGACTGTTCAGCGGTCTTCACCATGGCGGTCTTGGGCTTGTTTAGCGGTGCTTTGCCATGGCTGGCTATGGACTGTTCAGCGGTCTTCACCATGGCGGTCTTGGGCTTGTTCAGCGGTGCTTTGCCATGGCTGGCTATGGACTGTTCAGCGGTCTTCACCATGGCGGTCTTGGGCTTGTTCAGCGGTGCTTTGCCATGGCTGGCTATGGACTGTTCAGCGGTGCTTTGCCATGGCTGGCTATGGACTGTTCAGCGGTGCTTTGCCATGGCGGTCTTGGGCTTGTTCAGCGGTGCTTTGCCATGGCTGGCTATGGACTGTTCAGCGGTCTTCACCATGGTGGTCTTGGGCTTGTTCAGCGGTGCTTTGCCATGGCTGGCTATGGACTGCTCAGCGGTGCTTTGCCATGGCGGTCTTGGGCTTGTTCAGCGGTGCTTTGCCATGGCGGTTCTGGTACGGATATTGGTGTGTGGCATTACGATCTCCACAATGGACATTGGTGTGTGGCATGACAATCTCCACACTGGACATTGGTGTGTGGCATGACGATCTCCACACTGGACATTGGTGTGTGGCATGACGATCTCCACACTGGACATTGGTGTGTGGCATGACGAACTCCACACTGGACGTTGGTGTGTGGCATGACGAACTCCAAACTGGACGTTGGTGTGTGGCTTGACGTTCCATCATTGCCCAGCGGGGCTGTGGGATTCTGGACCCTCATGGGCTGTGACTCCGGCGGTGGCGGTGGTCTCCTGACCAGTAACAATACTTGGGCCCTCCTGGGCTATGACTCTGGCGGTGGTCTCCTGACCAGTTACAATACTTGAGCCCTCCTGGGCTGTGACTCCGGCGGTGGCGGTGGTCTCCTGACCAGTTACGATACTTGAGGCCTCCTGGGCTGTGACTCCGGCAGTGGTCTCCTGACCAGTAACGATACTTGGGCCCTCCTGGGCTATGACTCTGGCGGTGGTCTCCTGACCAGTTACGATACTTGAGCCCTCCTGGGCTGTGACTCCGGCGGTGGCGGTGGTCTCCTGACCAGTTACGATACTTGAGCCCTCCTGGGCTGTGACTCCGGCGGTGGCGGTGGTCTCCTGACCAGTAACGATACTTGGGCCCTCCTGGGCTATGACTCTGGCGGTGGTCTCCTGACCAGAAACAATACTTGGGCCCTCCTGGGCTATGACTCTGGCGGTGGTCTCCTGACCAGTAACGATACTTGGGCCCTCCTGGGCTATGACTCTGCGGTGGTCTCTGGACCAGTGACGACGGTGCTGGCGGTTGTGTCTGGACCGCCGGAAATGATGGCGCACTTCTCTGCCGTGACACTCACAACAGGTTGGGGAGACTTCCTCGGGACCTTCCCAACCTTCTTTTGAGTTACAGATGACTCACCAATCGCCTTGGATCCCATTTCACTGTTTGTCCCACCAGGAGTCTTGACACGGTCCTGTCGTCCACTCTCCAATTTCGGAGCCTTTATAGGGGGTGGGCTGACAGTGCCTTGGCTCCGGGTCCTACTGCCTGCCCTGGTGGACGGGGCACTCCAAAAACATGGTACACGCACCACTGGTACTGGAGGCATTTTGGCTGAGGTGCAACAACGGGACAGATGAATTGGAGGGGGGGGGGGGCAAAAAGGTCAATTTGACATAGGGACAGTTTCTGACGTACACTGGGATGGGTAGCTGGAGGGACTCTGGGAGTGGAGGAAGAGGAGGTGGTTGTAGGAGGTTTTCACTTTAGATGTTTTGGGTGCAGGTGCAGGTACTGGAGGCTGTCGTGAGGTGGATGGATGTTGGGTGAGTGATTGCCGGCGTTTGTGTAATTTGGGAGGGGGCGTCACAGACACACTGGGAGAGGACACAGGGGACGTGTATATGGCAGTGGAGGTGGTGAGTGCAGGTGAGCGGCTTGTGGTGTTGGGTGTCCTGCTGCGAGTCCTAGTGCCTGTAGATGTGGTGAATGCAGGTGTGTGTGTAGACGACACTGGTAGGGAGGAGGGAGAAGAGGAGGAGGGGGACACAGTGGAGACAGTGGATGTTGCTGTGTCTGTATGGGTCTGATGCTTGTGTGAGTGCCTGTGGTGTGTGTGGTGCCTATTTTTGCTTGAGCTACTTGTGTGTGTTGACTTGTGTGCATGCTGGTCTGTAGGTGTGCTTGAGATGGGCTGGGGTACAGGGGATTGGGTCTGGGTGGAGGAAGTTGGAGGGGGAGGCTGGACACAGGGACAATGGCTGCCATCAGTGCTGAGGCCAGAGATTGCAGGGTTCGCTGAAGGACAGCCTGACCAGAATGGATGCCTTCCAGGAATGCATTACCGTGTTTCAACTCTCGTTCTACACCCTGGATGGCATTCACAATGGTAGACTGCCCAACAGTGAGTGACCTGAGGAGGTCAATGGCCTCCTCACTGAGGGCAGCAGGGGTGAATGGGGCAGGGCCTGAGGTGCCTGGGGCGAAGGTGATGCCAACCCTCCTGGGTGAGCGGGCACGGGGCGAACGCTGAGGGGCTGCTGGGAGGGCGGTGCTGGTAGGGGAGGTGGCGGCTGAACCTGTAGAAGTGGGGCGCACAGATGGTGCTGCCACCACAGGGGAGCTCCCATCGGCGGACGAGTCCGTGTTGCTGTTTGGTGATCCTGTGGCCGACGTGAAGCTCCCCTCGCCCTCCGTCCCACTGGTGAATTCAGAGTCTGTGGTGTGGCCCTCCATGGCCATGTGGGATGCAGCTCCCTCGTGCTCCGGTGCCACTGTACCTCCACCTGTTGATGCTGATGTACAGAAGGACAGGGAGAGCAGAAAAAGGGTGGAGACAGAAGAAAGAGAGTTTTAGTGCATGGCATACCCCTACCGTTGGCGGACAAGACAAACGCAGCAGCCCGCTGCATTACGCCGTGCTCCTGCCCTCTGCACATGCAATTTCTGGGATATGGCCTACATGGCAATGGTAGAAATCTGCCCACATGGATGGCAAAGGGGCAACCATACATCAATTTGCCTTTTTTTTTAGCTGGGCTAGAGTGCCACATGGCCTACATAACGGAGGGGCCTTGCCTACCTAACTCGCCCTGGCCTAGGGACACCCTCAGGCCACCACCCCCACCCAGACTGCTCCACTGCACGTAAAGTCCATAGGATGAGGTTGTACTCACCCCCTTGTGTCTGCTGTGATGTCCTTAAGCGCCCATCCAACTCCGGGTAGGCCACCGCCAGGATCCGGAACATCAGGGGGGTCATGGTGCGACGGGCACCCCTCCCACGTTGGGAGGCCATCCCCAGCTGAGCCTCCGCCGTCTTCTTGCTGCAGCGGCGAAAGCCCTCCCCTCTCTTCCGGCAGTGGGTGCCCCGTCTCTGGTGGGCCCCCAGGGTCCGGACTTCCTTGGCGATGGCACTCCAAATGTCCCTCTTCTGGTGGGCGCTGACCTACATGACATGCACAAGGAAAGAGGAACAGTCATTACCTACAGCACCGTCGTTGTAATTGGCCCCCTCCCAACTCTATCCCTGTGGCCCATTCATCCTCATGCATGACTGTTCTATGTACTCTGCCCCCTTCCCTCATCCACCCAGCCCTATCCACCCAGGTCTAGCCCATACAGCGTGCTCCTTGTGTACTAACCTGTTGGTCTGGAGGACCGTAGAGTAGCGTATACTGGGGGAGGACCCCATCCACAAGTTTCTCCAACTCCTCTGCAGTGAAGGCAGGGGCCCTTTCCCCAGACGCAGCAGCCATCGTCGCTTCCAGACCGAGGTCACAGCAGCACTAGCAGTGTAGGTCCTCTCCTGTCGAAGGTCAGGTATCTAGTGATTGAAGAGATAGAAAATGGTGGTGACGTCCGCGGCGGTGACGTCCGCGGCGGTGCGCTTCATCACCGCCAGCGCACCTGTTCATCGGCTCCTGGGACCCATAGGGTCCAATGCTAACCAATGCAGCATTGCGCCACCCTCTACGACCGCCTACCGCGACGGTGTCCAACGCCAGCGCAGTTACCCCACAATTCCATTGTCCCAGTTTAGAGATCAGGCAGCCGCCATTTCAGGGGCCCACATCGCTTCAATTACTACTGCGTCACACATACCGAGGCCTACACTCAAACCTTTCCCGGATGGGTTAATTGTCTGGTGTAGTCTTGTGTGTGACTGTGGGTACATACCTGGAGGAATGCTGACAGTTTTTTCGCTGTGGCCCTTCTTAGGCACCGTCAGTTGGGACATATGGGAAGATGGCGGAATCCGCCAGTGTACCGACCGCTGGTGGACCTGTTGACAATGGAAGAGCGACATGTCATCGTGACCTACCGGTTTGACCATGCCACAATCCGGGAACTATGTACCCAGTTGGAGCCAGACCTGATGTCACCAATCCGCCATCCAACTGGAATCCTCCCTGACGTGCAGGCGCTGTCAGTGCTCCATTTCTTTGCAAGTGGGTCTTTTCAGACAACAGTGGCCATGGCATCAGTGATGTCCCAGCCTATGTTTTCCAACGTGTTGTCCAGAGTGTTGTCGGCCCTGCTGAAACACGTAAGGAGATACATCATTTTCCCTGAGGTGGCGGATTTGCCTACAGTGAAAGGTGACTTCTATGCCCTTGGACATATCCCCAACGTTATAGTTGCCTTTGATGGGACCCATGTAGCTCTGGTCCCCCCCGCAGGAATGAACAGGTGTACAGGAACAGGAAGAGTCATCATTCGATGAATGTCCAGATGGTCTGTTTGGCAGACCAGTACATCTCGCAGGTAAATGCAATGTTCCCTGGCTCAGTGCATGACGCCTACATCCTGCGGAATAGCAGCATCCCTGATATGATGGGTGAACTCCAGAGGCACCGTGTATGGCTATTGGGGGACTCTGGTTACCCAAACCTGTCCTGGCTACTGACCCCATTGAGGAATCCCAGGACCAGGGCAGAGGAATGGTACAATGAGGCCCATGGGCGGACTAGGAGGGTGATCGAGCGTACCTTCGGCCTCCTGAAGGCCAGGTTCAGGTGCCTCCATATGACAGGTGGGTCCCTATTCTACTCACCGAAGAAGGTGTGCGACATCATCATCGCCTGCTCCATGCTCCATAACTTGGCAATGCGACGCCAGGTGCCTTTTCTGCAGGAGGATGATCCAGATGACGGTGTTGTTGCAGCGTGTGAGCCTGTGGAGCCTGTGGACAGTGATGAGGAGGAAGCTGATGAAGATGAAAACGACAACAGGGAGTCAGTCATACAGCAATATTTTCAATGAGAAACAGGTGAGTACAATTTCATGTTTCACATTATATTACATTTCACACGTCTACCTCTATCCTCTACCTACATTTCACTCTCTATTTGGTAACTGAGTTGTCCCCTTCCATTTCAGTTTCTTTAATTTGTTAACCTACGTGTCAACAGCTTGCACCCTTGAAAGGCTTGTGATGTGTGACATTGGTATGTTGACCTTCCAATGGGTAACCTTTTTTAACACTGTAATTGGCGATACAAAGTTCACAATCATTGACTGACTCCAATATTATTGAGGTTTCAAGGGTGTTTATTGAAGTGCATAAAAATATAGGGGGGTTGTGAAATGGGGAGAGGTCATGGTGGAAGAATGTCCATGGCAGAGTCCTGTCTATTAGTCTCACAGGTACATTGCACATCTGGCCATTGGAAGTGAAGCTGGGGCAGTTCCAATCTGGACAGGGTAACAAAGTGGGACAGTGGGGGTACAATCAGGGTGGTCTTATTTCCTGGCGGGGGTCTTGCCATCTTGGTCTGTCCTGTTCCTGGATCTCAGGGCCCGCTTTCGTGGTGGTTGTCCGTCTGCAGGGGGTGGGATGCTGGTGTGGTGGTCCTGTCCACTAGCGCCAGCGGAGGCTGTGGGCATTTCATCGTCCTGGCTAGTGTCAGGGGCCCCTTGGAGTGCCACGGTGTCCCTCAAGGTCTTTTGAATGTCCGTCAGCACCCCTACGATGGTGCCCAGGGCGGAGCCGATGGTTCTGAGCTCATCCCTGAACCCAAAATACTGCTCCTCCTGCAGACGCAGGGTCTCCTGCAACTTGTCCAGGACCGTTGCCATCATCTCCTGGGAGTGGTGGTATGCTCCCATGATGGAGGATAGGGCCTTGTGGAGAGTGGGTTCCCTTGGCCTGTCCTCCCTCTGTCGCACAGCAGCCCTCCCAGTTCCCCGGTGTTCCTGTGCCTCCGTCCCCTGGACCGTGTGCCCACTACCACTGCCCCCAGGTCCCTGTTGTTGTTGGGGTGGTGGGTTAGCCTGGGTGCCCTGTAGTGGTGGACACACTGCTGATTGACCTGTCCTGGTTAGGGAGGTATGGGCCCACTGGGTGGGTGCTGTGCTGGGGTTACCAGAGGGTGGAAGCTTGGTGTTGGGCTGTGGCTGGGCAAGGGGAACCGACTGTCCTGAGGCTCACGATGGTCCGGGCTGGTCATCAAGATCCAGTAGGGCAGAGCTGCTGTCGTCACTTTGGGCCTCTTCTGGGGGTGGAGTGGTGTTGTCTGGACCCTCTGGTGTGGTGAAGTTCCTTCGAGTTCCTGCGGGGGTATAAGTACATGATTATTGCATGTGTGTGTTTCATGGTGTGCAATGGTTGGGTGTGCGTGAACCCCAGTGCAGGCATTCCTGTGTGGGGGCTTGTGTGGTGATGGTTGGGGGTGTTGTGGGTCTGTGCAGTGGGCATGCTTTAGAGATGGGTGTCCATGCTTAGTTGTGTCATGCAGGTCTTGGGGTTGGGATGGGTGGTTGGTGTTATGGGTAGATTAGTGAGGAGTTAGGGTGATAGGGGAGGGTGTGAGGGTGGGGGTGTGTGATAGCATGCAGGTAGGGTGCGGGATATGATAGTGAAGATTTGACTTACCAGTGTCCGTTCCTCCAACGACTCCTGCGAGGCCCTCAAGATGCAAGATGGACAAGACTTGCTCCTCCCATGTTGTTAGTTGTGGGGGAGGAGGCGGGGGTCCGCCGCCAGTCCGCTGTACCGCGATGTGGTGCCTGGATACCGTGGAACGCACCTTCCCCCGTAGGTCGTTCCACCTCTTCCTGATGTCCTCCCTATTTCTTGGGTGCTGTCCCACAGCGTTGACCCTGTTGACTATTCTTTGCCATAGCTCCATCTTCCTGGCTATGGATGTGTACTGTACCTGTGAGCCAAATAGCTGTGGCTCTACCCTGATGATTTCCTCCACCATGACCCTGAGCTCCTCCTCGGAGAAGCGGGGGTGTCTTTGGCGTGACATGGGGTGTTGTGTGTGATGTGTGGGGTGGTGTATGTGTTGATGAGTGTGGTGAGTGTAGTGGTATGTGGTGTTTTGTGCGTGGATGTTGTGTGGGTGATGGTGTAGTGTGCCTCGGTGTGATGGTGTTATCTATTCTGTGCTGTCTCTCTCTGGCCTTCGTCTCTAATTTGTGGTCGTAGGGGTTTGTGGGTGATGTGGGTGTGTGTTTTATATTGTGTTGGGTGTGTGGGAGTGGTGTGTGTATGTGTATCAGGTGTGTGTATTTGGAATTGTCCAATGTGGCGGTGTTTTGGAGCTGTGTGTGTATTTTGAGCGCAGCGGTGTGTACCGCCAATGGAATACTGCGGTTGAAAGACCGCCGCGTGGATTCGTGGGTCGTAATGGCATGGGCGTGTTTCTGTTGGCGTGGAGGTGGAGGATTTGTTTCCGCATATTTATCGCTGACCTTTGGTGTGGCGGACTTGTGTGGGTGTCTGAATTTCGGCGGATTCCGTGATGTGTGTCATAATAGCTGTGGCGGTCTCCCGCCACGGCGGCGGTGTATTGGCGGTCTTCTGCACGGCGGTAAGCGGCTTTTACCGCCAATGTTGTAATGACCCCCATTGTATTCCACCTGTTAATTTTGAGTAACTGCCAAAACATGTGCTCTTCATAATGTGATCTATATTGAACATGTGCCACAATCAGGAGGATAATTGCCGATGTTGAAGCAGATATGTTAATTAGAGATCATTAATGAATGTTTGTGCGTTTTGATGAATAAGAAAATGTTAGAAAATTAAGGTAGAGAAATAACGTGCACGTTTGAAAAATGTGCCCACGAAGAGTGATTACCAGAATTCACGAATTATACTAAAATGACAAAAAATGCGTAAAATATTGAAAATGCATAATAAAAATGTAGTAATATGACATATTGAGATGTATAACGTATGTTTGGCATTATATTGTAGAGCTAACTTAGCTGAAGTTGTGGCCTAGTTTTGCCAGGCCTCGTGCAGAAGCCGCATTATTAGTGCAATGTAGAGAAGCCAATGTGCCGAACTGACCATGAACCATTTGCTTTTAAAGTCTGCTTAGCTAGAATTTTCTGCAATGTACAGACGGACAGGAGATGAGTGAATCAAATCACAACATATGTTGTGTAGAGCAGACAAGATGTTCTTTCCCAGGACTCGAACAATAGAGACACTAACTAAAGAAGAAGATGCAACATTTTTGATACCTGATGAGCCGGATGATAAGAACATCATACAGTGAACCAATCAACGAACTGAGAACAACATAATCTTAGAATTTATAGATTTGTAAAATAAGCATTATTGGTTAGGGTAATAACTGGTGATTGACTGACCAATTATGAATTAGGGGGATAGACTGGGTAACCTTAATAAAATGTCATGACAAAGGCAAAATCTTCAGATGTGAGGGGGGAACTGAAGCAGATATTAGATGTCGGAAGACACGATTCGAGATTCTGTCATTGGTCTCATGCTCTTGAGAGCCTGATGTGTTGCTGATCGATTTTTGACCTGAAGACGAAGACTGACTTTGTTGCTGATCCATTCTGTGGATAGGTAGCTATGACAATGTGACTGTTAACTTTTGTGTCTTTCTTTCTAGGTACCAACTGCGCTGTTTAAATAGTTTTTCTTTTAGCTAGATGTTTTCAAAATTTTTCACATGAACTCCCACATCCTAATGCTAATCTGGGTTAGGTAAGGTTCCCTTGGGTGACGCTGACAGTGACAAATGATTGACAAACTGACTGCTGAACTCTGCTATTAATGCTGTTATATTCATCTTTGCATATGTTTTCTCAAGTTCTGATTAGATTGTGTTATTGGAGGATAATTGCTCATGGCAAGTAACTTTATTTCAAGGTAAAGAAAGATTAATCGCTTAAATGAAACAAAACAGAGCTAAGTCTTTTAATAATTTCTGACAATAAGAACTAGTGTGATTTATTGTTTGGGTGGGAATCCAAGATACAGCTAAACAGACATTAAGGAAAGATATATTTCCTGTAACCAGCTCTCCCCTGAGAATTAGGAGATAAGAAATAGAGCAAGTTTATCAAAACTATTATTGGCAAGAGATTATGCAGAAAACAATGAAGCCCTTTAGTCAAGTTGATTGTTTTTGAGTTTGGACGTTGCTTCAGAGACTCTGCGGGCCTTATTTATACTTTTTGGTGCAAAACTGCACTAATGCACAATTTTTTAGCACCAGCTGGGCACCATATTTATGGAATGGTGCAAGCCGGTGCAAAGGGTAGGCTAGCGTGAAACAAAATGACGTTAGGCAGGTAGAGTCAAAATAAATGACTCTAACCAGATTTTTGTCATTTTTTGACGCTAAGGGGCATATTTATACTCTGCACTGAATTAGCATAATTTTTTTGTTCTCTAATTTGGTGCAAAACTAACTCCATAATTATACTTTGGTGATAGACACATCTAGTGCCAAATTTATGGAGTTAAAGTCATTTTTTGGAAGTGGAAACTTACCTTAATGAGATGCAAGGTAGGCGTTCCCGTGCAAAAAAATTACTCTATCGCCTTAACGCCATATTTATACTCCCATGCAAAAATGTACAAAAGGGAGGGAGGAGGGGTCAAAAAAGGGGCCCCATTTTTTAAAGCCTGGTTCAGGGCAGGCGTTAGGAGACTTGTGGGCCTATTTCCATGGTGGAACACCAAGGAATAAACCCACAGGTGGCCTCCCAAGGCCCCAGGGGCACCCACACCAGAGGGACTGCGGAGGATGGGGGACCCCATTACAGGTAAGTACAGGTAAGTATTTTATTTTATTTTTGAAAGTGCCATAGGGGGCCCTGAAATGGGCCCCCTTACATGGCACAGGGTGCAATGGCCATACCCAGGGGACCCTTGTTCTCTGTGCTAGCCATTGGGGTGGTGGGCAGGAGTCCGCCTTTTCTAAGGCAGGAGTCCTGTGGCATAGTAGGTTAAGCACCGTAAAAGGATGCTAATCTGGTTAGAGTCATTTGTTTTACTCTAACCTGCCTAAAGTAATTTTTTGGTGCTAAACCCTCTTCTTCTATAGTGCCAGCCCCACCCGACTAAAGTCATTTTTTTTACTCTAGCCTACCCTTTGCACCGGCTTGCACCATTCCATAAATATGGTGCCCGGCTGGTGCACAGAAATGGTGCAAGCCGGTGCTAAACTTTTTGGTACAAAACTGAGTTAGTGCAGTTTTGCTGCAAAAAGTATAAATAAGGGCCAATATTTTGTAAGTTTGTGCCACGATTTCATCAAAAAATGACATTAATGCAGTGCAAAAAAAGTATAAATCAGGGCCTTGGTGCTAGACGGGTCTAGCACCAAAGTATAAATATGGAGTTAGTTTTGCACCGAATTAGAGTTAAAAAAATGACGCCAATTCGGTGCAAACAGAGTATAAATATGCCGCAGAGTATAAATATGCCCCTAAATATGGCGTTAAGGCCATAGAGTCATTTTTTGCATGGGAAGGCCCACCTTGCATCTCATTAAGGCAAGGTAGGTCTCCACTTCTAAAAAATGACTTTAACTTCATAAATTTGACTTTGGCAGTGTTGGGGGGAGGCTCCAGCCCTTCCCCTGCAGCCTTGGGCGGCTACCCACTGGGGCTGCTGCTGTTGGTGGAGGTGCTGGTGTTGCGGATGCCAGTGGTGGGGGGAGGCTCCAGCCCTTCTCCTGCAGCCTCGGATGGCTGAAACACCATGGTTGGTGGTGGGGGCTCAGAATCAGTCCCAGCACCAAGCCTCCTGTCCTTTCTGCCTACAGGTGCAGGCCCCTTGCCATTCCCTTTCGCAGCTGGTGGTGTCTCCTTTCCCTTTCCCTTGGCAGGTGGTGGTGCCTCCTTGCCCTTCCCCTTGGCAGCTGGTGGTGCCTCCTTGCCCTTTGCCTTGGCAGCTGGTGGTGCATCCTTGCCTTTCCCCTTGGCAGCTAGTGGTGCCTCCTTTCCCTTCCCTTTGGCAGCTGGTGCAGGCACACTGTCAGTGCTGATGGCTGGTTCCCTCGAGCCTTTCCCACCTGCAGTAGCTGCCGACACTACTGTGGCCGTGGACTGGGTGGCTGAGGTGCTTGCTTGAGTGTGACTGGGAGGGTGGTGGACGAGGTTGAAGGAGGGGGACACAATGGAGGCAGTGGATGTTGGTATGTCTGCATCTGGATGGTGTTTGTGTGAGTGCCTGTGGGATGATGTGTGGTGCTTGTGTTTGCCTGAGCCACTCCTGTTTGTTGTATTGGGTGCATGCTGGTCTGAATGTGTGCTTGGGATAGGTTGGGGGTGAGGGGAATGGGACTGGATAGAAGAAGTTGGAGGGGGGAGGGACAATGGCTGCCATCAGGGAGGAGGCTAGAGCCTAGATTGATCACTGTTGGGCCGCCATGTCAGAGTGAATGCCCTCTAGGAATGCATTTGTTTGTTGCAAATGGGCTGCCAGTCCCTGAATGGCATTCACTATGCCCAAGAGAGATGGATTGCAGGAGGTCAACAGCCTCCTCTCTCAGGTCAGCAGGGCTAACTGGGGCAGGGTCTGAGGTGCCTGGGGCGAAGGAGATGTCCACCCTCCTGGATGAGCGGGCATGGGAAACACGCTGAGGGGCTGCTGGGAGGGCGGTGCTGGTACGGGGTGGCGGCAGTACCTGTAGTTGGGGTGGGCACATAGGTGTCCGCCACCAGCAGGGAGCTTCCATCGAAGGAGGTATCATGGTCCGAACTGTCCCCTCCTGCCTCCGCCATGGTGCTCCCCTCACCCTCTGTCCCACTTATGCCTCACTGTTGGTGGATTCGGCCTCCTTGTCCCTGTGGGATGCAGCTCCCTCTGTCGATGGTACCTCTGCTCCTCCGCCAGATGATGCAAATGCACATAAGGAAAGGGTGACAAAACAAAAAGGGGGGGAACAGACAAAGGATACACTTGGTCAATGGCAGCAACAACACCACCGTTGGCATACACAACACACACACACACACAAACACACACATGGAACAGCCCTACGCACTAGGCAAAACACTACCAGTCATAATGCTAGTCACCAGCCCATGGACAGGAATACCTAACACCAATAGCAGCATACCTGACACCCACAGACCCCTGCCCAGTAGTTGATTCCTACTAGCTTGGTAGGAGGTGGTGTTCATCAGCCCCTGCCCAACATGTGACCTACCCTGCAACGTCCGGCCTAGCCTAGGGGCAGCCCACGGGCCCACTTCCCCCACCCGGAGACCACCCCACCATGCGCAAGTAGTGTATTGGGAAACTGTACTCACCCCCTTGAGGCTGCTGTGATGCCCTCAAGCACCCATCTAGCTCTGGATAGGCTACCGCCAGTATGCAGGCCATCAGGGGGATCAGGGTTCAACGGGCACCCCTTCCTCGTTGGGAGGCCATCCCCAGCTGGGCCTCCACCATCTTCCTTGCCCAGCATCTCAGGTCCTCCCACTGTTTGCGACAGTGGGTTCTACGCCTGCCGAAGACCCCCAGGTTCACACCATATACCCTTTCTCTGATGGGCGCTGACCTGCAGAAAAAAACCCATAGAAAAAGGTATCAGTCATACCATCAGGCCTGTTACACTCATGACCCACCATAGCCCTCACATCCCCTTATGCACACACATTGCCCACCATACATGCAGCACGCTGCCCAGAACTGTTCCAGCACCCCCCACCCCCACATGAGGCCCTAACACACAGCACTCCATGCATCCATGCCCCTTGCATCATGCTCACAGTGTACTCACCTGTTGGTCTGGAGGCCCGTACAGCATTAAGTACTGGGGTAGGACCCCATCCACTAGTCTCTCCAACTCTGCAGCGGTGAAGGCAGGGGCCCTTTCCCCAGTGATACGAGCCATGGTAGGTTCCAGACACAGCTCCCAGCAACACTTGCAGTGTAGGTCCTCTCCTGTTGAAGGTCAGGTAGCAAGTGAGTGAACAGATAGAAAATGGATGTCCGCGGCTGTGTGTACCATCACTGCCAGCGTACAATACCATTCAATCAATCAATCAATCAAACATTTGTAAAGCGCGATACTCACCCGCTAGGGTCTCATTGCGCTGAAAGTGGTGGGTGGGAAGGATCTGCTACTGCTCGAATAGCCAGGTCTTGAGGTGTTTCCTGAAGGTCAGGAGGTCCTGGGTCTGTCATAGGTGGTTAGGGTGGGTGTTCCAGGTCCTGGCGGTGAGGTGGGAAAAGGATCTGCCGCTGGCTGTAGTTTGATGGATGTCAGGGACGGCGGCTAGGGCAAGCTTGGCGGATCGGAGCTGGCGGGTGGGAGAGTGGAAGGTGAGTCGCTCGTTGAGGTAGCAGTGTTGTGAATACCTTTGTCGGCGTGGATGAGGAGTTTGAAGGTGATCCTCTTGGTTACTGGAAGCCAGTGTAGGTCTCTGAGGTGGGCTGAGATGTGGTCGCGGCATGGGATGTTGAGGATGAGGCGTGCAGAGGCGTTCTGTGTACGTTGAAGTTTGTTCTGGAGCTTGGCTGTGGTTCCTAATTAGAGCACATTGCCGTAGTCCAGTCTGCTGCTGACAAGCGCATGGGTGACAGTCCTTCTTCTTTCAATGGGGATCCATCTGAAGATCTTGCGAAGCATGCAAAGGGTGTTGAAGCAGGAAGATGAAATGGCGTTGACTTTATGGGTCATGTTGAACGATGAGTCCAGGATGAAGCTTAGATTGCGTACATGGGTGGAGGGAGTAGGTACGGTTCCTAGTGTGGCTGGCCACCAGGTGTCGTCCCATGCAGAGTGGTTGGAGCCGAGGATGAGGGTCTCTGTCTTGTCTGAGTTAAGTTTGAGGCGGCTCTTCTCCATCCAGTTTGCTATGGCGTGTAGTCTGTTGTGGAGGTTGGTATTTGCGGTGGCGGGGTCTTTGGTGAGTGAGGGGATCAGCTGGGTGTCATCGGCGTAGAAGACGATGTTGAGGTTGTGGGATCGGACGATGTTGGCGAGCGGTACCGTGTAGATGTTAAAAAGAGTTGGGCTGAGGGAAGACCCTTGGGGAACGCCGCAGAAGGTGTTGGTGGCTTCTGACAGGAAGGAAGGGAGGCAGACTCTCTGAGTTCTGCCAAAGAGGAAGGATGTGATCCACTCCAGGGCCTTGTGGCTGATTCTGGCGTTGAAGAGGCAAGTGCATAGGGTGTGGTGGCAGACAGTGTCAAAGGCAGCCGAGAGGTCCAGGAGGATGAGGGCTGAGGTTTCACCTTTGTCGAGCATGAACCTGATGTCGTCGGTTGCAGAAATGAGGGCGGTCTCGGTCCTGTGGTTCCTACGGAATCCAGATTGGGAGATGTCCAGTGTGTTGTTGTCCTCTAGGAAGCGGGTCAGGTGGCCGTTGACAATTTTCTCTATGATCTTTGCCGGGAAGGGTAGGGGGGAGATGGGTCGGTAATTCTTGAGGTCTTCGGTGTCAGCTTTGTGTTTCTTTAGTAGGGCGTTGACTTTGGCGTGCTTTCAGCTCTCCAGGAAGTTGGCGGTCTCGAAGGAGCTGTTGATGATTATGCGGAGTTGGGGGGCGTTGATGGGGCTCGATTTATTGATGACATGGTGGGGGCAGGGGTGGGAGGGAGACCCGGAGTGGATGGTGCTCATGGTTTTAGAGGTGTCCTCGTCATTGATGTGGGTCCAGGAGAGCAGGAGGTTGGTGTGGTTGTGTGCGTTGGGGTTGGTGGTGGTCGTGGGGGGCGAGGAGTTGAAGCTGTTGTGGATTTCTGTGATCTTACGATGGAAGAAGGTGGTGAGGGAGTCGCAGAGGTCTTGCGATGGAGAGGGGTCGGTGGAGCATGACCTGGGGTTGGTGAGTTCTTTGATGATGCTGAAGAGCTCTTTGCAGTCGTGGGCGTTGGTGTCGATGCAAATTTTGTAGAAGGATCTTTTGGTGGTCCGGATGAGCTGGTGGTGCTTGCGGATGGCTGTCTTGAGGGCTGCGTGGTTGCTCTCTGTTGGTTCGTAGCACCACTGCTTCTCGATTTTCCGGCATTCTTTTTTGGAGGTCTGAAGGTCGGCGGTGAACCAGATGGCCTTGGTGCTGGTGTGGTTGTTGGAGGATTTCCTAAGCGGGCGAGGATGTTGGCGCAATTGTCTAACCAGTGTTTGAGGTTGAGGGCCGCTGTGTTGGGGTCGGAGGTGGCGGGGCCTGGGCGAGGATGGAGATCATTTAGTCTTCTGAGATCCTGTTTCAGCTACAGCGGGGTATCTGTTGTGGTTGGCGGTGAGTGGCGGATTTCTGGAAGGAGAAGTGGACGTAGCGGTGGTCGGTCCAGTGGAGTTCGGTGGTGTGGCTGAAGGTGACGTGGCTGCTGGTGGAGAAGACTGGGTGGAGTGTGTGGCCTGCGGAGTGGGTGGGCGTTGCGACCAGTTGTTTGAGACTGAGGTTAGAGAGGTTGTTGATCAGAACAGTGGTGTTGCTGTTGTTAGTGTTCTCGAGGTATAAGTTCAAGTCACTGAGGAGAATGTAGTCTGTGGAGGCAAGGGCCTGGGTGCTGATCATGTCGGCGATGGAGTCGCGGAACACTGACCACTGTAACCCATAGGGCCCAATGACAACCAGTGAGGAGTTGCACGGCGGTACTCAACCGCCTCCCGCAACGGCGCGAAACATCAGCGGCATTACCTCATTTCCACATGTCCATCCACACAGGACAGGCGGATGCAATTTCAGGGAGGGGCAGGCTATGGCACCTAACTGTGTCACAGTGCACATAGGCACCATTTGGGCCTATCCAACATCATACTGTTACAGTCACAACATGCAATGCAGTGTAGTGTTTGGAAATGTGGAATCCTGACAAGATGGTCATCGTTTTGCCCCCTAGATAACAACTGCTGTGGATGAACAGGAGCTGGAGACATCCCCCCGTGTACGGAACCCTGGTGGACTTGGCAACAATGGAGGACAGGCACATTATCTTCACCTATAGACTAGACAGGGCCACAATCACAGAGATGTGTGCCCAATTGGAGCCAGACCTGATATCTGCTATCTGTCAGCCCACTGGGATCCCCCCTCTTGTGCAAGTCTTATCTGTGCTCCATTTCTTGGCAACTGACTCCTTCCAAGTAACAGTGGGCTTGGCAGAAAGAACGTTTCAGCCAATGTTCTCAATAGTGCTGACCAGAATGTTGGCTGCCCTGCTAAAACACATGAGCAGCTACATTGTTTTCCCCCAGGTGGAGGATTTGGCCACAGTGAAAGCTGATTTCCATGCAATGGGACATATCCCCAACATTAATGGGACTATTGATGGTACAGATATTGCATTCTACCCCCCAGAGAAATGAACAGGTCTTCAGAAATCGAAAGAGAATTCACTCGATGAATGTGCAGCTAGTGTACCTGGCGGATCAGTACATCTCCAATGTCAACCCAAAGTATCCTGGGTCTGTGCATGATGCCTATATCCTGAGGAATAGCAGCATCCCATATGTGATGGCTCAACTCCAGAGGCACCGGGTGTGGCTAATAGGTGAGCCCATGGTTCCCACCCAGAATATGTTGGTGTATGGGTATGGTGTTGGCCATAAAGGTTAGTGTGTGGCTATCAGGTATCCCTCGATATTTGCAGGTGACTCTGGTTACCCCACCCTCTCATGGCTACTGACCCCTGTGAGGAATCCCAGGACAAATGCAGAGAAATGTTACAATGAGGCACATGGGCGGACAAGAATAATAATAGAGAAGACATTCAGCCTCCTGAAGGCCAGGTTTCGTTGCCTCCATCTAACAGGTTCCCTGTACTACTCACCCAAGGTTTGCCAGATCATCGTGTATGCTGCATGTTGCATAACCTTGCCTTGAGACGCCGGGTGCCTTTTCTGCAGGTGGATGAGGCTGGAGATGGCCGTGTGGCAGC
This sequence comes from Pleurodeles waltl, assembly GCF_031143425.1. Lineage (NCBI taxonomy): Eukaryota > Metazoa > Chordata > Amphibia > Caudata > Salamandridae > Pleurodeles > Pleurodeles waltl. Next base: position 1,283,519,552 of record NC_090444.1, on the reverse strand, counting down.
AGCGGACCCTATGGACAATGAAGATGAGGAGGCAGAGGATGAGGATGAGGACAACAGAACAGCTATTAGATGACAGTACTTCCAGTGACACACAGGTAAGACACTGTAACTTCACTTTGCATTGACAGTTTTGTATTTGACATTGTACATGGCAGGCAGATTCTCCCAATTCTATGGCCACTTACTGTGCTCTTTGGCATCTCTATTTTCAGATATCTGTGCCCCACTCTGGCACCTGGTGTGTTGACTGCAGCCAACTACAGGTAATTCCTGTGTATACATTACTGTACAGTTGTATTGCAGTGTTTAAACCTTGTGAAATGAATAAAAACTTAAATCATTTGACATACTCCATATTTGTATTTTTTAAGGGTGTTTATTTAAGTGCTAATAAGTAAAGGGGTATGTGCAATGGGCTGGGGTAATGGTGGAAGAAAGTCCAGGATAGAGTCCAGTCTCTTTGTGTCACAGGTACATTGTCCAAGGGGGCATAGGAAGTGGAGCAATGGCAGTTCAAGGTGGACAGGGTGACAGAATGGGACACAAGGGTGACAATCAGGAGAGTCTTATTTCTTGGTGGGGGTCTTGGCAATGTTTCTCTGCCTTCTGACTGGATCTCAGGGACCATTTGTGGGGTGGTTCTCCTTCTGCAGGGGGAGGGGTGCTGGTGGCCTGTTGTTCCTGTGGCAGGGCCTCCTGTCCACTAGCAGCAGCAGAGGTGGAGGGCTGTTCATCGGTGTGGCTAGTGTCAGGGGCCCGGTGGTGTGCCACGGCCTCCCTCATGGTGTTGGCCATGTCTTGCAGCACCCCTACAATGGTGACCAGGGTGGTGTGGATGTCCTTCAGGTCCTCCCTGATCCCCAGGTACTGTCGCTCCTGCAGCCGCTGGGTCTCCTGCAACTTGTCCAGTATCTGGCCCATTGTCTCCTGGGAATGGTGGTATGTTCCCAGGATGCTGGTGAGTGCCTCCTGGAGAGTCGGTTCCCTGGGCCTGTCCTCCCCCTGTCGCACAGCAGTCCTCCCAGCTTCCCTGTTTTCCTGTGCCTCTGTCCCCTGAACTGTGTTCCACACTGCCACAGACCCCAGGTCCCTGATCGTCCTGTGCTTGTGGGGTTGCCTGGGGTCCCTGTAGTGGTGGACACACTGCTGATTGATGTGTCCTGGGGACGTAGGTATGGGCCAGCTGCTTGGGTGCTGTGCTGGTGTTTCCTGAGGGGGAAGGTTCTGTGGTGGTAAGGGACTGTGCCTGGGTAACTGACTGTCCGGAGATCCCTGATGGGCCAGGGTTATCCAGATCCAGGCATCCAGAGCTGCTGTCATCACTGTGGGCCTCTTCTGGGGGGGACTGGATGTTGCTGGCACCTCCTTTCCAGTTACATTGTGTGAGGGACCTGTTGGGATGTAAATGCAGTGTTATTGTTACTGCGTGTGACATCTAGTGCTTGAGTGTGTTGCCCTGTATGGTTGTGATCGCCCTGTCAGCTTTGCCTTGTGTGAGTAATGATTTTGTGGGCTCGGTGATTCTCTCTAATGTGTATGCTTTAGTGATGGGTGTCTATGTAGGGCTATGAGTGATGTCCATGCATTGGTGGTACATGCAGGGCTTGATATTGGGATGGGTGGGTTGTGATGGTGAGGTGTATGTGAGGTGGTGGGGTGGTGGGGGTGAGGGTAGGGGTATGTGATGGCATGCAGGTAGGGGGGGTGATAGTAATAGATATTTGACTTACCAGAGTCCAGTCCTCCTGCTACAGCTGCCAGACCCTCAGGATGCAGTATTGCCAAGACTTGCTCCTCCCATGTTGTTAGTTGTGGGGGAGGAGGTGAGGGTCCACAGCCAGTCCTCTGTACAGCTGTCTGGTATCTTGCAACCACAGAACGCACCTTCCCACGTACGTCATCCCTTGTTCTATGGTGCTGTCCCACAGTGTTGACCCTGTCCAGGATTCTCCGCCATAGCTCCATCTTCCTTGCAAAGGATATCTGCTGCACCTGTGATCCAAATAGCTGTGGCTCTACCCGGATGATTTCCACAACCATGAGAACCTGGGGTGTCTTTGTGGTGCCATGGGTGTAGTGTATGTGGTGTGTGTGAGGGTGTGTGGGGTGATGTGTTGGGGTGTGTGCTATGCAGTGCGTGGATGGTGTATGGGTGATGGTGTTATGTGGCTCTGGTTATGTGGGTGCTATTGCTGTATCTCTCTCTGTTGTCAATTTATTTGAGTTGTAAAGGGTTATGGGTAGTGTGTGTGTGTGTTTTATAGTGGTGTGGGTGAGGTGTTTGTATGTGTGTCAGGTGTGTGTAGTTTGAATTGTCCAATGTAGTGTTGTTTTATATGTGTGTGTGTGTATTTTGAGCGCTGCGGTATGTACTGCCAATGGTTTACTGCCATTGAATGTCCACCGCGGTGATTCATGGGTCATAATACTGTGAGTGTGGTTCTGTAGGCGTAACGGTGTGGGTTTTGCTACTGCCACTTTATCAATGACCTTTGGGCTGGCGGACTTGTGTGTGTGGCTGTATAGTGATGGATTGCTATGTGTGGGTCATAATATGGGTAGCAGTAAACCGCTGCGACGGCGGTATGTTGGTGGCAGTCGGCATGGTGGTTAGCAGGACTTACCGCCTATGTCATATTGAGGTCCATAGTCTATCAGTGCTCATAGACTTAGGTGCTACAGGTAACTTCCTTGATCTGGCTCTAGCAGCCAATCTGGGAGTGTCATGTGTTAACAAGGCAGTACTCGAACCAGTTAGCGCAGTTGATGGCTCAGCCTTTTCTCCTGGCCTTATTTGGCTTCACGCAAATCCATTAACCATAGTTAATTCAGGTGAGTGGCTCGTACACAACACATTATGAAAGATTAGAGAGAGGTGTTAACTCTCAGATGAGGCCGAAGGGATTTTCAAGGAATGGGTTCTAGTAAGCTGAAGGACCGATACCGTAATAATTCACATGATGGTGCAGCATATTTAGAGGGTTACAGCTGAATGATCGTTGATTGCAAATGGGTGTATATCTGGTTAGAGTTTTTGAAGTTTATGAAAGGGCATTGCCGAGGGTTGCTTTTTAAGCAAAACGTCCACAATACGTGCGGCGTCTCTCTGGATACATCGCGGACGCACCCTGGAGTTTCTCCAATCCGGGTTCATTGTTTTACCGGCCTGACTCACGCCCGCATGCTGACTGCTTCGGCACCAGCCCTAGTTAACAAGTAAGTGGTTAACCCCTTCAGGATTTATCCTTCTCATCCCTAGAGTCGACCTAACCATAAATCTCAAAACCACACTCTGCACTGACTGTATATATCACCTTCACTTACCTGCACTTCAGCACTTTCACTGTATTTTTAGGAGCACCTACTGAGACAAATGTAAAAATATAATACTCTTTTGCGAACAAAATTACATGTTCAACCAATATTTACATGAAAAACGTCTGGATTAATATGATCAAAAGTAATATATGAAGTAATAAATTTCTTTTTGTATTACATTTATGGTACACAGAAAATTTCTAAAGCGTTTATACTCCGCGGAAGTCTAGATTACTTCCCCCTTGCATTCACCTTTAATGTAACTACATTAATTACCCTGGTCATAAGGGTTAGAGGGTATTTGCCTCATTGTTTTACCTGAACATCAGGATGGGCAGACGGAATACCACCATTTTCAGATGGAAATCTAAATACCACCCTTTTCTAAAGAGAGCCTCTGGATTTGAAGATTCTTGAATGTTTAGGGCATCATGGGCGGCCAGCTAGCCTGGTCTTTGTAAAAAGAGGTGGGATATGGATGGTGCGGTTACAAAAAACGGTTTCTCATGGGGCTAGTGAGTATTTGGGAAGAATAAATAAGAGGCTGTTAAAGTAGCCAGTTTGACATGTAATTCAGATTTCGTCAAAGATAGTGGGGCCATGAAAAGAAACATGAGTAAACAATCTTACAATAGGTAAGCATATTTTATAACATAATTAATACAAGGGTAAAGTACTTGCTTGGTCTACAAGAGTGAGTCAGAACAGAAGCATAACAGAGAAAAATTATAAACCTGTGGTAGAATGTATTATGGAGGATCCAAGAAGAATCCAGGCTTTATTTTTATAGCATTAAAAAGTATAATACCATGAATTAAGCTTAGATAGGTGATTGATTATAAGATATTGTTCATGTTTAAAAGGCTCAAATGAACAGACTTGATTTATCATTAGTACGGTAATGATGGAGGAAGTAGCAGACATTTTTATTAGTTTAGTAGGTAGTAAATAAGAGTCGGCATAATTTACAAAATTCCATCCACCATGATCGTACAGAATAACCTCAAATTCAGGCCAGTCCATCCTATCACTTTATGAAGCACGCCTGTAATCTGATAGGATAGAGATGTCTGACAGGAGAGGCCTGTCACTCCCCTCAAATTACCATGCACACCCGTCATCTGAGAGAGTTTTGACAGGGGAGACTAGCCCATTGACACTGACTACTATGCATGCCTGTCATCTGAGAGAGAGGTGTGAAAGGAGAGGCCAGTCACTCAACACAACCTACTATGCACAAACATAAGCTGAGTCAGAGATCTCAGTGGAGAGACCAGTCTTTCTCTACATACCCTACTATGCACACCCCTGATCTGAGAGACAGATCTGACAGAAAAGACCAGTCCGCCTGCACAGGCTAATATACACACCTGTCATCTCAGACAGAGGTCTGAGAGGAAAGGACAGTCTCTCTCAACTCACTACTACACACACCTGTCATATCAGAGAGAGGTCTGAGAGGAAAGGGCAGTCCTTTTCCACTCGTTACTACATGCACCCATCATCTCAGATGGAGGTCTGAGAGGAAAGGGCAGCCCCTCTCTACTCACTACTACACACATCTATCATCTGAGAGCTGTCTCAGCAGAGAGGACAGTATTTGTCATCTCAAAGAGAGGTCTTAGTGGACAGGCCGTTCTATCTCCACACACCATACTATGCACACCTGTCACCCCAGAGAAATGAAGATGGGAGAGCACAGTCCATGCACACACACCCTACTATCTACAGTCATCATTTAAGAAAAAGGTCATAAAGGATAGGGTAGTCCATCCACACACCCTACTAGTCATTTTCATCATCCAAGAGAAGGGTCTAAAAGGATATGCTAGTCCATGCACACACCCTACTACACACACTTGTCATCTGAGACAGAGGGCTTAAATGAGAAGCTAGTCCATGCAACCACCTTACTATGGGCATCCGTCATCTGAGAGAGAGGTTTGAAAGGAGAGGCCATTTGAAGCATACACCCTCCTATGCTCACCCGTCATCTCAGGGAGAGGTCTTAAAGGAGAGGCCAGTCCATCCACATACCCTACAATGGAAATGAGTAATCTGAGAGAGGTTTGAATGGAGAGACCAGTTGATGCATGCACCCTACTGCAAACACCTGTTATCTGAGAGAGAGGTCTTATGCAGAGGCCAATTCATCCACACACCCATCAGCTAAGAGATAGATCTCAGTGGTGAGGCCAGTCACCCTCCAAACACCCTACCACACACGCCTGTCATCTGAGAGGAAGGTCTGACAGGAGAGGCCAGTCCACAGGTTTTAGACCTGGCATCCTTAGGGTGGTCTTACCACAGACTTTTTGCTTTACTTCCTGTTTTGTTGTTGTATCTTTGTGCTGGCCATAGGACTCTGGGAACTTTACCACTGCTAATCAGTGCTAAGGTACATTTGTTTCTCCTCTGTAAATGATAGCATTTGTGTATCTATAATTGGTATATTTAATTTATCTGCAAGTCCTATGTAGAGTGGTATACTATATACCCATGACCTGTAAATTAAATGCTACTAGTGGGCCTGCAGCGTTGATTGTGCCACCCACTTAAGTAGCTCTGCGAACATGTCTCAAGTCTGCCACTACAGAGCCTGAGTTTGAAGTCTCACTGCCACCCCCACTTGGCATCTAAAGCGTCTTGCCAAGCCAGAACTCCCATTTTCTTACATATAAGTCACACCTAAGGTAGGCCCCAAGTAGTCCATAGGGCAGGGTGCCTTGTAAGCTAAATTTAGGACATACACCTTAAGTTTTTCATGTCCTAAAAATGAAAAACTCTTAAAGTCATTTTTCGTTACTGTGAGGCCTACCCTTCTTATAGGCCTGAACTGGGAATTCCGTATTGTTAGCTCTTGGTGTGGTTTTCCTGTACATTTTGCTTCTGACCTCCTGTTTTTGGACCCTTTGCTGTAATTCATTTTGGCTGGTTTTTGATAGTCTTAACCCTCTACCACTGCTAACAAATGCTTCAGTGCAAGTGCTCCCTGTCTAAATTGTATTGGTGATTTGTTATCCATGATTACCATATTTGATTTACCAGTAACCCCTTAGTAAAGTGCACAAGAGGTGCCCAGGGCACATTGAAAAAAGGGTTTGTTTTCAGGGAAAAAATGTGATGTGTTTGGCTGACGTTTGGATGGTGGGGTATTTGAAGTGGAGACATCACATTTTTCCCCTGAAAACTGACCCTTTTTTTCAATGTGCCCAGCTACGTATTTTGGGCCCCAGCTCATCCAGCACCTGGAGAAACCTAGAGGATTTGTAAATTTTTCAAAACTAGACACCAGGGGAAATTCAGAATGGGGTGACTTGCATGGCTGTCACCAGGTTGTGTTATCCAGAATCTCCTGTAAACCTCAATCTTTGACTAAAAACACATTTTCCTCCATTTTTGCAATGGACGTTCAGAATTCTGTGGGAAGCCAAAACTTTTCTTCCACCCAACATTCTCCCAAGTCTTCTTATAAAATGATACCTCACTTTTATGATTAGGCTTAGTGTCCGCAAGAGGAAATGGCCCAAAACACAACATGGACACTACATATTTCCACTGAAAACTGACCCTTTTTTGCAAAGTGCTGATGTGTGTATTTTGGGCCCTAGCTCAGTTGGCACTGAGGCAAAACTGTCAAACGTGTACATTTTTCAAAACTAGCCACCTAGGTTAATCCAGGATAGGATTACTTACGTGACATTCACCAGGTTGTGTTACCCAGAATCCCTTCCAAAGCACAAACCTTGACTAAAAACATAATTTCCTTACATTTCTGCGATGGAAAGTCCTACAATCTGTGGGGATCAACAACATTTCCCCAAGTCTTATGATAAAAATGGTACCTCACTAGTGTAGGTAGACTTAGGGGGTCATTCCGACCCTGGCGGTCCATGACCGCCAGGGCGGAGGGCAGCGGAAGCACCGCCAACAGGCTGGCGGTGCTTCCTGGGCGATTCTGACCGCAAGGGGAGCCGGCGGTTTCCCGGCGGTTTCCCGCCGGTTTCCCGCTGGCCCAGGGAATCCGCCATGGCAGCGCTGCTTGCAGCACCGCCATGGGGATTCCGACCCCCTTCCCGCCAGGCTGTTTCTGGCGGTGTCCACCGCCAGAACCAGGATGGCGGGAACCGGTGCCGTGGGGCACCTGGGGGCCCCTGCACTGCCCATGCCACTGGCATGGGCAGTGCAGGGGCCCCCTAACAGGGCCCCACAAAGATTTTCACTGTCTGCTTTGCAGACAGTGAAAATCGCTACGGTGCCACTGCACCCGTCGCACCCCTGCAACTCCGCCAGGTCCATTCGGAGCCGGCTTCATTGTTGAAGGGGCTTTCCCGCTGGGCCGGCCGGCGGTCTTCTGGCGGTCGCCCCCCGGCCCAGCGGGAAAGCCGGAATGGCCGCTGCGGTCTTTTGACCGCGGAGCGGTCTTTCGGCGGGAACCGCTTGGCGGGCGGCGACCGCCGCGGTCAGAATGGCCGCCTTAGTGTTCACAGCAAGAAACAGCCCAAAATGCAATGTGGACATGTCACATTTTCCACTGGAAACTGACCCTTTTTTTGCAATGTAACTAGCTGTGGATTTTGGGGCCTCGGTCTCTAGGAAAACCTAGCAAATCTGTACATCTTTGCAAACTAAACACAATCCATGACAGTTTGACTTGCATGAATCTCACCAGGTTGTGTTACCCAGAACCCATTGCAAACTTTGACTAAAAAACACATGTTCCTTACATTTCTGTGATGGAAAATTCTGGAATCTGCAAGGAAGCTCTATATTCCTTCAAACCAACACTCCCTCAAGTCTTCTGATAAAAATGGTACCTCACTTGTGTGGCTGAGTCTAGTGCTGTGACAGAACAAATCAAACCAAGATTAATGAGGGTCCCATTACGAGGACTCCCATTGATGTTTGCTTGATCCATTCCTGTTGGGGGCACTAGGCCTAGCCATATAAGTGGGGCAGCATTTTTATTGAGACATGTGGGAAAATGCTGGGTGGTAGGAATTTTGTGGTTTCCTTCTGAATCTATAAGAATATGACACAGAAATGCAATGAAAATGTGTGAATGTATTTACATTTTGAGGTTTGCAGGGCATTGTGGGTAAGAAAACTTGATAGAATCCACAAGAAACACACCACACTGTTCTTCCCCAGTGCCTAGTTTAGGAAAATGTCTAGAGTTGGTACATTTTCCCTAGAGACAATGTATACCTTTGCAGAGAAAGACAGAAACGACAAATATTACTGCACAACCATCTATTCCACAACTACAGACACATACTGATTGGATTTGGCACAAGGGTGAGTGAAAGGTTCAAAATGTAAACTTTTTTAACAAGCAATTTCACAGAAATGAAATACACTGTTAATAATTGAAAGTTTTAAAAAACAGACCCAATAACTCACAGCTTGAGAGCTGTAAAGCTGCAATAAGGCACCAACCACTTTATGGGCCATTCACACACCTTTTATGCGCGACACACACAAAACCATTCACACCACCCGCCACAACCTCAGCATATTACAACACTCACATCAACAGACAGTGACATTCAAGCTCCCACCACTTTCGTGAGCCCGCATGACTGACACAGGAATCACACCGGCTGGTGTCAACAGCGTGGGTAAACTGGCATTTGGCTGGCAATTTGTGTGTAGTGACCAGCAGCAAGTCACAACACACATACCTCACCAGCCAAATACCAGCTCATGCAAACCGCCAGCCAAATGCCAATCCATGAACACTGCCAGCCAAGTGCCAGTCCACCTATACTGCCAGCCAAGCGCCAGTCCGCACACACCTCCAACCCACACTGCCAGCCAAATGCCAGCCCATCCATACTTCCAGCCAAGCACCAGGTGGCAGTCCACACACACACTGCCAGCCAGATGTCAGTCGACACACACCACCAGCCAGACATCAGTCCTCATATACAGCCAGCCAAGCACCAGTCTACACACCACCATCACATTTCTTTTAACAAAAAAAAAGAAAAAAGAATTGAAGGAGATGAAAAACCAACTATGACCACAAACACAACAGGTTTAACTGAATAAATCAAACTACTGACAACTGTGTAGTCAGCTCAGTTTTCGGCTCATAGTTGCTTCCAATACTTCAGTTGCATGTGGTACAATTTAAATTGGCCAAGCCCACAAAACCCAGGATTATAAGGGTAAACTGGGCAGTACAAATGACTCTCCTTTCACACACCTCTTTGGACACAGACTCTTCATCTCCTACAGGGAAAGTTTTTTTTGGAAATGGAAGGAATGTAATCAGAAAAGTAGTGATCTTTTAATCTTGACAAACCCTCCACCTCAAGGAACACTTACCTGCTCCATTACAACAAGGCTGCCTATCACAGATGGGTGAAACTGAACCAAAGTCATCTTTGAATCTGGTGAACAATTCTTGAATACAACAAAAACCTTGAAGGTTGCTAAATGAAACAAATGGATAGCAAAATTCTTATATCAAATGTAAGACTTACAAACAGCAGTGTAAGGCTCCAAGCTCTGATATACTCTGTCTACACTACCCATGTTCTTATTGTAGTGTAAAATGTACACTGGTTTGCACGCTTCAGCAACCTGACCCCAAACAGTCACAGGTGAAGTACTTTCATCATGAATGGTTGTTAGCATGTAGACTTCTCTCCAGTATGAAAATTTCACAGCTAGAAGTTCATCATTGCAAGGCACTGTACTGTCCCCTCCGAAGCTTTTTATATACAGCCTATTTAGGGTAAACTTTATGGTTAGGGCGGATTATCCCACAAGCAACAGTGTCCAGGTTGAACAATTCCTTGAACAATTGCATACCAGTGTAGAAGTTAGTTACATGTAATTGGTGACTTTTGTTAAAAAGTCCTTGACCAAGTTCCCACACAATTTTCTCAAACGTGGGCCAACAACTAGGGGGGTCAATAGAACAATCCCTACCAGTGTACACCCTGACATTAAAGACATATTCAGTACTACTCTAAGAGAGCATATACATCTTAATTCTCATAACCTGCACTCTTGCTAGGCATAACAGTGGGCAGGGAAGAGATGAAAACTCTGTGCACAGCAAGCAGGAGCAGTTTTAACGCTTCCACTTGCTGGGAGAGGAGTTACGTTTGATTTTGTTTGGCGGACTTGTCACAGCTCCTGCCAAGAAAGAGCAAACAGCTACCTTCCAAGGGTGGACACTCTAGGAGGTAGTAGGAGCTGGGGGTGGAGGTCCCCAGGCCCATATAGGGTTCCAGGAGGGGGGCTGCACAGCCCCCTCCTTCTTTGTTAATATCTATTTAGACCAGGGAAGGTGGTGGTCCGCAGGGTTCAAGGTTGCATAGACTTCCTTATTAATTATTATTGTAGCCCTAGGGAAGTGGTGGTCCTCAGGGCTCGGGAGGGGGTACATGCGGCATCCACCAACAATTTTTTGCATTTAGCCCCGGGGAGGTGGTGGTCCCCGGGGCCATGAGGGGTCCTCATGGTCCTCCCACATATTTCAATAATGTAGCCCAATGGAGGTGGTGGTCCCTGGTGGCTAGGGGATCTGTGGTCCTCATTTTTTGTTTCTTGCCTCAGGGAGGTGGTGCTCCCGACAGCCCGGTAGAGGTCACAAGACCTCTCCACATATTTGAATAATGTAGCCCTGGTTGAAGTATTGGCAGCCAATCATCTCTGCACGAGATCGGGAGGATTAGGGAAGTTTTCACACCTATAGATATAAAAAATTAATTTTCCATTAATATCTCCAAAGCCTCCAAAACTATTGAATGGATTTACACTAAATAAAAAAGTGTGATTAATGGACTAGAATCTACATTTCTGCAAAAGTTGGTGTAAATCCGTCAAGAGGTTCAGGCTGTAGTCGTGTTCAAAATCCCTATGGGAACTGAAAGGGGAAACGCACTTTTATTGACCCCCTTGTTCTCAGTCCCCTTCATAACTATAGCAGCTGAATTTCTATGGTTTTGTATGATTAAATTGTGAGGCTAATTATAACGTCCCTGTAATCTTTGGTTTTTCAATTGAATTTCTATGTGCTTTTTTAATTCTATTTCCTAATTATCACATCTCTGTAACCTTTGTTTTATTTTCAGTTCAGTGAATTTCTATGTTTTTTTTTAACATAAAGTAATTTTAATTACTATGAGTTAATCCATGGCGTATGGTCATGCACAGTGGAGGTTGGCTGCACGGTGTGAGACACACTGCCATGAGATACCAGGATTTGAACATTCAATCTACTGAGTGATAGTCCAAGAGATTTACCAGTAGGCCAGTGGTGACTCTGTTCAGCTGTGCATCAAAAGGTAACTATAACATACTGACCAAACATCTTGCTAGTGTGATGCTTTAAAATGGTTGTAGGGAGAGACCATTGAAGTAACAATCTCTCTCTCTCTATCTCTCCTATCCCATTATGGGATGAAAGAGAGAGAGAGAGAGCAAGAAAGTCACAGGACCACGGGGGCAGCCTCAAGGCCTCCTAGTCCTAGCAAGCTCCCCAAATCCTGTGAGAGGCGGCACTGCTCCCACACACATTGCCTGGAGCAATATTTTCATCTGTTTCCATGCCCACCTGTTAGCCTGCAGGGAAAAAGAAAGAGCATTTTGACAGTTCCCACTTGCTGAAAGCAGAACTGTCAGCTCCTGTCAAGCAAAAGTAAACATGAATCTCCTGAAGATGGGCCCAGCGGAAGGTAGCAGGAGCGGGCCCTTGGGGTGGCCGTCCCCAGGCCCATCTGTGGTTCCAAGTGTCCCCCTCCATATTTTCAATTTATCCCCGGGGAGGTAGTGGTCCCTGGCCGGGGGCTTCACAATGAACCCCCTCTATACCTAATTGTTTTAGTCCCCAGAAGTTGATGGTACCCTAAGGAGCGATAAGGCGTTGCCAGTAGGTCGTATAGATGTATATATTATCTTTTTGCCCACTCCTTTGCACCAAAGAATGAACAGACCAGATGTCCTCCCAGATGCACAAATGACATTTATTCATGTGCAAGGTGGAACCATCTTCACAGTGAACAAGGCTTATTTCAGAGGATTTCAAAGTTGATGTGTGCTGCTCACATAAATTAATGCACTTTTTGCATCAGAGAGTGCCTGAGTCCACTCATTATTTGAAAGGAGTGGGCATGTAATAACTTAAGCTATGGTTTCTTTGTATGTTTTTGGGTGGGAACTATGAATATCATCCGCAGAGGAGTGGGGCAAGTTGCCACTGCCAACCTGACAGGTAAGGTGTAGGACTGTAGGATTGGGAGCGGTCTGGAGTGGGCAGTATTTGATACATAACAGCCCAGATTGTGTTCTATAGTGAGCAAGGTGCAAGCTTGGGCTGATTTGGGGGATGTTACTAAGATAGTCTCTTATCAGGGATGATGGCATCCTCTGTGACATTATGTTGCTAATATGGTCGCCATCGCCGTGAGGTGCAGTACATGTAAGGAGACTGACTTTACCATCAATAGAAAGTGAATGGAGTAGCAATATCATTGTAGGAAGCAAGACATGTTTAGGAAAGCAAACTGAATTTATGGAGCAGGCTGAAGGGAGGAACAAGATTGATTAGTGAGACAGTACAATGTGTGCATGTCCCTTGTGGAGAGTATTGCTAATCTTTGTCCTCTTTATTTTTCCTCCTTTCAGAAGAACCAAAGAGTGCCAAACATGCAAGCAGGATAAGGCTGACAGCAACAGCAGCAGTAATAGCAGAGCTGGGTACCAGGCATGCAAGAGTGCTGGGGATGGTGCCCCGGCCACAAAAGTTCATCCTGTTGGTAGCTAATTATTTCTTACTTTTAACTTGTCCCTCACTGGTTGTTTTGTTACATTCTGTCTTTTTAATTTTTGAAAACTACCTTGGTTTCTTGTAGTTTTTTTTTATCCCTGAATATTTCCATGTGCTTTCCATAGTTCCTGTATCCACAGCATACTTATTCCTATCTATAGGTCTTTTTACCGTTTTTCATACATTGTCAGAAATAGTTACCTCGCTCTTCTTGTACATATCTCCACTACATCTCTGTGTGGTGCAGTACATGAAGTGATATTGACCTTGCCCTTAGCTTTCAGAGTGTCAACATTTCAAAACAGTATGAAGCAAGGGGAGGAGCAATGTTATTTGTATGAAACTATAAGACAGGGAAACTATTTTATTTTTAGAATTCCACTGAAAGGAAGTAAAGGATTGCTTAGTAAGACATTATTTTTGTTTACCTCTAAAATTCCCTTTTTTAATGAAGATTACCTACTTTAAGTACTATTCAGTCTCTGGTTTATTTTTCTCTTTTCAGGACAGCCCACCACAGCTGACCCCACACTTGGCCCAAGGATTAAAGCAGCCTCCATTTCTGCCTTTCCTGCTGGTGCTGCTAAGTTATTTTCTGCTTGTTTTAAATTAGCATGCATTAGGGTCTTCTGTATTTCCTCCACCTTCCTTCTGACTGCTTTAGTATTTGGTTTAACCATGCATACCTGCTTCCTTGTGTTGTCTTCTAATTTCTCCTAATTTTTGCAGCTGACTACCTCCTGTCTGTAGACTTCTTCCCCTGTCTTTTTAGTACCTTTCCCTTGCTCCAGTTTTACATTTTTTGTACTAACAGAAGATTGTTGTTAACATAAAGAGGAACGCACGCCTCAGTATTCACAACTTGTAGGTCGACAGAAAGCTTTGTTGAGCAAAACGTCCATAGTATATGTACGGAGATGGTTAACATGACCCTACTGGATGTCATGTCATAAAAGGTCCCATGATATCATGATCGTGCAGCATGGCAGGATACCACCATGCATCCTTTCCATTCTCTTGCATGGTTCCAGGGTGCCTGCAGCAGCACTAGACAGCGCACAGAGTGCCAGAGCAAGGAGGCAGCAAAAATGTGCCATATCTTTGTTATTATGGCACATTTATGATGGTTCCTTTTCAAGCAATGCAGCCCAGCCAGTTGCCTTACTTCACTGCATTGCATGACATTTTAGTAAATGTGTCCCTCAGTGTGGAGTGATACACATGAAATCTGTTGCTTGACAACTGCGCCACATGTCTGTCATGAGGTGGGTGAACTGAACAATGATCTACTTCATTGTGTTGCCAACCAATTGCAGCATTTAATGATGCAGCGCTAGTCCAGCTGGGAACCTTATATTTTGGGCCTGTGCCTCCACAAATTCTAAAAAGTCCACTCTTCCACAAAAGATAAAGATAGGAGGGCAAGCACTAACATTTTAGCCATCTTTGCATTGTAGAAAAATACTTTTTAATGGTTCTGGTGGTACTTAGACTTCTTGGTAAGCACTTGGCTATTGAACACTGTTCCCAAAGGTCTCAACTAACAGATTGAACAGCAGGCTATAGCTGCGCTATGACTCACTAACTGTCTTGTTTCCATTTATCTTGTCCGTCTGTTGTTACCTCAGGGTCTCTGTGCTCTCCATAAGATCAGAATTTACAGTATCAGGTTGAGTCCTTCCATTATCAGCTGTGTGGAAGTCTTGGTTTCCTACACATCTTTCTTTTTTTAATTATCGAGGTGCTAATGGAGCTTATATGAGGCACACTTCTTAGTCAGATTCACCAGTATTTAGACCATTATTAATAGTATTTTTACTGTTACAACTTTACAGCTTACTACTGTATGCTGCTACTTCCCACTGCAAACTAGTGGATACTGCTAGACAGTTTATATGTACTTTGTATATGACTACCATAGACAATCAGAATTTCTATTTGAGGAAAACTACTCCCAGAGTTTGTATTGTGGTTGCCTGTATACCTTGGTCAATGTGGTTGGTCAATGAGATTATTGTCACTCACACGTTCTTTTCTTTTCTGTTCTCTTCTAATTTTAGGGTAATGCTGCTGTTTTGTACGAGAATTAGCCATTGTAAGAAATTGGGATAATGGTTTGGGGGGGTTAAACCCTACTCAAGTAGGAATATTAATTGTTTTCAGGGTGAAGTCACCAGCAAACCCTAAGTTAACCGGTTCTGAGTCCTCAGGAACCTTGATACAGAGCAATCAATCTTAACTCGGAGGCAATGTAAAAAGGATTTGTGCAACACTTAAAACACTAATACAGTAAAAACACACCTCAGAAATATGCCACACCAGTTTAGAAATGTAAAGTACATTTTCATTTAGTAGTATAAAATAAGGATGAAATTAGAAAAATCCAATCATTAAAACCGGAGATGTGCAATTTTAAATATATTTTGTGAAAATAGCGCCAAACACAGTCAAATAACATAAATCGTGGTTGCACCGGACCGGGAGAAAGTCAAAACTTCAGGTGGACTGTGATGAAACTCTAGCCAACTATGCAAATCAAGTTAGGTCCACTAAACATAGGCCCATATTTAAACTTTTTTAGCACCGCATTTGCGTCATTTTTTGACGCAAAAACAGTGCAAACTTACAAAATACAATTGTGTTTTGTATGTTTGCGCCGATTTTGCGTAAAACAACTATGCAAATGCGGCGCAAAAAAAGTATAAATATGGGCCATAATACCTTAAATCCTGATGCACGGTCTGCACAGCATAGCATTGTTTTGCAAGGCTTTGTGTCATCCGGTGTCAGTTCCAAGGCTTTGTGGGATTTGGGGTCTCTTTGCATTGCTTCTAGTGAGCTCTGCAGTGAAGCTTGGTGGGGCTTTTTGTTGCTTTGTGTCGGTTCCGATGGATCTGGCAGCTAGGCAGTGAGGCATTGTGGGGCCTTGCATCGCTCTGTGTCATTTCTGATGAGGCTGTCAGCTGTGTGGCAAGGTTTTGTGAGGCATCAGGTTGCACTAGCTCCAATGGGGACTACAGCTGGGCTTGGCAGAGCACCTTCAGGCCCACTTTCAAAGTTCCAGGACTGGGATGGCACCACTTAAAGGAGTAGAACTTATAGATGGCAAACTCAAGGTAGTGGGTCCAAGGTTGTTGGAAGCTTGTTATGTCCATGAGGCTTTTGATTAGGAGGTCAGGCAACTGGGCCTTAGGGTAACTCAGGGACCCTGGGCTAAGAGATGCAGGTCCAGTCCTTCAGAGCAGTAGTCCAGCATAGTGGCTGTCCTTTCAGCAGCTCAGCAGTCCTTCTTCCTGACAGAGTTCACAGGTACAGAAGTGTACTAAAGTGGTGGTACCTGAGGTCTGTTATTCATATACGGAACCTTTCTTCTGGAAGGTGGGAGAAGTATCTAAAGGTTTCCCTTTGAAGTTTCCAGGCATCCTGCTCCCCGTCCTGGCCCCAGACTAACTGCAGGGTGTTTGCAGCATTTTATGTGTGTCAGGAGTCATGCTGCACTCTACATAATTTGTTGATTTCCCCATGGTTCTCGATTGAACCACGGGGTTCCTGTGGTGTTCGGTGTTTACTGAGCTGCGCTCTGCCTGTGAGACCCCTCTCACTCCTTTCAAGTTTTGGTAAAACTGCAGTAACATCTTTGTGGTCATTTGCCTAATATTTAAGTATGGTGCATGGCGTGGAATACCGGTTCGCACTTCCTCGCCATACTGTGTGTATTTTTGCTTCTTTGCGAGCCTCTGTGCTGTTCTTTTAGTGAGGTTTTATGAGATGAAACTAATTTACAAGGCCTTGTGACCATATTATTGTGGCTAATAACAGACACAAACTTGGCCACAAGGGAGAAGTGTATGCCTTGACTTTCACAGCAAATCTAGACTATAGAAAAAAGAACCCTTTTGTCTCAATCTGGTATCCTTAAATTAGTTCATATATTTATTTTTTTTTAAACAACTTCATCTTTTTCCTATTCAGAACAAATTCATCTATTAGCAGAACTTATAATTTTTAAATTCTAGGTGCTCCTATAGCGAGGGTGCAGTGGAATTGAATACTGTGATACATAAAGTTCCAATGTGTTATATAAAATATATACAAAATGTGGTTAAAAAGGAAACAGTGATCTTCAACAAAACTCCTTAATTCCAGGTGTCTTGAATTCACCTTATATTTTTACCTCAAGCCACATCAAATTTTGTCGACGTTTTAACCCTATATAAAGACATAAATCAATAACGGGTCATCATCAGGACTGAAAGATTCTCTATGCAGGTAGCACCTAAAAGCAAATAAAATAAAGATTTATTTTTTTAATCTTTGCATGAGAAATCTAATCCTCATTTTTAGATCTCTTCTTGTTTTAATTGCAACCAAAAGTAAAAGGCCACTCACCTATTCGTTCAAAGATTTTTAACATTAACCTCCAAAACTGTTTCTTAGTGGCAGTTAAAAACGATTGTCGTCATTTTTCCTACAACAGAATGAATGATTAACTTTGTGTAATTTCCAATTACTGAATGTGTCATCCCCTAATTTTATAATATTTCTCAATTATTGAATAGTTGGTTGAAGGATCAGTATCATGCTCTATAATTTACTAAAATAATATTTGGGACAGTTCCCTGAATTAAACATTACAGCACTTCCTGGTCATTCCTTCGAAGAAGAAATTAACAACCCTTCTATGGGTGTCAACTTAACACTTCTTCTTTTATTTAACAAATTTCAATGCCATCTCAGTGCTTTATCAATTAAATTTATGTATTACAATGTAACCTCAAGTGCTGATATTTAGTCTCACCAATTTTTCAATTATAATCATATTTGCTACTCACATAAGTCCCAGACTGCTTGGCAAACAAACGATCTGTCTAGTTTCAAATGTCGGCCTTTACAGCGATACAAAACACCATGGCCTCACCTCATACAACCCTGAAAAACAGGGCAATTCCTGTACTGGTTGGGGATGGAAATCTATCACATCTGTTATTACTCCGAGGGCCTCCAGCTGAGGGATGCTTGTATATAAGGACTGTATATCCATTGTAACTAGAATATCTGTATTTTTATTAAACTCCACATCTTCACACATGGCAATGTGATGCATACTGTCCCTCACATATGAACTGGTCATGGGTACAAAAGGTTTTAAGAAAAATCTAGGTATTGACATAAGGGTTCCAAAACGGATCCACACCCTAACACAATGGGTCTGCGTGGGAGATTCTCCAATCTTTTGTGTATCTTTGGCAAAGTATATAGCACTCGGATTCTGGGATATTTCTTGTTAAGAAACTTATGTTCATTTTTACTAAGGAATCCCTGGTCTAGGCCCAATTTTGTCATCTCTGGAACCCTCATCTTCAGTTCTTTTGTAAGGTCTCCCCTGATTTTTTGATAGCAGCTGGTATCACTTAGCTGATATAGAATTTCTTGGCGGTAATCTGTTATATCTTGTAGGACTATGCCTCCTCCTTTATCAGCTGCTTTTATTACCACATCATGTTTATCTTTCAGCACTTTCAGGGCTATACTCTCATTATATGTAAGACTATATTTGACATACTTGTGTTTCTCACTTAATGTATCAATATCTTGGGGAAGCGCAAACTGAGGAGGAGGCGGCGGCAGCCAGTGAGATCAAGGGCAGGAGCCCTTTAATTTCAAACCTGCGCTCCCGCCCTGCGGGAAGCGCAAACTCAGGAGGAGGCGGCGGCAGCCAGTGAGATCAAGGGCAGGAGCCCTTTAATTTCAAACCCGCGCTCCCGCCCTGCGGGAAGCGCAAACTGAGGAGGAGGCGGCGGCAGCCAGTGAGATCAAGGGCAGGAGCCCTTTAATTTCAAACCCGCGCTCCAGCCTCGCGGGACGCGCGCGGGCGTCGCCCGGGCAAAGCCCGGGCCTAGTGCGGGCACGTCCTGCGCCCGTCAGCGCCTGACAGAGGCTGGGCTGGGCCACCCCCCTGACATCCTTCTTGGCAATTACTGGTCTGGGCAATTACATAGATTGGGACGTGCTCTTCACCAGGCTGACTCTCCAATGGTTTTCATGATCCAGTGTGTTATAGGGCTGCAGGGAGACGCTTAAAGAATTAGAGCTGCAGCTGGTGCCGGCTCTGTGGACAGGGGCAGGGGCCCTCTAATAACTCCTTCGCGCACCCGTTTTACGGGGAGTGCTTGTAACTGGTACCGGTTTTGTGGACGGGGCAGGAGCCCTCTAACAACTCTTTTGTGCTCCCGCCTTACGCCCGCCAAAGTCCGGAAGAGGCTGGGTTGGGCACACCCTGTTGATATTTGGTTATAGAAAATCTGAGTATACTTTGCTATGACTATCTAAGAGTGTTCAACATAGTAACCCCATATATATAATGGGGAAAAGAAAGCAAAATCAAATGGGGAGCGGTATCAATATAAAAACCCAGAGAAGTACTAATACGATTACTAATTATCTTACAGATGCTATGGGGAAAATTAATGAGGAAATTATCAATGCTGAAGCACTTTTAGTGTCAATAAAAAATGTCTTACATGAGGCTATCACCGAAGTGAGCACTAAGGCTGTAGGTGTAATTTCCGAATTAAAATCCCCAAAGGAAAAATTTACTGGGGTGGATCCTAGATTTTCCCTAGGCCCTCTATAACCTACAGACATAATAGAAGAAATTGATCTATCGAACATTACAGATGACCAAATTCACTCACCACCTAAGAAAAAAAGAAGCAGACAGATTACCAAATCTAAGTCTATGTTTCCACCTCTGCAGTTGCCGAAGGGTAACAAAATAACTACTGAAATGCATGGGGGTCATGCAGTAGTACTATCGTCAGATAATGATAGTTCCTTTCAAAAACGTATGGGAACTCTTTTCAAGAAACTGCATGGCAAGTTACACCACATGGAGTCAAAAGTATTGTTAGAATTTAAGGAGATAAAAGAACGTATAACCAAGATAGAAGTAAGTGTTAATTCATTGACCAAAGTGAAAATGTTGTCCCTTGGTAGTGACACTATATCAAATGAGAGTCAAGCGGCTGTAGACACAAGGAATAGTACAATGATAGGGAAAGCAGATCCTAACAAAAGAAGTATGGAATGCTGGTACCCCATACAGGTAGAAATCCCCCAGTCTAAGGTACCTATGACCAATCAAATGGAGCACTTGGATAGAAATCATAGACGCCAGTCCTCGACTAGAAATAGATCTGTGAAAGAGGTATTGCAATTACTGCCAGATGCTACTCCATACACAATTATTCTTAAAAATTTTCCCAAATTGGGACCAGATATCGCTGGGACCTGGCCAGATTTACGTAATAAAGTAGTACACTGGATGTCAGGGAATATATGTACACCAGATATACTATTTTGTGAAATTTTATATGCAAGGAGAGTTGATTGGGTGGGATATTTGGAGGAAGAAGAGGGAGATTGCATTGTGGTTAATTTTCGTCATCCTCATTTTGTGGATCAACTACTAGCGGACCTGGATAGAAGACATCAAACTCGCAAAAATTGGAGAAAGGAGACTATGGCTGTTCCCCTAGGATACTTTTATAGAACAATGAATACCTCAGGTACAAGAGACACAGGGGCTATAGGGAATATACCCAGTAGTTTGCATAGGCATAATAAACTAGAGTGTTCCAATTGATTCGCTCCCCTGAGTAATATGGAGGATTTGGACTGACATCAGGAGGAAATGAGTAGAAAAGAGACTTTGCTACCTGACAAAATACAATCTATTACTGTAGTGCCCAAATTAAAATCTTTAAGCTGTAATGGTGACGTTGAGTCAGATCAGAGGTCCCTATCAGGAGACCTAATTATACTCATGTCGTGGAACATAGCTGGAGTAAAAACGAAAATGGTTGAAAAGGAATGGCAGACTATAATAAGCTCATCACACATAATCTGCCTACAAGAGACATGGCATACGGGATTCTTTTTTATTGAAGGATATGCCATATTCTCCACACCAGCTTCTGCCTCAGCCAGTGGTAGGGCAAAGGGAGGACTAGCAATACTGATTTCAACACTGGTACCGTATACATTGGTGAAACCCTCCCTTGATTCCCCTTACTATCAGTTTCTATATTTTCGGATAGATGGAACTTTAGGAATTGTATTAATAAACTACTGCAATAATAAATTTGATGGCACCAATAGAGTAGTGGCATCGACTCTCCAGGATGATCTACAGACCTTTGTAAATGATATAACTTCAAGTTATATAATAATATGGGTTGGAGATTTTAATATTGGGACATGCCAGAATACTATAGGAAAGACATGTGGATTTATTGACGATGGGGGAAGCGCCCAAACGCACTTTTTGCATAAAGGAAGGGCCATATGTTCCTTTGTTTTGCAGATCTTAGCAGCGCTTCTGATTTGGTGAATCATGCTAAGCTGTGGAAAATGTTAATAGATATGGGTGCACCCTTAGATATAATAAGCTTCTTGGCACAACTATATAATCATCTAACAGCGCGGGTGAGATATGGAAGAAATGGCGAGTGTACCCCAGGTTTTAGGATAGGGAGAGGAATACGCCAAGGTTGTGTTTTGGCACCTCTTCTATTTTCCCTTTATGTATATGGAGTAGATGCCCATTTAAAAAAATATAGAAATTGATAGCCCCAAAATAGAAGAATGTTCGATCCCAATCCTTTTATATGCAGATGACGCAGTACTGCTGTCACAAACTGCAAATGGGTTGCAGCGGCTAATAGAGGGCTTTGTGGAATTTATGGAGGAAAGAGATATGTTGTTGAATTTGAGCAAAACAGTTGTAATGACTTGTTGACAGGGAAAGGCCAGGAAGAAAACTTATTTTATTAAGGGCCATAAATGTGATTAGGTGAATGGATTTAAATATCTGGGTATACAGTTTTCTAATATGGGCCACTTGAAACAACATTTAGAAATTATCAAGATGAAGTATATTAGGACAACTGAGGCTGTTTTTAGATTTTCAAAAAAAATTGGTAATAAACCCCTTAGGGAAATGCCTCAAATTTATAAAAGTAAATCAATTAGCAGCATTACGTATGGTTCTGCCCTTTGGGGTTTGATGCCCGAGATCCACTCATTACAAGTGCTAGAGAACAAGGGGCATATTTATACTCCGTTTGCGCCGAATTTGCGTCGTTTTTTTCGACGCAAATTCGACGCAAAACTAACTCCATATTTACACTTTGCCGTTAGACGCGTCTAGCGCCAAAGTTCATGGAGTTAGCGTCATTTTTTGGCGTGAACACCTTCCTTGCGTTAATGAGATGCAAGGTAGGCGTTCCCGTCTTAAAAAATTACTCCCAGGCATGTGCGTGGTATTTATACTCCCGGGCAAAAATGACGCCCAGGAGTGGGCGGGGCAAAAAACCCCGCATTTGCGCCTCTTTTTAACGCCTGGGTCAGGGCAGGCGTTAAGGGACCTGTGGGCTCAGAATGAGCCCAGAGGTGCCCTCCCCTGCCCCCAGGGACACCCCCTGCCACCCTAGCCCACCCCAGGAGGACACCCAAGGATGGAGGGACCCATCCCAGGGAAGAAAAGGTAAGTTGTGGTAAGTATTTTTTTTATTTTTTTTTGTGGCATAGGGGGGCCTGATTTGTGCCCCCCTACATGCCACTATGCCCAATGACCATGCCCAGGGGACAGAAGTCCCCTGGGCATGGCCATTGGGCAAGGGGGCATGAGACAGGAGTCATGTTAATGGCGTCTGGGCGCCCAAAAAAAATGGCACAAATCAGGTTAAGACGATTTTTTTGCCTCAGCCTGACTTGCCCCATTTTGGGACGCCCAAACGCCATTTTTCCCTACGCCGGCGCTGCCTTGTGTACGTCGTTTTTTTTCACGCACACCTGGCAGCGCCGGTCGGCTAACGCCGGCTAACGCCATTCAATAAATACGGCACCCGCATGGCGCTTCAGAATGGCGTTAGCCGGCGCTAATTTTTTTGGCGCAAAACTGCCTTAGCGCAGTTTTGCGTCAAAAAGTATAAATATGGCCCCAAATTTTTTAGCAGACTACTCGCAGTGCCAAATACCACCTCCACATTTATGGTACATAAGGAACTAGGCTGTCCTTATGTGGAAGATCTAATATATACCAATGCATTGTTGGCTTGGCATGGCATCTGGTCTAAAGAAGGAAAGCATTTTACCCAAAAGATTATTAAAGATTGTCTTAAATTGGAATATTGGGACAGAATCCCATGGTTCATGCATCTAAAAGACTTGTTGAAAGGTATAAATTTAGCTCCAAATTTGGACAATCCAAGTATTATCCTCCAATTTTGTAAGAAAGAATTGAAAAACCAACTAATGGCATGGAGGGATAGTGATAGAGAAAATAGAGAATGTAGGAAATCAACAGTAGCACTCTATATGATTGAAAACAACGAGGTAATGCCAAATTACTTACTGACAATTGCAAACATTCAGGATAGATTTTATCTGACTCGAATGCGCTTTAGAATGTTGCACTTTTTGGTAGCTTTCCCAAAGGTGAGGGTTTGGAGCAAAAGCCTACCGAAGTGCCCCTGTGTGGGACGATTTGCACAATCCACAACGCACTATATTATATCTTGTAAATTTTATCATGATATTAGGAAACAATTTTGAAAACCTCTATTTGTTACTAATAAATTATTTTATTGTAGAGAAGCTTTTAACTATTTATGTAAATTGGATACCAATGAGAAATGTGATGCAGTAATAAAATTTATCTTACATGCCGTAGAACAAAGGAAAAAGCTGTTGTATATAGAAAACCTCCGATATGAGAATGAATAATCGCCCAATTTGTTGCAGCAAAAGTTTTATTTATTTATTTATTAGTAATTTTCCTTGAAGTATTTTATTGTATATTTTTATCATTTTAAAGAGATTGTTTATCTTTTATGGAGTAAAATCCGAATAAAGATTGATTTGAATTTGAATTTGTATCAATATCTTTCAAAACCATCTTTTCGAAAATATGTATTTCAATTGGTATTGTATGAGATGGGGGTGTAAAAGAGGATGGAGGTCACAGACCTGGGTGCAGGGAAAAATAATCTGAGCAGGCGCTGGGGGAATAGCAGGCTGGTCCTGTATCTCTGGAAACATGCAATTACCCAGACCAACTAAACTGGTGTAGTGTGGAACCACACATCTTGATGCTGAACAGAAGTGTGCCTCTACAGAAAATATGTACCACAGATAGCAAACAGTAGATCACAACAGTTACAAGCTGAGCCCACAACTACTCTGTCACAACCATGTGAGACTCATGGAATGGGGAAATAAACACACACATACAACACATGGTGTATGACTATGAACATAATGGTGTATAGTTCCACTTTGACGGCGGGGATGGTGCATGGGCAAGTCTGGTGTTGGTAAGACTGCCAGTGCAGTGTACCCTTTGCAATTGGCATTATTAGTCACACGTTGGCATGGCGGATGGAAATCTGTCTGCTCATAGTAGCTCTGTGGGGCACTTAGCACCACAATGTTGATGGATCAAATAGAGTCAGTGCCAGTCTTCAGGACCACTGGGTGTGACAGGACACACTACCCTCCGCCCTGTAAAAATCAGGCAGTGAGACCCAATGCACTGTTCATGCCAGGTCCATGGGCTGTGCAGGGGCACCCAGGCGCACACCACACCACACCACATCACCACAAACTTTGCATGGGGGTTTCACCGCTATGCAAAGGCTGGTGGAAAAGCGGGAACAGACAGGTGATGAATATGTCAAGAGAGGGATTTGGAGGCAGGACGGAATCCCTAGCCCAACATTCAATTTTCACTGTGCATTCATGGGAAGACCCTGAGACAAAAGCATATGACACAAAAAGTAAATGAGTACCCAAAAATGTTCATTAAGTTAGAAGTGGGGTCCGGCGGAGTTACGATGCTTCGGGGTGACCTCACAGGCTCACAATAATGTCACAGGGCCGCAGGCGGTGTGATGGTGTCGGATCGTCACAGATGTTGGACTTACGGCACTCCGGTGTCAGCGAAGTTGGGCAGGATCAGCGGTTGCAGCGACGCAAGGCCTACAGGTTTGTCGGACTTCTACAAAGTCCTGGCCTCGGGGCAGGTGGCGTCGCGGTTCTGGGGTAGTGGCATCAGCTCACAGGGTCATTGGATTCGCACTCAGCGAGATCCTCAGCCTCGGGGAAAGTGGCGTTGTGGTTACGGGCAGTGGCGTCCTTTACAAAGTCGCACGGCGTCGTCCGTTGTCACTAGACTGGTTTTTCTCCAGGGATTTACTTTCAGGGGTCCAGGAACTGGAATGGCACCTTCTGGCAAGCTGGAGTCCACAACAAGTAGACTCAGATCTGGTTGGTGAAGCCTTTGCTGTCCCTGAGGCTTCAAAACAGGAGGCAAGCTGTACTCCAAGCCCTTGGAGTCACTTCTCAAGCAGGAATGCAACAAAGTCCAGTCTCTGTTCCCTTGCACAGGCAGATGCACCAACTGCAGGACAGCCCAACTGTCAAAGCCCAGCTCACCTGAGTCCTTGTTCAGTTCTGATGGAGGTTGAAGACAATCCGACCTCACCCTGAAACTGCTTGTTCCAGCACACTAGTTTTTAAAACAGTGCACTAAGAACAGAAGCTCAAGGGAAGGGGGGAAGTGGATAAAATAAAATAAAGAGACAACACCGTTCTTGCGTTTCCACTGTTGAAGTGCTGCACAAATCTGCGGCCCTCTCTGACTTCTGTAGAAACTGGTGCCTAATGAAACATAAACAAAGAACAGATAAGTACATCCTATTCCTAACTGGGTTCCTGACTATCCCTTTATTTATTAGAAATTTTCTTCTAAAAGTACCTCTTGGATCCTGGTCTCTAGTTTCCAGGTTTGGAATGTGTTACTGCTCTGGGATGTGCTTTCTATTACTCTAAAGCTTCTAAAACATTAAACAAATACCGTTATCAGAATTACCAATATCAAACATTCATCTTAATATAACTAAAGCCTAAATTGCCAATAGCAGACTCACTTTTCCCATATTTCCAGAATCTTTTATAAAACAAATACTGTACTTTTATTTCAAAATACAGCATGTAATTTGTGCAAGTCCTTGATTTACTGTTTGCCTTGCTGTTAATGGTTTCCACGGTTCGATTCTTAAAAGTTCCATAAAAAAATGTTTGCTTCACAAAGTTCCGCAAAGTATTCTTGTAACAAAGAGTTTGAATCACAATGTTCGTGGAAGGTATCTTGTTTCAAATTGTCTATACACGAATCCAGAAATTGTTGTCAAAGTTCTTTCAGGTAATAAAAGTTTTGCACTTACTTGTTGCTGGCAAGAGATACTGATTAGTCTAACCTTGTCTTCTTTCTCTTTTGCAGGTTGCTTGTAGGAGAGAGGCTGAGGCAAGGAGGAACCGGAAACCGGAAGAAGGAAGAGCCAGCAGCTGCGCCCATTGAAGCCAATGAAAGTCTGCAGAGAGCAGGAGTGCCAGCGCCGAGGGATCTGTCCTCAGGTAAGCGGGAGGTAGACGAGCACAAGCACTGGGTGAGGCTCGGGCTGCCTTTTATAGACAGGGCTGGGTGTGGTCCTCACATGCTGCACATGTTCTTGAAAGGTGTGCAGAGCTGGGTGTGGTTTGAAGAGCTGGGTGTGGTCCTCACATGCTGCACATGTTCTTGAAAGGTGTGCAGAGTTTCAGTTACTATGCAAATGAGTTAAATTAACACATGGCCTAGAGAGGAGTGTTTTAAAGAAGCCTTGGTAAAAGCAAGGCCCAATGTGTAAACAAAACAGCACATTAAACAACATACACAGAAGCCTGGGGGGGGGGGGAAGGTGAGATAACAAGAAAGGCTTTCAATAGTAAGGTTAAAAGGGAGCTATTACAGAACCCACTAGTGCAGTGAGAGGGGACATGCTCTTTGCTGTGCACAAACCCTAACAGTTGCCCCCCTCAACGGCCCTCCTACAGGACGGGGTTTTCCTGGATTTTTTAAATAAAACCGTCTAATCAGCTGTGGGGCATGTACATATGATGCTGGTTCCCATGAATTCTCAGATTCATCATATCCTTTCCATTCTACTAAATAAAACAGACGTCCACTAATTCTTTTTGAGTCTTTTATGTTTTTCACTTCATATTCTAGATTTCCCTTAATTGGTATGGGTGGAGGTGGTGGTTCAGGTCGGGTTTTTGGATTGTACGGCTTAAGCAAGGACACATGGAATGTAGTATGTACTGGATATTCTTTTGGTAAATCTAATTTTACTGTTACCGGGTTTACTATGGCAGTTATACTAAAGGGTCCAATGAAACGTTGTTGCAGCTTTCGGGATCCCTCTATGTTTAGGTTCTTTGTGGAGAGCCATACCTTGTCACCGATTTTATACATTGGGGCCTCAGATCTGTGTTTGTCTGCTTGTCTTTTCATGCTTTCCTTGTACTTTAATAAATGTTTCCTGGCTTTGTCTTGTATGTCACCTAACCTTGTTAGTCTATCCGTTACTGTAGGTAACAGAGAATCCTCTAACAAAATGGGTATAGCTCTTGGATGATACCCCTGCAAGAAATAGAATGGTGAGCAAAGTAGAGCTGAATGCTCAGTATTATTATAAACAAACTCCGCTACAGGGAGAGCTTCCAACCATTCACTAGAATAATCAGCCAATAAACAACGTAGCGTTTGAAGTAAGGTTTGGTTCAGTCGTTCAGTCTGTCCATCTGTCTCTGGGTGGAAAGCAGTGGATAATGCCACATCTATTTTCAGTTTTTTACATAATTTTTTCCAAAATTTAGAGTTGAACTTGCTCCCTCGGTCTGACACCACTTTGCTTGGCAAACCATGTAAACGCACAATTTCCCTTATAAAAATATCGGCAAATTCTGCCGCCGTGGGTAATTTCCGTAATGGTACAAAATGTGCCATTTTAGATAAAAAATCCACTATAACCAACACTGTTGTGAAAGATTTTACAGGTGGTAAACCTACAATAAAGTCTACGCTCACAGTGTGCCAAGGTTGCTTGGGTGTTGGCATTGGTATTAACAAACCGTCAGGGGCCTTATGAGAAGATTTATGTCTTGCACAAATTGGACAGGTAGTGACAAATTGCTTAATGTCCTTTCTTATAGTGTCCCACCAAAAGTGTTTTTGCACATTTTCCAGGGTTTTTACCCAACCAGGATGACCTGCCAAAGGTGAGGCGTGATGCCAAATTATCACCTGTGTTTGTAATTCAGAGGTGGGCACTAACAGCATGTTGTTGTGATACAATAAACCTCCTATAAAAATTGGCGAAACCCAGAAATTTCTGAATATCTTTTACAGAGGATGGTTCTGGCCAATCAGCAATAGCACTGATTTTCTTTACATCCATAGTTATTCCTTGAGGTGACAGGCAGTATCCTAAAAAGTCCACCTTGCTGACATTAAAAGTACACTTTTCTAACTTAGCAAAAAGATGATTTTCTTTTAACTTTGATAATACTGCACGAACATGTTGGGTATGTTCTTCTGAGTTCTTAGAGTAAATGAGGATGTCGTCTATGTATACTATGACACAAACGTCCAGGAATTTGTGTAGGACCTCATTTATAAAGAACTGAAAGGCCGCAGGGGCATTACATAACCCAAAGGGCATTACTGTGTACTCAAATAAACCAAACTTTGTCTTGAAAGCTGTCTTCCACTCATCCCCCTCTTTTACTCGGACCAGGTGGTAAGCTCCCCGCAGATCTAGTTTAGTGTATACAGTAGAATGTCTTAATTGATCCAGCAACACAGGTATTAGAGGAAGAGGATATTTATTCTTTATTGTAGCCTTATTTAGTCCTCTATAATCGATACACGCGCGCAGGGATTTATCCGGCTTCGGGATAAAAAAGAGTGGAGATGACACCGGAGATGTGGAATGACGGATGAACCCAGACTGTAGTAGGTCAGCTAGGTAGGTTATTAAGTATTTGGTTTCTTCGTCAGTCAAAGCATATACTCTGTTATTAGGTAAAGGGGCCCCTGGGATAAGATCTATACGACAGTCATAAGACCTATGTGGGGGCAGCACACTAGCCTTTACTGGATCAAAGACGTCTTTAAAGTCAGAATATTCAGGAGGGAGACTTGGTTCATCTTGTATAACACTAGCACAGTGTAATACTGTGCTCTGTTCTGTACCTGCTTCTTGATAGCAATTGGTTCTACAGAAAGAGGAATCCAAAGTAACATTTCTATTTACCCAATCAATTTTTGGGTTATGAGTTGTTAACCAGGGTACCCCGAGAATCAAACCAAAATTAGGAGTATCTATCAGATCAAAGCTAATCACCTCTGTGTGCCCGTTCTGACAGACCATAACAAGTGGACTTGTTTGTTTTGTGATTAATCCAGAGGTCAATTCTGACCCATCCACTGCACATACTGCTTCTGGACAAGGCTTTAGGCACATAGGAAGTCCTAAGTTTTCAGCTAACTTATTATCCACAAAATTTCCTGTCGCGCCTGAGTCCAGTAGGACAGGGAGAGAATGCCTCACTTGGGTAGTAACAATTAAAACGACCTGAATTATGAAATGTCTAGGTATGTGCGGTACCATGAAGGCTGCAGCATTAGAGGTTTGATTAAGATGTTTTCTCGAACAAGTAACCTTTCCCCTTGTCGAGCTTAATCGTTTCCCGATTCAGTTGAGGAGGTGGAGGAAACAGCACCCTTTCGTGGATTTTTAGGCTTTACTGGACATTCTCTGGCAAAGTGACCTGCCCTTCCACAATATAAACATAATTGAAGTTTTCTCCTTCTTTCTTTTTCCTCTGATGCGAGTGAACCTCTGAGTGTCCCTATTTGCATAGGCTCAGGTTCAGGGAGTTTATTATCTGGGTCTTTCTTCTTGTGTCTAATAAAAGTTAACCGTGATTCCAGTTTGTATTTATCTCCCTTTCTTTCTCCTAGTCTATGTTCTAATTTCACAACTAAATCTACAAAGTCCGAATAGTCTTCTGGCAAATCAACGATATGAGCCAGCGCGTCTTTTAACTCGTCTCTCAAACCTTTATAGAAAAGGGAGACACGCTTTTCTTCTGGCCAGTGTGTCTTGGTGAGTAAACGATTAAAACTAGTGAGATAGGTCAATAAATCCTTGTTACCTTGTTTAAGATTTAAAAGCTCATTATCACTTGCCTGCATGAAAGTGTGTTTTGCAAAAAGGCTGGTCATGGCACGTTTAAATTGATTCCAATTATGGAGGATGGGATCATCTCTCTCCACGAAAGGAATTGACCAATTGGCTGCTGTGCCACCCAAATAAGACAAGACGAATGCCACCTTTCGTAGCATCAGTAGGGAACTGTTGTGGCTTACAAACGAAGTGTAATTGACATTGATTCATAAAAACATGGAATTTGTTACTATCTCCATGAAAACGTTCAGGTGCTGCTAAGGGCACAGCATTAGGAACATTAACAGTGACCTCAACTGGGGGAGGCAAAGTTGTATGTTTTGATGGCGCCCCTGTCTCTGAGGAGGTTTTAAACAAAGGCGTAAAAGCTGTGTTCCACTGAGATACCCTAAATTTATACCTGCTTAAATCCTGTTTTAAAGAGGTATTCTCCATCTTTAATCTCTCTATTTCCTCTTGCATATGTTGCAAGATGCCAGACACTGATTCATTATGAGCCAAGTCCTCATTTAGGGCCTGCGCCATATCCGTGACGTCAATGCCCTCTATTTCTTCCCCGATATTCATCGTCCACCAGAACTGAAATTTCTTTTTATTTATTTTTTATTTAAGGCTTGTGCTTCTGTCAAAGCCCAGCTCACCTGAGTCCTTGTTCAGTTCTGATGGAGGTTGAAGACAATCCGACCTCACCCTGAAACTGCTTGTTCCAGCACACTAGTTTTTAAAACAGTGCACTAAGAACAGAAGCTCAAGGGAAGGGGGGAAGTGGATAAAATAAAATAAAGAGACAACACCGTTCTTGCGTTTCCACTGTTGAAGTGCTGCACAAATCTGCGGCCCTCTCTGACTTCTGTAGAAACTGGTGCCTAATGAAACATAAACAAAGAACAGATAAGTACATCCTATTCCTAACTGGGTTCCTGACTATCCCTTTATTTATTAGAAATTTTCTTCTAAAAGTACCTCTTGGATCCTGGTCTCTAGTTTCCAGGTTTGGAAGGTGTTACTGCTCTGGGATGTGCTTTCTATTACTCTAAAGCTTCTAAAACATTAAACAAATACCGTTATCAGAATTACCAATATCAAACATTCATCTTAATATAACTAAAGCCTAAATTGCCAATAGCAGACTCACTTTTCCCATATTTCCAGAATCTTTTATAAAACAAATACTGTACTTTTATGTCAAAATACAGCATGTAATTTGTGCAAGTCCTTGATTTACTGTTTGCCTTGCTGTTAATGGTTTCCACGGTTCGATTCTTAAAAGTTCCATAAAAAAATGTTTGCTTCACAAAGTTCCGCAAAGTATTCTTGTAACAAAGAGTTTGAATCACAATGTTCGTGGAAGGTATCTTGTTTCAAATTGTCTATACACGAATCCAGAACTTGTTGTCAAAGTTCTTTCAGGTAATAACAGTTTTGCACTTACTTGTTGCTGGCAAGAGATACTGATCATTCTAACCTTGTCTTCTTTCTCTTTTGCAGGTTGCTTGTAGGAGAGAGGCTGAGGCAAGGAGGAACCGGAAACCGGAAGAAGGAAGAGCCAGCAGCTGCGCCCATTGAAGCCAATGAAAGTCTGTAGAGAGCAGGAGTGCCAGCGCCGAGGGATCTGTCCTCAGGTAAGCGGAAGGTAGACGAGCACAAGCACTGGGTGAGGCTCGGGGGCTGCCTTTTATAGACAGGGCTGGGTGTGGTCCTCACATGGTGCACATGTTCTTGAAAGGTGTGCAGAGCTGGGTGTGGTTTGAAGAGCTGGGTGTGGTCCTCACATGCTGCACATGTTCTTGAAAGGTGTGCAGAGTTTCAGTTATTATCCAAATGAGTTAAATTAACACATGGCCTAGAGAGGAGTGTTTTAAAGAAGCCTTGGTAAAAGCAAGGCCCAATGTGTAAACAAAACAGCACATTAAACAACATACACAGAAGCCTGGGGGTGGGGGAAGGTGAGATAACAAGAAAGGCTTTCAATAGTAAGTTTAAAAGGGAGCTATTACAGAACCCACTAGTGCAGTGAGAGGGGACATGCTCTTTGCTGTGCACAAACCCTAACACCAACACAGCACAGTCAGAAGCCAGAGCAGCACTTCTCCTCAGCTCTTCAGCTGTTCTCCAGGCAGAGGCTCCTCTTGAATCCTTGAAGTAATCTCATTTTCACAGGTTTGGGGTGCCTTTCTTATACCCCTTTCTGCCATCGAAGTAGGCTTACTTCAAGATAAAGTCCCAAGTGTCTGTGAGATCCTTTCTTGTCCAGGCCAGGCCCCAGCTATACACCAGGAGGTAGGAGACTGCATTGTGAGAGGGCAGGCACAGCCCAGCTAGGTGTGAATGACCACTTCTCCCTTCCCTTCCAGCACAGATGGCTCATCAGGATATGTGGGCTACACCCAGCCCCCTTTGTGTCACTGTCTAGAGTGAGGTGCAAGCAGCCCAGCTGTCTAACTGACTCGGACAGGGAATCCACAAAACACACAGTCACAGAATGGTTTAGGCAAGAAAATGCCTACTTTTTAAAAGTGGCATTTTCAAACACAATGTAAAAATAAACTTTACTGAAAGATGTATTTTTACATTGTGAGCTCAGAGACCCTAAACTCCACATTTCCATCTGCTCACAAAGGGAATCTGCACTTTAATAACTTTTAAAGGCAGCCTCCATATTAACCTATGAGAGGTATGGGCTGTGCAACAGTGAAAACAGAATTTGCCAGTATTTCACTGTCAGGACATATAAAACACATAAGTACATGTCCCACCTTTAACATACACTGTACCCTGCCCACTGGGGTACCTAGGGCCTAGCTCAGGGGTGCCTTACATGTATAAAAAAGGAAGGTTTAGGCCTGGTAAGTGGGTACAGTTGCCAAGTCGAATTGGCATTTTAAAACTGCACTCACAGACACTGCAGTGGCAGGTCTGAGCCGTGTTTACAAGGCTACTCACGTGGGTGGCACAACCAGTGCTGTAAGCCCAGTAGTAGCAATTGATTTACAGGCCCAGGGCACCTCTAGTGCACTGTACTAGGGACTCACTAGTAAATCAAATATGCCAATCATGGAAAGTCAATTACACATACATTTTACATAGGAGCACTTGTACTTTAGCACTGGTTAGCAGTGGTAAAGTACCCAGGGTATCAAAAACAGCAAAAAAAAATTCCAGCACACATCAACAACCTGGGAAACAGAGGAAAAAAGTTGGGGGATACCACTCCAAGCATGCCAGGCCTAACACCTATCCTAATCTAAACTAACCTATTTTAACTATGCTTAACCAACAACTAAAGCTAACTACCCTGTGCTAAACTTACCTAACACATTTTACACCACACTTTAAACATTGGTCCCCCATCCCCCTTAAGTTACGAGACACATGCAGGACAACATATACTTATACTACACATATACTAACTAAATCTAAACAAATATATTTTTTGGTATATTTCTTTTTTTAATTTTTTTTATACCATATATACCCCAACATGACTCTCCATCCACCCACCCACTAATTAACACATAAAAAGTAAAAACAAAAAACTCCCCCAAATCCACTTATCCTATCTAAACTATGTACGTACACTAACCTAACACTAATCCCCTAAAACCCATTGTAAAACATGAATAAAAATGAGGAGGGAGGGGGGAGAACTTGGAGGGGACAGTTCTGATGACACTAACATTTTGGCCTTCTTGAGGGTTTTTTAAAATATATTTAACTCTCTTTTTTTTGGCAGCCACCTCCTTCTCCAAACTGTCTAACCGTTGCATCACAAGGGAAACGTCCCTCTGCAGCATTTTAGGGTCCAAGGCAGCAGGTGATGTGAGCTTTTGCACAGAGGTCGAAGCTGTTGCAGTTGTGGGTGTTGGCGTAGTGGCAGCTGTGCCCCCCCTGCACTACTGTGGAGCTGGGTCTTTTCTGTGTGGCCTCTGCCAGTGTTGGGACCCCTTGTGTGAATGCCCGCCATCCCCCCATTAACTTCTCAGCACGATAGTGGCAAGCCCTTTTCCAGAACCCACATTCCACTGCCAGGATATGGCAGTACCGGACTGCCTTCTTTTGGAATGCACACAGTTTCTCATTGGCATGTTGGCAGCTGTTAAATGGAGACAGGTAACCATCAGTATCAGCATTTTGTGTGTACCGATTATTAGCTTACACTTCTAGATCTGATTACACATGCCTAAGCATCATTTCATTGACACCAAAGTGACTCAAAACATGAATATGAACCAAACACATGGAGGTGTGCATTGCTTTTGTGTAATATGTAATAATATAAAGGCACCGCAACCTTCACATAGATCAGGACCAAACTTCCTCATCATCTGGGTCAATTTTCAACCATACATCCCCAGTAACTTCAACATGTTATTGAGATGATTGGATGATGTTGTAACCATAAGGGGTCAGTGCTGATAGGTACACATGCAAGCCTGATCAATATGACTGTCACCTACACTGTGAGCATAACATCTACCTACAAATTTGGTATTCCTCTCTCCCTGTGCCTAAGGGGGATGGCCATGCATTCCATCATCTCAACTGTCCTGGTCATCCACCAAGGCATGCCCACTCGCACATGGAGTCAGCGAGTGGAGCATATGTTAGGAGGGCTGACAACTAGCAAGCTGCTATCCATAGGTCTATCACATCTGCAGTCATGTGTCCAGGTGCAGACACCCATCAATACCTGATCTGCCAATACAATTCCTTACACATTCATTTCCATGACAGCATATATTTGGCCTTAACTTGCATGCATGCCAATTACATTCCATATATGTGTTACATACATGGAGTGCAAAATACGCAGTGCCATGCTGGGGGACAATTGCCAGCCCAGTCCTCCATCTTCATGACAATACAGGAATGCACCAAATTGGGTTCAAAATGGTGCATCCCTGTGTTGTGAGAAAGATGGAGTTCCCCACTGCCAATATTCTCACAGCGTTGCACTCTGTCATTCTCAGTCACATATGGCCCTATATGTGGCTTGTCATCATCTTGTTTACATGATGCTGACCATTGAGCACCACGAGCCTCACAAGAAGTGACCCTCTGGTGGTGCATTGGGATTGTTTCACTGGGACACAATGTCACCATCCAGCCTAGTTTGATATAGATCATTGGACAGCTCATCACATCTTGTATTGTATGCAAGACACATGACTCACTCACACCAAACCCTGGATTACTTCAAAGGACCCACGTTATCACACGTACTGGATACATCTGGGTCCTCAAATTGCACCACTTCACCAATCGTGTAGGGGGCAGGTCCACCTGTAACATATGAATGGAAAACCATGCTTAGTGTCATATCACGGTTACTACCAGTTGGCAACAAATTCCAGTTTGTACTATTTGAGAGGAGTGAGCTAGTTATGCTAGTGTAAAACAGTGCAACAAACACACAACTATGATCACTTGATGACACAGAACCCAGATGAGTGAGAGACACACATCTGTATATTTACACTGGGCCAAACACTCATGTAGTGCTACACCCTGCAGCAACCATATGTGGGCAATCTATAGAAGATGGAACTACATGGTATAAGGGGGAGTTGTGCAATAAATACATGACACTAACCTGGTGCTTTGCAAGACATTTGACTCAGGTACTCAAGCTTGTCCTGCAAGGCACCCAGAGGCACTTTGTGATAGACATGCAGCTCAATTGTAAGTCTGCAATGATCATGCATTAAGTAATCCATGGCTAATGTGGCAAAGTTGTCTCATGCCCCATTTACATTGCCTCCTAAGGCAGGTAAGCCCCCTTTGCTGACATATTGGCAGGGGAAGGGATCATATGCGTGTAATGATGACAAAGTTGTGCTATACATGCATTGCCCAACTTTGTTGACACAATCCAGGGAGAAATGGTAGGCTGGCGGTGCCTTGGCGTCTCAAACATGAAACTAAGCCGGGGCACAGGTTTCGCCATGGCCCCTGAAATGTTTGACTTTGTGATGGTTGTGCTTGACTCACCGGACATCTGACCTGCATTGGTATCATGGTTGGATATGTGAACTCCATGTCTAGACTGGCGCAGATACATTTTCATTCTGGTTGCATGCAACCTGTCCAGAAGCATTACATGCAGCACTCCAACTCATCTGCTACTTACATTCAAGAGCAGTGAACAGTAAATAGTATGCCAATGGGAGACTCACCAACAGATCCGCCGATCTCCACACCAGGATGATAAGGCAGATCCTGCTCCCTGGCCACCAGATCTGCTCAGCGATGCTTGAGCTGGTGCTCATTCCTGGTGATGATGTAGACCCTCTTCAGGTGATGGAGCACCTGGCCCCACCGCCTCGCCTGGCCTCAATCTGGTAGCCCTGGATGACCCAGCCCCCCATCTCCAACATCATCGGCAGGTAGTGGGCTACCAGCCACACAAACCCACCCAACTTATTCTCTCCCATCCTGGTCAACCTCCCCCTAACAAACATGTTATTATTGGTAAAGGTTAACCCCAAATATATAGAAAAAATAAAAATTTAAGAAAAGTTAAGCCCACTGACTAATCCCAACAATCCCAAATGATTAACTACCCCGGACAGACACCCCACAGTACAAATACAAATATACACAAAAAAACACACAAAATCACAAATACTGGGACAAAAAGCAGACAATATTTAACACAACACAACAGGAGGGACACCACAAGATACAATACACAACCAAGAGACAACCACCAGTCAAAAATGTACAGACTGTAAAGAGAAAGTGAAACTACACCCACTGTACCATGCTTGTAGACAGGATTTCCTATTACATCACTTCCTGTCCCTGTGTGTCACGTTTTCAGTTATGCATGTATTCTTATGACGCATTTGACATTTGCGTAGGTTTTTTAGATGCATAACACACGTGAGTCACTTATATTGATGCATGACTGTTATGTGTCGATTTCACTGAAAATCAGCATTGAGAGGAGTGCGAAGTTGGAATTCACACTAAGGGCCCATGTGTCATTTTCTTTGCGTTTGCGGATGTTTTAGGCACATTTGTGTCATTTGTTTTTTTACTAAATTCCTAATTGTTTGTTTTTTTCCATTGTCCTTAGATGCATCCTGAACCAACATACATATGACATGGGCTGTGCTGCAGTGTGGCATAATGGGTATGGCCACATGTGGTAGTCCATGCAACTACGTGATGAGGGTGTGACTGGTCTGTTCCACCAATGTGTGTGTTACAGAGTCAACAGCATGCAAATAGTTGCACGTCATGCATATATATGCATGTGTGACAACAGTGTATCCACATATGTTTGGCAGTCAGTACAAAGCAATAGTTCCGGTTTGTGATTGTGTATTGTGTTTTTGTATGTGATGTGTGATGTTGTCATACAGAGCACAATATTTAAAACTACATACACAGCTCAAGCATTGTTGATGAAGGGTGAACCAATGCTCCCTAGGAAATGTAACCAAACAACTGTCTCCGAATGTAGATTTGGAGTTTATGGAGACTTGTGTATGGCCTACATATATGTCTGACATGTGTACATCTTTGCTACATACTGTGTATGACACACTCTGCCTATATTCCACCCAGATCATGTTTTGACCACAAAAGTTTGATTTAACTTATTGCATTTACCAATAGTTGTTGGTTTTGTGTGGTGGACCTGCAGCCCTAGCTGCATATGTTTTCATCCATACTGAAGTGCATTCCACAGATGTGTCCGTGCAATGTGTGAGGTCATGTGTACCCTGTGTCAGGAATGGGCCCCATGGTAGTGTCAGGACAGATTACCATGGATGTATGGCGCAGGCCCAACTTCTTGCATGCTTGTTACACCTGGGCAAATTATGATGACCATTGTTACCAATGATGTCCCTCCTTGTCACACATGTTCCATGCAGCCACTGCAACTCTCATACTGAGTTGTGACAGTGTTCTGTTCCAACATGACTAATTTTCTAATTTTGGGCATCCACTCCCTCATGTGTGGACCCCTTGCATACTTCCTATATGGACATGATGTAGTTGTGTGTGATGAGCTATTGATAAACAAGTTGGCAACATGGTTGTACAATATATGTTATGGTCCATAGATTGTGTCCTTCAGTTGTCACACACCAATGATTAGGCGTTTGTGATATGTGTGATGGTGGCAGTACAATCTTACACATTACATATAATCTTGCAACAGTACTTGTCAGATTCATATTTGTAACATTCTCCCTGAGGTTAGGCTCACAATCGAAGAGACCAAAGCAGGATTGGTTGTATAAGTGAAGTGTTTATTTACAAAATTGACAAGGTGATTTAAGTGGTTCTTAAGTGAAAAAGTTCTCAACTATGTGCTGTCTGCTGCATATCCCGGCAGCTGTGTTGTGCTGTTACCCCTCCATTTCTTCACCACCATCCTCCTCCTCCTCCTCCTCAGGCAGGTCATCAACCTGGTCATACATGGGGACGTTCATCCGCACTCATATGTTGTGCAGGATAGCACCTGTCAGGATGATTTTGCAGACAATGTGTGGGGCATGCACTAAGTGCTGCGTGGGATGATGGCCGATTTACAATGTGGCTTCAAGTCACAAAAGGGTGTTCATCCGCAAACCTGCACATACAATGCGGGCCATGACAATGCCACTGGGGGCTTACATAGGTCCCTTAGTGATCCTGAGTGGCAGCTGATGTTTGTGCCAGCCATCAGGTGTCCAAAGGTGTGTATCCCAATGTTTCAGGATGATCAACTTTACTACCAGTGTCTCTCCTATCTTCCAAAACATGATTACGCATTTATACTGTCAACACATGCACAGTGTCGCTATGAGATGGAGCTCAGCTACTTAGCAAATGTGCCCCTTGGCACAG
The DNA here is from genome assembly GCF_031143425.1 of Pleurodeles waltl. Taxonomy (NCBI): domain Eukaryota; kingdom Metazoa; phylum Chordata; class Amphibia; order Caudata; family Salamandridae; genus Pleurodeles; species Pleurodeles waltl. The sequence continues at coordinate 1,283,480,462 of NC_090444.1, read as the reverse complement.
TGCATGTGAGCTCAGTGATGTCCTAAATACTCCTACAGGGTCCATTATGGCATCCATGATCTTCCCTTTCTAAGAGTGATTCTGCCCAATGGTGGTTAATTTATTGTTTATGGTACTGACATGATGGTGGTGTGAGTCTGTAAGTGGTACATGTGAGGTGGCACTACAGGAGGTGTGGTGCCACTTCTCACAAATCTAGCACATGGTATGTGATGGGCATTCATTTTGTATTCCTATGTGTGTGACCCAATGCGTCAGGCAGATGTGTATGCAAACTACAGGTAGGTCAGGTATGTGTTGATGAGATGTAGTCAGTATTGGCACCAGTTGTCTGCCATCTGATGTTTGTTCTGGCAGTGACTTGCACAGCATGATTTGAGGGATCTGTGCCTAACATTACGTAACATGAGCATGGTGTATGCCATTGACATTGCTGTGCTATTCTTTGTTTGGTGTACTGTGTGTGAAGTGTACGTAGTAGGCAACCTGTGTGCACTTGTAGTTGTTTGTGTACTTCTACTGTTGGCAAAGAGTACATATCTGCACCTGTCCTTCACGTGGTGTGCATGTCAAGTTGTGGGTGTGTATGTGTTTGTGGTGTGAACTGAGTGTTGTATGTCTTGTGTGTCCTACAGGGCTGTTGTGTTGTGTGTATATTGCTAGGTTTGTTGATTTACCCACAAGTAGGCCATTTCCATATTGTCTATCCTGGAAGTGTTCATTGATCCTACTGTGCCGGAATATGAAGGCATCATGGACACTCCCAGGATACTTGGCCAAAATGTTTGTGAATTGTCCCCGGTGGTCCACTATGGCCTGCACATTGTATATGTATGTATGTATTTATATGAAGATTTATATAGCACGTTCCGGCCTTAGCATCAAAGCGCTCGAGGACATAAATAATGAGAGGATGACCGAGAGCCAGTAACCCTAACGTGGAAACAGCCAAGTTTTCACTCGCTTCCTAAATATCGTGAAGTTGTGTTCTTTCCTGATGTCTAGCGGTAGAGCATTCCAATATCTGGCAGCCGCCACTGTAAAAGCTTTGTCTCCCCACCTGACTCTACGCGTTCGACAAACCTGAATCAGGTGGGAATTGTCCAATCTTAGGACTCGTCCTGGACGATACCACCTGAGTCTATCGGCCAGGTGTTCAGCACCGTCCCCATATAGCGCTTTAAAGGTTAGGCGAAGGGCTTTAAAAATAATCCTCTTGCCAACCGGAAGCCAATGAAGACACTTTAAGCTATGGAAAGCCGAAGTGCCAAAATCATACGAGATGCATTATTCTGAATTAGCTGCAGTTTCCTCAAAGAACTCTCATCAATATCCAACAACAGAGAGTTGCAGTAAACCGATCTGGACATAATCAATGCTAACATAACCGTAACTCTTTCCTCCTGCTTAAGGAACGGTAACATTTTTCTCAGGATTTTCAGTGTCCACTAGCTAGATTTGACTATAGCACTAACCTGTGGTTTAAAGCTTAATGAGTCATCAAAGATCACTCCTAAATTTCTAGTAGCTACGCATGGGACCGGTAATTGCCCACATTCATCCGGCCACCATCGCAAACTCCACAGTTCCTTAATACAGCCATACAAGACAATCTCCGTCTTGTTGGTACTAAGCTTAAGCCAATTCTGTCTCATCCACCTATTGATATCCTGCATACAATTATTAAACTGATCCGCCACTTCCTCCCAGTTGCTCCTGGACACCGGAGTGATAAGTTGTGTATCATCAGCATAAGAGGATGGGATAAAACCTTATGATCTGATAAGTCTTGTCAAGGGGGCCCCATAGACATTAAAAAGTGTTGGACTCAACGCCGAGCCCTGAGGTACGCCACATGGCAGATGAAAAGCTGGTGCTTTAAAGCCCTCCCAGCTAACAATATTAGATCTATCACTTAAGAAAGACTCCAGGATTTTAAGAGCGGAATTTCTTATTCCAGCATGATGGAGGCGAGAGATCAAGATTGCAGGCGAGATGGTATCAAATGCCGCAGAAAGATCCAATAGTACGAGAATAGCGCCTTGCCCTGCATCCAGTAATTTCCAGATGGAGTCAAATGTCGTTAGTAGCACTGATTCCGTACTATGAGCCCTTCTAAACCCATGTTGTGACTGATCAAAGCCTCCAGCCTGGTTAAGAAACATGGAAAATTAATGTGTTTTTAAAATATCTTAGCCAATGTCGGCAGCAAGGAAATAAGTCGCAAATTGCTTAAATCAAAGGCAGTTTGATTGGGCTTCTTTTTGAGGGGAATAACAGTGGCCTGCTTCGATGTAAAAGGGAAGGCCCCTGAGGATAGAACTTCTTGAAAAAATGGCAGCTAACTTCGGAACCACAGGTCCCGAAATCATCTGGAAAATGCCGGGTGGGCAGGGATCCATGGGTGAACCAGATTTACTCCCCATTAGAAATTCTTTGATCCTATCCGGCAACAACGGAGGGAAACATGTAAGCAGGGGGTATCCTGACTTGGAGAGTCCAGAGGGGCTATCCAAGAATCCGTCAAGGGGAAATCTGCATGCATTTGCCTGATTTTGGTTTAAAAAAACACCACAATTTGAATACAAGTTGCCTGAGAATTGGGTGAGGTGGTAGGGAGAACAGGAGGCGTGATTAGAGAGCGAACTACCTTAAATAGTTCTTTAGGCGCATTAGATGCATTCTTAATTTTAGTCGAAAAAAAGGCTGATTTCGCCTTAAAACAAGGTGCCTTATACATTTTTAGAACAATTCTTAATTTCTCCTTCTCTGTCTCATTAGGATGTAACTTCCATGGTCTTTCTTGTTGACTGTACCTCCTCTGAAGCACCTTCAAATCACTATTAAACCAGGGCCAACTAGTTTTCTTAGGCCTGCCTTAATATCACCGGGGCCAAATTATCCATGGCGAGGACTAAACCTGTATTAAAAACCTCCAGAGCAGACAAATGAAAATTCTCCGCTACCTCCCAGCCTTCCTTTACTGCCGGGCCCAGCTGAGTCTGCATATTGATGGAATGCGTGTGCTTGTGATTACGGTATAAGTGATCTGTAGCTGCAGGTGGCACAAGTCAGACATGGGTGCAGTCAATTGCACAAAGCACATGGGGGAAGCCATGAAATTGGTAGAAACCCTGTTTTATCTCCTGCTTCTTTTGATGGGTGCTGGGGAAGCTGATGTGGCAGGGTGTAAGGGAGATTATTGCATCTAACACCTGTGGCAGGAACACAGAGAATGACGGCTGTGACACAACAACAACCAGGGCACCCGTTGTTTAAAATGAGCCACTTGCCAGCATGTGCAAGACAGCTAGCAGCTTTGTCACAGGTGGTACATTGTGTGGGCTCTGCAGGCTGGCTGTGATTTGTGGCTCAATGTGGTGCAGCAGGTGTAGTATGGCTTGCCAGTTGAATCTGTATGTCCTTATGATGTTGTGTTCTCTGAGGCCTAGGAGGGTTGTCCTGTTTCTGAATACCTTCTCCAGCCTTCTGTGTTGCCTTTGTGGGCAGCGTTGTGGTGGTTGCCGTTTTTGTTGCTGTCCTCTGTGTAGTCTTGCAAGCTGAAACAGTAGCACTTCCATCTTCTCCTGTGGGTTTGTACCATTGCTTCTGTGTGTTTTACTCAAGTAGTGGTGTGTGGGACTCATTTTGACACCTGGTCTGACGCAGGTGTTAAAATTTGACACAAATCGGAATTAACATCAAGAAATGCTGCAGACCCACCATTACTTAATTCACAGGTCCTGGGTACATGTAGTTTCGCTTTACTAGGACTGACAAGTAAATTAAATATGCCAATTGGGCATAGGCCAATGTTACCATGTTTTAAAGAGTGAACACAAGCACTTTAGCACTGTTCAGTGGTGGTAAAGTGCGTAGAGTAATGAGTGAGTGAAAAATGAAATCAGCACAAATGAAGGTGGAAGGCAAAAACCATGGACGAAGACCACCCTTAGAATGACAGGGCTAACATGCATTGCACCCCCAGCTGAAAATGGGGAAAACTACCCAACCCCTTGGGAATTCTCATCACTAAAACAGAAGAACATGGATAGACCATCAGCATTGGTGTGGCCTGACCTAGAACGGTCTTCCACCACAAAGTCCATTCCCTAAAGGGAGCTGGACAACCTCGGAAGTTTGAGATTTTTTCTCTTCATTTGCATGGGCCATCTGAGGGGTCTGTGGTCTGTCTGAACCTGGAAATGAGTACCAAACAGGCATGACCTTAGCTTCTTTACTGACCAGACCATAGCAAAGGACTCTCTTTCAATCACACTCTACCACTGTTCCTGGGGAAGTAACCTCTTGCTAATGAAAGCTACTGGTTGGTCTAGACCCACCTCATTTTAACTGTTCTACGACAGCCCATATGCCATGCCCTGAAGTATCTGTCTGCACAATAACTCCTTGAAGAAGTCAGGAGCCTTGAATACAGGTGAGATATACATGACCTCCTTGAGGGTGTCAAAGGCTTTCTGGCAGGTCTCTGTCCACATCACATTTCTGAGCTGTTTGTTAGATGTCAGCTCTGTTAAGGAGGTAACTATTGTCCCATATCCCTTAACAAACCTCCTATGAAATCCTTTGAGGCCCAGAAAAACCCTCATCTCAGCCTGTGTTTTAGGGGGTTGTGAGGCCAGGGTAGTCTCAATCTTAGACAGGAGGGGCTGCACCTTGCCCCCACCCACCTGGTGGCCCAGATAGACCACAGAACCCTGCCCTTTCTGGCACTTACTAACCTTGATTTTGAGGCCTGCCTATTGCAGGACCTTAAGCACCTCCCGGAGGTGATACGTGTATTCCTCCCAGCTGGTGCTGAAGTAGGCAGCACAGAATGCCTCCTTTCTAGCTAGGACCCTGTTGACCAACCTCTGAAAGGTGGCAGGGACATTCTTTAAGCAAAAGGGCATTGCTCTAAATTGGAAGTGGCCCTCTGGTGTCGAGAATGCAGACCTATCTTTGGACCCCTCAGTCAGAGTCCTCTGCAAGTACCCTTGTCACGTTGGCTCTCATTGTACTGATGAGGCTGCTGGATTTGGACGGCAGCATCAAATGAATTGTGAGGAACTGTGTTTGATCCCACGCCATGTGACAACCGTCGGCCTAATCTGTTTCAAGCCAGCTAGCAGCTGAGCAAGAGCAGGGGTAATCTGTGGCAACTGGGCACATAACTTTGTGACTTCCCAGGGTAATTGTGGTGGATCAGATCAGTTACATTCGTCTCACACATGCAAAGACAAAAAAGAAGCAGGGAGTGGTTCAATAAGATTTATTGAATCAGCCGCATCCGAGATAAAATGACATGAAATGCAATCATTTGGATGATAAAACATAATAAAAACAGAATGGTGACAAGAAAAGTGAAACACAAGAAGAGTCCCACCGTACGTTTACTATACAAGATGTGTGATTCCTACCTACACAACTAATGTTCTATGTTAGAGCATAAGGGAAAGTCCTCCTTTGTACCCTAGTCACCCCCAAACATTTTGGACAGATACCGTTGGTACGGTGGTACTGACTCTTGGCTGTGCCCTGGCTACTGCTTACCATTCCCAGGGCCAGTGCTCTGTGTAAGGTGGATTGCATATTAGGCTAATTATAATTGGCTATGTCAACCTACCTAGAAGTCCATAGTATACGGTGGGGCATGTAGGTTTAGGGACCCCAGCACAGGTAGTGCACCCATAGATGCATCTCTGAGGTGCCCACCGTCATTTTAATGGCAGGCCTGCCTTGCTGGCTGCTTTTAAATTAGTCTTAAACTATCAGATTTTTACACATAAAACACCACTAAGGTGTGCCCCAAGTACCCCTAGTTCTGAGTGCTATGCAACTATAAGCAGGGACCGTATAAGAAATATTTTATAAATCCTGGTGAGGGAAGAATAGCCACATTTGTTTTTCCCTCACTGTGGTGAATGGGCTTCATAGGCTAAAATGGGGAGATGTTATTTTTACTTAATAAAGTCCCAAAAGGAGCTAACTATTTCAAGTTTGATATCAAACTGATTGTTATAATAGATTCAACAACTTGCCATTGTTGAATTTTAAATAACTAGCTCAGAGAAAGAGTTTTAGAACTCTATCTGAACATTGCCAACTTTAGCTCTGTAGTGCCCTTCTCTAATTGGCAAGCCTCTGGCAGCTAGGCTGCCTTGATGAGGTGTGAAGTGGTCTAGGCTTAGGACAAAGGATATGCCTGGTGGAGGAGATTTGCCTCCGCAGACGGTGAAACAGGATAGGGGGAGAGCAGCCAAACTGGAGTTCAAAGGAGGGAAGGACATTTGGAGCAGCCCAGATCCTCCCCTATTTCCTGCAAACCCCACCAGCCAGGTTCCCCTTTGATTAGATTAGGACAGGGCAGGAATGGGGCGTGTCAAGGAATTTTAGCCACACTAGCCAGACCTAACCTCCAAAATTGAATTTCTGCCATTTTGGTTTTTTGAAGAATGTTCCTCCCTGAGATTGATCCTTGCCACACTTCCCAGGAAGTGGTCATCCAAGATGGTGGTGGCCTGCCTCTGATTGGACAGTTGGCCCCCCTGCTTTCTACCCCAGGAGCAAGGATAAATATGGCAGAGCCGCACCTACACTGCAGATCCCTACCAGGAACAAGACAAGAAGAAGAAGGACTGTCCTACTGGACCCCTAACCTGCTCCTGGAGACTGCACTCTGAAGGACTGCACCAGCTTCACACTTGGGCTTCACCACAAAAAAGGACTTTCCCTGGCTTCAACTGGTTCATGGAGGGGCTCCCTGTTAGCTACAGACAGAAAATAGCTAATTATAGTCCCCTGTAGGAACTGATCAGCTGACCACTCTCCAGTGGTCATTTGTGGACTTGAGCCTGGTGCATTCTGGGATTTGGAGTCCTAACCCGCAAGGAGCAACTCAGAGCTTCTGGAACCTTGGGGTGATTTGTGGACTCCTATTAGACCTTTGAATACCTTCTGAAAGAAGATCTAGAAGATTGGAGAGCATTGGAGATCCTTTGGTAAAAAGCTCCATGAAAAGACTGACCCAACATCGTGAGTCAAGCCAGCTTACGTCAACTGTGACCGGCCTGACTTTCAGGTTTGTCCTGCTGAAAAGCTCTAGAGCCCCAGACTTCCAGGATTTCACCGGGGGATCCTGGAAAGGCAATCCAACCATGTTGACTCGAAATTGGCTTGCTGAGGAGGGTCGCCTAGTGTCAGAGAGAAAAAGCTCCAAAAAAGTGACAAAGTCCGAACGTAAAAAGTTGACTGGGACTTCCCATGCAGCGTATCTGAGGAGGACTCCAGGGACTTGAGATCCAGCCCAGATGAAGATTTCTGTCCCAAAAAACGACTAAGTCTGAAAGCAGAACTCTTCACAGAGGTCTCCTGCACTGCGTATCCATTGAGGGCTCCAGGGAGGGTGGATCCAATCTGCTACTTCGTCCCGTGAGAAAAATCTTCAAGAAAAAGACTAAGGGGCTCATTACGAGTCTGGCGGTAACTAGACTGCAAGACTCGCGGATGGCGGTCGGAACGCCGTCAATGCAGCAGTCCAAGCACCACATTACAATCCTGGTTGTCGGGCCACCAGGGAACCGCCAGCTCTGCCAGGATCAGAGATCCCAGAAGTCTGGAGGTGGTGGCAGCCCTAATCCACCAGGGCAGCACTGGATTACAACCTCGTTCTCTGCCAGCGGTTTCATGGTGGTACCACCGCCATGAAAATGCTAGTGGAAAATGGATACAGGGGGCCCCAGAGGGGCCCCCCTGTACTGCCCATGCACTTGGAATGGGCAGTGGAGGGGCCTCTCTGGCCAGCACCATTGCAATGTGCATTGCAGACAGTGAACATTGCCAGGGTGCTAAGGCACCTGCAGGCTACACCATTTCTGCCCACTCGATTACAAGCCGCTGGCAATGCTGTAGCCTGTTTCCCGCTAGGCTGGCAGGTGGAAACCAAGGTTTCTGGCCACCAGCCTAGCAGGAAACTCTTAATGGAGCTGGCAGGGAGGTAACCTATGTGACAGCAACCTCCTCGTCGGAAGTTTGGTGGACGGTAAAAACCATCCGCTGAACTCGTAATGATCCCCAAAGTCTGAAGGTAAACTTTTGACCAAGGCCTCCCACTTGCTGTAAACGAGCAAGGCTTCATCACAGTTGGCCTCAAATTTTGACTTTGCCCCGGTCAAGATGCGACCAGATATCCTGAGTGGCGGTTTTAGTTTCCACACGCTAAATAAAAATAATTCTTTAACAATTAGTATTTCTGGTTCCTCTTATACAATTTTATTTGTTTTGGTGTCAAATTAAAGATACAAATACTTTCTATTTTTATAAATTGGCTTTGGATTTTTTAACTGTTTCCCGTTTTTTATTTAATTACTGTTTTGTGATATTTGAATGCTTTACACACTTTGGCCCTCATTATGACTTCGGAGGTATTTTCTTAAGACTGCTGAAGCCACGGGTGCCAGAAGACCGCCAGTGATAGCAGTCTTTCGCCCCCAATGTAATGGGTACTGCTGGATTAAATCTGGCAGTATCCATGCTGGCAGTGGGAGGAGCCTTCGGCGATGCTACCACCTGCACCGACCCGCCAGAAGGACACCACCAGCTGTATTAAGATAATTAATATGGCCTGGCAGTGTCCTGCTAGCGGGGCGCTACCGGCGATAGCAGCAATCCTTCCTGTTCCCTGCCAGATTATCTCCTCGCCAGACAAGGTAAGTGGGCATCTGACAGGGGAGGGGGTGGGGGTAGGGGGTGTTGTGTGTGAGTGTGTGGTGTCTGTGTGTATGAATGTATGTGTGCGAGTGAGAATGTGTCAGTGAGTGTTGTGGCATATGTGTGGTTGAATGCGTTTGAGTGAATGCGTGTATGAATGTTACATTGAGTGCATGTCTGCATGTCAGTGTGTATGCGTGTGAGTATGCATGTGAGTATGTCTGTGTGGATGCGTGCCTGAATGCGTGTCAGAATGTGTAAGTGAAAGCATGTACGGAGGAGTGTGAGTATATGTGAGTAAATGCATGTATGGATGAGTGTGAGTGGATGCATGTCTGACAGTGGAGGTGAATGGGTGTATGCATGGTCAGTGTAGGTGTGTGTGTGCATGTATGCGGGGAGGAGGGTGGTGGGCGCTATGTGTGTAGGGAAGTGGAGGGTGCTATGTGTGTAGGGGTGGGGCGCTATGTGTGTGGGGGGTCAGGTGCTTGCTGGGAGAGTGGGGGAGCATCTACTGGTGACAGGGAAAGGAATTCCCTGTCACTGGTAGCCTTAACACCATGGTTTTCGTGGCGGTACTACCGCTGCAGAAACCATGGCAGTAGGCCGGCCAATAATGCTGCCACCGGTCTGCTGTGGACTGCCGGGTCGGAGATGTACATCTCCGGCTTGACAGTTCATACCACCATGGCGGTATAAGTGGAGAGGTGGCGGGTTGGATACCGCCACATTATGAGTGTGGCGGTCAAATGACCACCACAGTCTTAATGAGGCCCTTTTTCTCCTAAGTTAAGCCTTGTTGCTTGTTGCCAAGCTACCAAGGGTTGAGCTGGGGTTAATTTATTGAGACCTAACTGGACCTTTAGGCGTTAGTGGCCTTTTGCTAAGTGTAGATATCTACCAGCCGTTACCAAATAATCCACTTTGCAACAGAGCAGCACAATAAGCCCTAGTCCGCCCTTCAGGATGCCCAGGGAAGACATCACCCCCCATACCTGAGTATGGCAGTAGTGAAGAAGCCTGGCCTGTTGTCTATTGAGACACCTTTCCCCTATAGGTCAGGGAACCAGCAGTCTCAGCAAGCAGCTTTGGTTTGCAATCAGGTTACCCACTGTCCAAGCAAGGACCCTCACTCAAGTCAGGGTAAAGGAGACTCAACCTCAGTTAACCCCTGCTCACCCCCTTAGTAACTTGGCACGAGCAGGCAGGCTTAACTTCAGAAGCAATGTGTAAAGTATTTGTATCAGCACACACAGTAACTCTTTGAAAACACTGCAAAATGACACTAAACAGGTTTAGAAAAATAGGTAATATTTATCTAAATAAACAAGACCAAAACAACAAAAATCCAACACAAGTCAAGATATGAATTTTTAGAAGAATAAGAGTTTTAATCCTTTAGAAAACGGTGAGAACATTCTAATTGTACAAAAATACCTGGGTAGAATCAAAATAAAGCCACACGGATGAGTGTGTGTCGAAAAAGGCCAGCGATGCATTGATTTCTCACCCACAAGTGAGAACGTGCAGCGTTCCTTCTCCGGTCGGGTCGGCGTGTGCTGTTTCTTCTCTCCTGCAAGAGAGCGATGCGTCGATCCAGATGAGCACCTCGGGTCTGGGCAGGCTGTGCGTAGATTTTTCGCACCCTGCGATGTTGCATTGAAATCCGGTTGCACGGTGTCCAGAAACCGCAATGTGTGGGGGCTTGTGTCATTAATAGCAGCCGCTGCGGGTGTGCACATCGTTTCTACAGCCGTGTTGCATCAATCTTCAAGGTGCCATGCAGGTGGAGCATCGACGTTAGCCACGAGGCCGGTGGCACGTTGTTTTTCAGCCGCGAGGCGGGTGGTGCTGCCAGAGTTTCCCTGCACAGCGGTCTTTGCATGGATTTCTATCCTTTTCCACCAGCAGCACATTTCAAGGGCCCAGAGACAAGTTAGGGCACCACTTGGCAGGCAGGAATCTCAGCAGAAAGCCCAAGTGCTGGCAGAGAGAAGTCTTTGATGTCCCTAAGACTTCAACAACAGGAGGCAAGCTCAGTTCAAGCCCTTGGAGATTCTTCACCAGTGAGAAGTCACACAAAAATCAGTCTTTGTCCTCTCTCAGGCAGAAACAGCTACTGCAAGCCAACCCAGCAAAGCACAGTCACAGGCAAAGGGGCAGTACTCCTCCTCCAACTTCCAGCTCTTCTCCTTGGCAGAGGTTCCTCTTGGTTCCAGAAGTAATCTGATTTTCAGGGGTTTTGGGTAGGCCTACTTCAAAGATAAGTCTCTGTTGTTTTCAAGATCCTGCCTTGCCCAGGCCAGGCCCCAGACACATACCAGGGGGTTGGAGATGGCCCATCAGGATATGCAGGTTACACCCCAGCTCCCTTTGTGTCACTGTCTACAGGAGAGGTGTAAACAGCCCAACTGTCAAACTGACCCAGACAGGGAATCCACAAAAAGGCAGAGTCACAGAATGGTTTAAGCAAGAAAATGCCCACTTGCTAAAAGTGGCATTTTCAAACACACAATCTAAAAACCAACTTTACTAGAAGATGTACTTTTTAATTTTGAGTTCAGAGACCCCCAAACTCCATATGTCTATCTACTCCCAAAGGGAATCTGCGCTATAATAAGATTTAAAGACAGCCCCCATGTTAACCTATGAGAGAGATAGGCCTTGCAACAGGGAAAATTGAATTTGGCAGTATTTCACTGTCAGGACATGTAAAACACACAAGTACATGTCCCACCTTTAACATACACTGCACCCTGCTCAGGGGGCAACCTAGTCCTTACCTTAGGAGTGCCTCACATGTATAAAAAGGGAATGTTTAGGCCTGGCAAGCGGGTACACTTGCCAAGTCGAATTGGCAGTTTAAAACTGCACACACAGACACTGCAGTGGCAGGCCTGAGACATGTTTACAGGACTACTAATGTGGGTGGCACAACCAGTGCTGCATGCCCACTAGTAGCATTTGATTTACAGGCTCTGGGCACCTCCAGTGCACTTTACTTGGGACTTATAAATAAATCAAATATGCCAATTTGGAATGAACCAATGTTATCATGTTTAAGGGAGCGCGCATATGCCCTTTAGCACTGGTTAGCAGTGGTAAAGTGCACAGAGTCCCAAAACCAACAAAAATAGTGTCCGAAAAGTGAAGGGAGGCAGCCAAAAAGTTGAGGGGATGACCACCCTAAGGCTGTCAGGTCTAACATCAGATATGAAAGGCTAGGAGAAAGTTACATCCATGAGGTATGGAAGCTACACTTTTCACACAAATGTCTAAATAGTATGAAAGAGGTCGCAGCAGCGAATGTAAGACTTCTGTGAACCATTCAATGGTTTGCAAGCAGCTGAAAATGCTGAAAATATGTCCCTTGTACTAACATGTTGCCAGGGAATGCAACCAGATATTAATGTTTGTAGTAGCCATCCCAACTGCATAATGGACCTAAGCTGGCTCTGTCCATGTTGTAGAAAAGACATGTCGCTTTGTACAATGTCTATTGCAGATGAAAGATGTTGTTTAAAGTTTATATGCGGTTGCATAAAGTGTTAATCCCATTATCTACAACAGTTAATGCTTTCCTGATCTATTTGCCTCAACCAGGAAGCTCCTTCTTTTGGGGAAAGTTTCATTATAAATTGAACAAAAGAAATGCTGTTTCCATTGTCTTTTGGGGCCTAACAGAAAAACCTGCAAGTATGTGTTGTTTGACAGGAAACTGAGGTGTTCTTTAACAGCATCTTGTGAGGAACTTTTTCCTACACTGTATGTTGGTACTATACACGAATGTTCTGATGACACATAACAAGGGTTTGGTCTACTTGTTGTAAAATCGCCTGTGGGGTTTACCAAAGGTACATGACAACCATTTGTGTCGCACTGGCCACAATAACCACCCGCCAGGACGTGAAAGTGATGTGTTAACTGTTCCAGTTTGGACCCACCTATCAAACAACTTGTCAGTTGTACAGTCACATTTAAGGGTATAATTTGAAAAGGTATCAGGCATCCTGTAAATAAAACTTCCTTTCCCCTTATTTGCCAATTTTTAGTTCGCAATACACTCTTTAAGGCAATCGACTTCAGCCAATATTCATAGCCTTCTGTAGCGGACCGGGAAACAAAGGAATCAGAATAAATCAGTTTTGTATCAGTCAATAAAACCTTATACATTTCCATCGTAGGTAATTTAAAATAAAATGACTTAGCATTTTTAAAATTGTGCCCAGAAAAATATGCAAACTTTTCAGGGTATGTTTTAGAACTCTCCACTGTGGGAGTTGGATAATGTTCTAAAGTTGTATAATTAAAATAGTTTTTGGAGTACTTTCTCTGTGAATTAAATAATCTCCATAATAATTGTAATAGAAGATATCTCCATACTTTTCTTTTTAGGACAACTAGTAAATATTTTTTTGTACAGATATTAAAATCCATTACAATTAGAACCCAATATCGAGCAACTGCAATAACATATAAACACCCAATTCATGGCATGTGCATAAATTTGAAGCCTTGTATTACTACTAAGAGCACAACACTAGTATCAGACAATATGATCACAATAAATACTAAATTGCTATATATACTTGTACATGACAGCAGCAAAAAACTTCACAAACACTAACAAACAATGCATTTGAAGCAAGAAAATACATTTCAATAATAGAATAAAAAAGGCCCAAGCATCATCATAAAACCCAAACTGCAAAATTCAATAGGCAAAAAAATATATTGCACAGGTTGATTGCTGAAACCGCTGCAAGAGCCCTTAAAGTGCTTACATGCTTGCTACATTCCATCTCCCGAAAAGAAAAAAACTCATATCAATGGTGCAAACAGAAGTAAAAAATCTAAAAACTGTAAACATTACAAAAATCAAGCATTATCCGTTGAACAAATACATTTGGTCAGTAAAACATTCAGCATCATAATATCAGGATCCAAAGACGTAATTATAGGCTGCCAACAGGAGCGGACCCCCAGTTCATTCCACTTTCCCCACAAGAAAAATCTGCGACTCTCCAATAATGCTGGGCACAGACATACCACATGTTCGACAGATTCTTCCTAGCTGCCACGACCCCTGCAAGTTACTCCAAGGCCAGTTCGCATAGTATTTGTAAATATATACATTAGACCTGGACCACAAAGGACCCAGATTTCTCTGCTAAATTTTCTTACAGATCTTTTGAACCATTTACCTGGGGGACAGGGCTTAATCATTGCAGGAGACTATAATATGCAACTGAGTTGTAAGGATGATTTCCAGCAAGAAGGAATCCAGTTTGCAGATCCCTGGGACAGATCAAGTCCGGTCCAGGTTGCAACAAAGAAAACAGGGGGAGCATTAGATCTATTAGAGGACTTAATAAAAGCAATGGGGCTAAGAATAGTAAATGGGAACACAAAGTCGGATACTCCGGCGCTGCCTACAAATAGAAAAGGTCCATATTCAAGCCGCCTAGACTATATTCTAGTAGATGATATACTCTGGAATTCTCTTATTGATATGGTTGTCTCTCCAAGAGACGATAGTGACCACCAAGCTCTCTGTATATCCTTCTTAACCTCTACATTCAATTGTAACACACTGACTAAGTGGGTGAAGGGTAACGCCTTAATCATGACAAACGATTATAAAAACGTGAGATGGGAAATGGTGGCAGAAGATGTAAATTTCCAGATATCAATCTGTAAATCAATAAAGTATTTATAGCGACGCTTCTCCACCTGACTCTGTACTGGTTGACTTGATTAATTTGCATAGTATTTTGGCCAATCGGTTAAGACCATACTTCCAGGTAGTAAGGAGGCAGGTAGAAACTAGGGATAGACCATTGAGATGGTTCTCTAGCTCCTGCCGACAGGCCAAAACACAGCTATTGGGAGCACTGAAGGTAGGGAGTCGCAGAGAGATAAGAGCAACCAAGACTGCATGTAAAACAGCATTGAAAAATGCCAAAAAAGAGTGGAAAACTAAATATTGGAACGCTCTAGTAGATGCTCTCCATGAGAAGGATTCAAAACTGTTTTGGAAATTAGTGGCAGAAAAAGGACATTCCCAAAACGTGGAGAGCTACTCAGCAATCCAGCCAGAAATCTGGGTGTTACATTTTGGAAATCTGTACAGAGCGGCTCAAACTAGCAGTATTACTGTTCCTCTACCAACACCCAAGGGGCCTTCTATTTCTTATACACCAAATTCTGGGTCAGTCATTTTATCTAATTTTGATCTGGACCTTTTTTCTCTAAAAGAAACAACTTTGGCTCTCCAAACATTACGCAAAGGAAAGGCTCCTGGGCTAGATGGCATCCCAGGCGACTATTTGTCTCGACCCAGAACTTGGTCTTTATATCTAAATACACTTAGGGGGTGATTCTGACCTCGGCGGTAAAATGCCCTTACCGCCAGTCATAAGACCGCCATAACACCGCCGCGGCCGCGGTCAACCGCCACGGTCATTCTGACCCACAACGGCCAAACCTCCAAAAATCCGTCCTCCACTGCAGCCCGCCACATCGGCGGGCAGCGATAAACTGGAGATGACCAAACCTCCACCGTCACGCCAACAGAAATACGCCCATGCCATTACGACCCACGAATCCACACGACGGTCATTCAAACGCGGTATTCCATTGGCGGTACACACCGCCGTGGTCAGAATACACACACATCACCAAAACACAGCCACATTGGACAATTTGAAATACACACACCTGATACACATACACACACCACTCCCACACAATCAACCAACTATAAAACACACACCCACATCACCCACAAACCCCTGCGACCATAATTACTGAGAGAAGGAGAGAGAGACACAGCAGACAATCCATAGCAAGACACACTGAGGCACACTACACCATCACACACACCACATAGTAGCACAAAGCACCACTCACCAA
The DNA here is from genome assembly GCF_031143425.1 of Pleurodeles waltl. Lineage (NCBI taxonomy): Eukaryota > Metazoa > Chordata > Amphibia > Caudata > Salamandridae > Pleurodeles > Pleurodeles waltl. Next base: position 1,283,464,838 of record NC_090444.1, on the reverse strand, counting down.
CACACTCCTCATCACATACACCACCCCACACCTCACCCACACCACCCCATGGCACCCCAAAGGCACCCACGCTTTTCGGACCAAGAACTCCGGGTCATGGTGGAGGAAATCCTAAGAGTGGAACCCCAGCTCTTCGGCTCGCAGGTGCAGCACACCAGTATAGCCAGGAAGGCGGAGCTATGGCAGCGGATCGTGGACAGGGTCAACGCGGTGGGACAGCATCCCAGGAATAGGGAGGACATCCGCAAAAGATGGAACGACCTACGGGGGAAGGTCCGATCGATGGTCTCCAGGCACAACATCGCGGTCCAGAAGACTGGCGGCGGACCCCCACCCACCCCTCCCGAATTTACATCGTGGGAGCAAGAGGTCTTGACCATCCTGCATCCTCAGGGCCTCGCTGGAGTAGCCGGAGGAATGGACTCTGGTAAGTCCCATCTCAACTACTATATCCCCCCCACCCCACCAGCATGCCAACCCACACCCCCACCCTCACCCGCAACCCCCCAGCACACATCCTCCCTGACAATGTCTCACCAGCACAACCCACCCATCCCAACACCAACTCCTGCATGCCAACACAAATCATGGGCACCCATCACCTAAGCATGACCACTGCACCAACCCCTCCCCCCCACTAACTACCCTCACAACACCTCCCTCCAGGGAATGCCTGCACTGGGGGACAAGGGCACCCATAACACGCATGCTATTGCACACACAGAAACAATAACCAAACTCTCTTACCCCATGCAGGACCCGAACGACAACACACCAGCCAGGAGGGTCCAGAAGTGTCCATCCCACCACCGGAACAGGCCCACACTGAGGATAGCAGCTCTGTCGACAGTGAACCTGATGACCAGCCCGGACCATCGGGGACCTCTGGGCAGTCGGTTCCCCTCAGGCAGCCACAGGCCACACCAGAACCGACCCCCTCTGCCGACACCAGCACAGCTCCCACCCAGCGGGCCCATGCCTCTGTCTCTAGGACAGCTCAATCAGCGGTGTGTCTGCCACTACAGGACACCCAGGCTAACCCAACACCCCAACAACAACAGGGACCTGGGGGCAGTGGTAGCGGGCACACCGTCCAGGGGACAGAGGCCGGGGGAAACCGGGCAGCTCGGAGGGCTGCTGTGCGACAGGGGGGGGAGGAGAGGCCCAGGGAACCCACTCTCCAAGAGGCCCTCACCACCATCATGGGGGCATACCACCACTCCCAAGAGACGATGGCGACGGTACTGGCCAGGCTCACGGAGATCCAGGCACAGCAGGAGGAACGCTACATGGGGTTCAGGGAGGAGCTGAGAATCATCGGGACCGCAATGGGGACCATCGTCCTGGCCCTCAACAGGATAGAAGAGGCGTTGCGGGACCATGTGGCACCACACAGGGCCCCTGTCACTAGCCCGGACCAGGAACAGCCTACCACCTCCGCCGGCACTAGTGGACAGGAGGCCCCAACACCACGGCAGGCCACCAGAACCCCACCTCCTGCTGAAGAACAACCACCCCGTAAGAGGAGCCTGAGATCCAAAAAAAAGACAGAGTAGGATGTCAAGACCCCCGCCAGCAGGACATACCCCCTGAACTCTTCCCACTGTCCCACATTGCCACCCTGTCCAACCATGAACTGCCTCTGCTCCATCCTTCCACAGGCAAAAGGACAATGCACCTGTGAGACTGAGAACTGGACTCTGCCATGGACATTACTCCACCCCCCACCCATCACCCTTATAATCACATGTACCAATATCTAGCCCTGTAAATAAATCACATATTGCACACAAATCAGTTTGGAGTCATGCTGTATTATTAGCAACTGTATTACATATTACTGTTCAATATCTGTTCTGTCAATTAGTGATGACAACATACCAATGTCAATACGCTGTAGTTCATGGGCAAACCAAGCAGAAGTCAGGCACTGCGTCATACAGCACTGAGAAGGGAAGGGAAAATCAAAAATTACCCAAAAATATCTGGTGGGAACTACAGAAAGTACAGATGCAGGAGGCTAGAAGCAATTGGGAAATGGCGTGGGTGATTCTTACCTGGGTGTTACTGGAAATACTGTTGTATCACTCTGTCCCTATTGTCTGTGTCGTCCTCTGAGTCTTCCTCCTCTTCACTCTCCACAGGCTCCACGGCTTCTACAACACCACCATCTGGACCATCCTCCTGCAGGAAAGGCACCTGGCGTCGCAAAGCCAGGTTGTGAAGCATACAGCACGCCACGATGATATGGCACACCTTCTTTGGTGAGTACATTAGGGATCCACCTGTCATATGCAGGCACCTAAACCTGGCCTTCAGGAGGCCAAAGGTTCGCTCAATCACCCTCCTAGTACGCCCATGGGCCTCATTGTAGCGTTCCTCTGCCCTTGTCCGGGGATTCCTTACTGGGGTCAGTAGCCACGGCAGGTTGGGGTAACCAGAGTCACCTATTAGCCACACACGTTGTCTCTGTAGCTGCTCCATCACATAGGGGATGCTGCTATTTCACATCACATACGCGTCATGCACTGACCCTGGGAACTTGGCATTTACATGGGAGATGCACTGGTCAGCCAAACAGACCACCTGGACATTCATCGAATGATAATTTTTTCTGTTTCGGTACACCTGCTCATCGTCTTTTGGGGGTACCAAAGCCACATGGGTCCCATCAATGGCACCAATGATGTTGGGGATATGTCCAAGGGCATAGAAATCACCCTTCACTGTAGGCAAGTCACCCTCCTCGGGGAAAATGATGTAGCTCCGCATGAGTTTCATCAGGGCAGACAACACTCTGCTCAAAATCTTCGAAAACATAGGCTGAGACATTCCAGATGACATGGCCACTGTGGTCTGGAATGACCCACTGGCCAAAAAATGGAGGACTGACAAAACCTGCACCAGAGGGGGAATCCCTGTGGGTTGGCGGATGGGGGACATCAGGGCTGGCTCCAGCTGGGCACACAGTTCATGGATAGTGGCACGGTCAAGTCTGTATCGAAGTATTATATGGCGTTCTTCCATTGTCGACAGGTCCACCAGCGGTCGGTACACGCGAGGATTCCTCCTTCTCATCGCAAGTCCCAGCGGACGGTGCCTAGGAAGGACAACATGGAGCACAGAGTCAGCCAAACCACAGGTACGTACAGACAGCTTGCACAGTTAAAGAATGGCAATGGGTTGAAAGGCGTGTATGTGTGGCAATGCAAGGCCTAGGCCTGTGTGTCGCAGTCAAAATTAAGCCATGTAGGCCCTTGAAATGGCGGCTGCCTGACCTGTGAAGTGGGACAATGGGATGTGAGGTCAATGCGCTGGCGGGGCACACCGTGGCGGTAGGCGGTCGAAGACCACGGCGCAAAGCCGCATTGGTTAACATTGAAGCCTATGGGTTTCAGGAGCCAATAACGAAGTGCGCCGGCGGTCGCGGTACGCACCGCCGCGGTACGCACCGCCGCGGGCGTGACCGCCATTTTCTATCTGCTTAATCACTCGAGACCTGATCATCCACAGGAGAGGACCTATACTGCAAGTGCTGCTGTGACCTCGGTCTGGAAGATACAATGGCTGCTGCGACTGGGGAAAGGGCCCCTGCCTTCACGTCTGAAGAGTTGGACAAGCTCGTGGATGGGGTCCTCCCCCAGTATGCGCTACTCTACGGTCCTCCAGACCAACAAGTGAGTACACCGGGTGCACATGGAATGGGCTATGCCTGTGTGGATTGGGGTGGATGTAAGTTGGTGGGGTGGGGGGCGAATGAGGAGTGCAACGCCCGACAGATGAGAGCATGTGCCATATGGCAAAGTGGGTGGGAGGGGGGCAATTACATCTAACATGCAGGTCATTGATGATTTCCTCCTTTCCACCCTGTACATGTCTAATAGGTCAGCGTCCATCAGAAGATCGAGATTTGGCGTGCCATCGCCAAGGAAGTCCGGACCTTGGGGGTCCACAACAGACGGGGCACCCACTGCCGCAAGAGGTGGGAGGACATCCGCCGCGGAACAAGGAAGACCGCAGAAACACTGCTGGGGATGGCCTCCCAACCTAGGAGGGGTGCCAGTCGCACCATGACCCCCCTGATGTCCCGGATCCTGGCGGTGGCCTACCCTGAATTGGATGGGCGCTTTAAGACATCACAGCAGACACAAGGGGGTGAGTATCAGCACATTCTCCTATCTTTCTGCGCAGTGGAGGCGTCTGGGTGGGGGAGGAGGGCTGTGGGTGACATTAGGCCAGGGCGCTTTGTGTAGTGTAGTCCTCTCCCTTAGGCATGGCCCTGTGCCCCCGGCCCCCACCTCTGTAGGGTGACAAGTACAGCCATTGAAGGTCCAGCATCTCCCATGTGCGCGTTTGACGTCTCTTGGCCTGTTGTCTTAGTCAGTAGTACTGAGTAGTGTACCCCGAATGCGCGGCTTAGTGCATTAGGCACCTGTGTCTGTCCTCTCCGCCAACGGTGTTGACATTGCATGCACTCAACCTGGTCTTCTTTTTTCTCCCCCCACCCTTTCTCTTCATCTTCTTGTGCATGTGTGCATTAGCATCATCAGGCGGAGGAGATATGGCATCGGAGCACGAGGGAGCTGCAGGACACAAGGCCCCGGTGGGCCCAGGAACAGACACCGAGGGCACCAGTGATCCGGAGGGCGAGGGGAGCACCACGACGGGGACCGCTGGTGAGAGCAGCGAAAGCGACACGTCCTCGGATGGGAGCTCCCTAGGGGTGGCGGCAACATCCGTGCCCCCCGCCTCTACAGGTACAGCCGCCACCCAGCGCACCAGCCCCGCCCTCCCAGCAGCCCCTCAGTCTTCGCTCCGTGCCGGTTCGCCCAGGAAGGCGCGCGTCTCCTTCGCCCCAGGCACCTCAGCCCCTGCCCCTGTTGCCCCTGCTGCCCTCAGTGCGGAGCTCATTGACCTGGTAAGGACGCTCATTGTTGGGCAGACGACCCTTTTGAATGCCATCCAGGGTGTGCAAAGGGAGGTGCAACAGAGCAATGCGTACCTGGAGGGCATTCATTCGGGTCAGGCTGCCCATCAACGAGCGTTCACTGCTCTGGCCTCAGCACTGACGGCAGCCATTGTCCCTGTTTCCAGCCTCCCTCTTCTGACTGCCTCCAGCCTGTCTCTGTCTCCTGTTCCTCAGCCTATCCCATCCACACCATCAGACCAGCCTGCACACACCTCAACACCCAAGAGCAGCTCATCCAAACACAAGCACCACAGATCCCGCAAACACTCACCCGAGCAACACCCAGATGCAGACATGCCAACAGCCACTGCCACCCCTGTGTCCCCCTCCTCCTCGTCTCCCTCCTCCCTCCCTGTGACATCTACACTCACACCTGCATGCACCCCAACATCAGCCAGTGCTTCCATCACCACCTCACCCTCCAGTACAGTCCACACTCGTGCAGTCACCACCCCCACTGCCATGTACACGTCCCCTGTGTCCTCTCCCACTGTGTCTGTCACCCCCTCTTCCAAGACACACAAACGCAGGCAGCCACCCACCCAACAGCCATCCACCTCACGACAGCCTACAGCACCAGCACCTTCACCCAATGACAGCACACCTGACTCTCCTACAACCACCTCCTCTACCTCCACTTCCATCTCCACTTCTCCTACCCTTTACCTTGGCCCTAAAAAACTTTTCCTGGCTAACCTTAACCTCTTTCCCCCCGATGACCTCCCCCATCCATCTTCAAAGAGTCCCAAGAGCACCGCAGCCACCACCAGCCCAGCTTCGGGTGTCACTGTTGTGCCTGGGTTCTGGAGCCCACCCTTTGCCAGCAGTGACACATCGATGAGCAGCAAGGACACGTCCAGCCCCCCCCCCGGCAAGAGGACCCGCAAAAACAAGGACCGCCGTGCGAGGACCGACAGGGCTGCCCCCAAGGAGCAATGTGCGGCCACTTCACCACCCACACCATCTAGGGGAGGCAAGGGCCCGAGAGCCCCATCAAAGGAGCGGAAGGGCAGCAGGAGCGCGGAGAAGGTGGACCCCACATGCCACATCCCAGCTGGGAAGGAGGACACTAAGGAGGCCAGGAGTCCGTCCCCGAAGGGTCCAGAAACGTCACGGTCCGAGGGCGACTGAGCAGGGAGTCGAGGCCAGGTCTGGCTCCCTTGACCTGCTGGATGAGCACCGCTGAACAGGGCCCGCGGTGCAGAAGAGCACCGCTGAACAGGGCCCCGCCGTGGAGAAGAGCACCGCTGAACAGGGCCCGCGGTGCAGAAGAGCACCGCTGAACAGGGCCCCGCCGTGGAGAAGAACACCGCTGAACAGGGCCCCGCCGTGGAGATAGGCACCGCTGAACCGGGCCCCGCCGCGGAGAAGAGCACCGCTGAACCGGGCCCCGCCGTGGAGAAGAGCCCCGCTGAACCGGGCCCCGCCGTGGAGAAGAGCACCGCTGAACAGGGCCCCGCCGTGGAGAAGAGCACCGCTGAACAGGGCCCGCGGTGCAGAAGAGCACCGCTGAACAGGGCCCGCCGTGGAGATAGGCACCGCTGAACCGGGCCCCGCCGTGGAGAAGAGCACCGCTGAACAGGGCCCCGCTGTGGAGAAGAGCACCGCTGAACAGGGCCCGCGGTGGAGAAGAGCACCGCTGAACAGGGCCCGCCGTGGAGATAGGCACCGCTGAACCGGGCCCCGCCGTGGAGAAGAGCACCGCTGAACAGGGCCCCGCCGTCTCAAGCACCGCTCCGCTGGGCACCGCCGTCTCAAGCACCGCTCCGCTGGGCCCTTCCTCTCAAGCACCGCTCCGCTGGGCACCGCCGTCTCAAGCACCGCTCCGCTGGGCACCGCCGTCTCAAGCACCGCTCCGCTGGGCCCTTCCTCTCAAGCACCGCTCCGCTGGGCACCGCCGTCTCAAGCACCGCTCCGCTGGGCACCGCCGTCTCAAGCACCGCTCCGCTGGGCCCTTCCTCTCAAGCACCGCTCCGCTGGGCACCGCCGTCTCAAGCACCGCTCCGCTGGGCACCGCCGTCTCAAGCACCGCTCCGCTGGGCCCTTCCTCTGAGGCACCGCTCCGCTGGGCCCTTCCTCTCAAGCACCGCTCCGCTGGGCCCTTCCTCTCAAGCACCGCTCCGCTGGGCACCGCCGTCTCAAGCACCGCTCCGCTGGGCCCTTCCTCTCAAGCACCGCTCCGCTGGGCACCGCCGTCTCAAGCACCGCTCCGCTGGGCCCTTCCTCTGAGGCACCGCTCCGCTGGGCCCTTCCTCTCAAGCACCGCTCCGCTGGGCCCTTCCTCTGAGGCACCGCTCCGCTGGGCCCTTCCTCTCAAGCACCGCTCCGCTGGGCACCGCCGTCTCAAGCACCGCTCCGCTGGGCACCGCCGTCTCAAGCACCGCTCCGCTGGGCCCTTCCTCTCAAGCACCGCTCCGCTGGGCCCTTCCTCTGAGGCACCGCTCCGCTGGGCCCTTCCTCTCAAGCACCGCTCCACTGGGCCCTTCCTCTCAAGCACCGCTCCGCTGGGCACCGCCGTCTCAAGCACCGCTCCGCTGGGCCCTTCCTCTCAAGCACCGCTCCGCTGGGCACCGCCGTCTCAAGCACCGTTTATGGTTCACTGTGCCCACCATGCCTCCTCCTTGACCAGTGGAGACTGTCATCCACCTGATGGACTGTGGCTTTGCACTCCCCAGGATGGTCCAGTGGGCAGCCCACCCACTGTAGAGACTTGAGAGACTGTGGCTTTGCATGCCCCAGGATGGTCCAGTGGGCAGCCCACCCACTGCAGAGACTTGAGAGACTGTGGCTTTGCACTCCCCAGGATGGTCCAGTGGGCAGCCCACCCACTGTAGAGACATTGAGAGACTGTGGCTTTGCACTCCCCAGGATGGTCCAGTGGGCAATCCACCCACTGCAGAGACATTGAGAGACTGTGGCTTTGCACTCCCCAGGATGGTCCAGTGGGCAGCCCACCCACTGTAGAGACATTGAGAGACTGTGGCTTTGCACTCCCCAGGATGGTACAGTGGGCAGCCCACCCACTGTAGAGACATTGAGAGACTGTGGCTTTGCACTCCCCAGGATGGTCCAGTGGGCATGGTGGCTCCTCGTGGATCTGGCGTCGTGGACTCATGTGGCTGGGGTAACCCCCCCTTCCCTTCCCCCTGAGGTGCCTGTAGTTTTTACATCTGATGCCCCTGCAGTGTTCTCTCCAAAGGACTCAGGTCTCCTGTGTGGTCTTTGCCCTTGTTTCTCAAGACTTTGGCCCACGGACATGCTGAATTCGTAGGATGTGCAGGACTTGGTACTTCAGTTATACACTGATGTGTATGTCATTAGTTTTGTTGTGAATATCTTTCATGGTTGTACGCTAATTTTCTGGAGCTTTTTGGTACATAAATATTTATTCCAAATATGATTATGTCCTAGTATTTTTCAGGGGTGTTTGGGTGGTGTCACTGTGACTTGGTGCTCTGCATTGGTGAGTACATAGTTGGGGGGGGGGGCGCATATGTGTGTGCCCGTAACCTTTCGTCCTCCCCCTCCCGTGTGTCGTAGGTGCAGTACTCACTGTTGTCGTCTGCGCCGGACTTCGTACTCGTGGTAGATGAGAAGGTAGACGAGAGCAGGTAGGATGTTTAATTCGGGTTCCATGCTGTCCTCCTTCCTCCTGGAGTGCGTAGTGGTGAGCGTTTTCCCGTCCGTAGTCTGTTTCCGCCGTGTTTTTATCGGCGGTGCTCCCGCCCCGGAAAAGGTGGCGGATTGGTGAGTTGGAATGGTGTGGGCGGTACGTTGGCTGCCGCCTGGCTGTTGGCGGTGACCGCCGCGCTGTTTGTTTGTACCGCCGTGGCGGTCGGAGTGTTAAGGTGGCTGTCTGTGTTGGCGGTTCCCGCCAGGCTCAGAATCCCATTTTTTTTACCGCCAGCCTGTTGGCGGGTTGGCCGCCGCTTTAACACCGACCGCCAGGGTTAGAATCACCCCCTTAGTAATGAGATTCTGAGGGGTGGTGGATTCCCCCCACATGGCAAGCAGCAATCATAGTTCCTGTTTTTAAAAAGGGGTCAAGGGAATCACTAACTAACTACAGACCAATAAGTTTAATTGATGTGAGTCAAAAAGTATTCTGTAAGCAGGTCCTGACTAGACTGCAGACATGGATACAGGACTCTCAGATCCTTTCCGATTTTCAGGCAGGATTTAGGAAAGGAGTGAGTACAATAGGCCAGGCATTTAGGTTTAATCTCCTTTGCTGGAAATACCTGACACTCAACAAGAGCCACTTGTGTGTGGTCTTTATCGATCTAAAAGCCGCTTTTGATATGAACCCACCAGACTTATTATGGAATGTTCTGGAGACCTATCAACTTGATAAAGAACTGCTGAGATTGATCAAGTATCTCTATGAGGGTACTTACGCTCAGGTATGCTAGTCTCAAGATGGAGATCTGACAGAAGCCATACCCGTTGATAGGGGGGTCAGACAGGGGTATGTTCTGGCTCCCACACTGTTTAACCTCTTTATCAACGGTGTGGTAGATCAGCTGATGTATTGTAATCACGATGCCCCAAAGCTAGCAGGAGTCCCTGTCCCCATTTTAATGTTTGCAGACAATACTTTATTGATTTCAAGACCCCCAATGGACCTTCAAAATGAACATGATGCTTTTTCTAATTTCTGTGCCAAGAGGGGCCTAGAAATAAATCCAACTAAGACCAAGTTTATGGCCTTTAATCCGCACAAGCCATTTAGGGGGAAAATTACCATAGCTGGACAATTGGTAGAGAGAGTTAGCCAATTTGACTATCTGGGGATCAGACTAGCGGACGACCAACAGTGTTCGGCACAGATTGGGAAGAGTTTGTCTGTCCTCTGGCAGAGGTCAGCAGTGATAGGGAGGAAAATTGCTAATATCTCGGAAGGGGAAATCTCACCTGCTATTACAGTATATAAGGCAGCGGCAGTGGCTGCTTCAATTTATGGTGCCGAGTTATGGGGATACTGTAATTCCAGAAGTTTGACAACGGTAGAAAATCGCTTTATGCGTAACTTTTTGCGGTTGCCGATGAGTACCCCTCTTACACCCCTCAGATTTGATTTAGCTCTAAATGAGATTGATAATGAAATTGCCCTAAGACCTCTTTGGACATCTGAATATCTATCCACCTATCAAGCATCAGCAGCTGAGCTTTTAGCAGATTGTGGTGCATTAAAAATTCCTTGGTTTAAATACATCAGAGATATGAGCCATTTCATCAAAATGGAGGAGGTGTGGAGAGATCCTTGCAATCTAACCAGGAAAGCAAAAGTACGCATAAGGCGGTGCTACTGGGAGACTATTTTGGTGCAAACTTGGACCAAAAAGGCCCAAGGCAGTAAGACACTACAGTTTTTAGATCATAAATGTAGTCCCAAGTTTGACGCCTATATGGACAACATAAATCCACCCTACACTAAAACCCTTTTTATCAAATTTAGGCTAGGGATTCTGCCACTTAAGACATTTACTGCAAGGTGGAGCAAGGAGGATTATAACTCGAGTTTTTGCCATTTTTGTCATGAGCAACCAGAGACACTTGCACACTTTATGTTCTTTTGCCCCAGATATTTGGCTTCTAGAAAGAAGTGGATTATTCCTTTATGTAGATCAATGGGGATAAGGAAATATAACACATCCTTACGAATTTTGGTAAGTGATACAAGCAACAAGGTAGTTCTTGCAGTCGCAAGGTATCTCCAAAGTGCATGGGCTATAAGAACTAGAGAAAATTCTGCTGACTGATTGGCATAACCATAATTACTCCAGGCAAAAGTATATTATCAAGTGAAATTAAGATAGAAAGGTTTTTAGTTTTTTTAAATTTGAAGTCTGTCCCGTATTGCTCTCATAATTGTGTGCTTTAACAACCTATTTTAGACAAAAATTACTCCAGGTAGAAGTAGATTACTAAGTGGAATTAAGATAGAAAGATTTATAGGGTTCTAAAACTTGATGTCTGTCCTGTATTGTTTTTATAATTGTGTGTTTTAATAATTTATCTTAGAAGAAATTTTAGGGCTTTTTAATGTATTATGTGGCACCCTTCTTTTTTATCTCTTAATTATTTTACTTTATGATTATGATATGCTGCTTTATTGGATACTTTTCTGGCTTTTAGCCGAAATAAAGTTATTTATTGATACATACTCCAGCTGCTGGCTGCCACCAACTTGGAAGAAGTTTCAAAAAAGCCCAATCTCCCAACCTAACAGCCCTAGATTTCTGCTTCAAATGAATCTCATAAGTACACAAAAGATTCTTAGCTGGGGAGGCTGGGTGATAACTACTAATTACTGCCCAAGAGAGAGTGCTTACATATGGCAAAGAGGGCTTCATCTGAATGAAAGGACCTTCACTGCACACTTCTGTAATACTGATTTTAAACAGTAACTGAGATGGATTATCAGTCCAAAGGTCTTCAACTCTCAATAACCATTTACAATATTGAAAAAACTATGGTGTGACCTCTTTATCTGGCTGGAGTTGATTTCAAGCCATGAAAATGACTCCAGACTACCTACTCTTGCCCTTCTTAGCTTATGACACAATTTCAGATAAGCACCAGCATCAGCTGATCTAGGAGTGCAAATTCAAGCCGAACCTGGGAAGGCAACAATACTTTTGGCAGACAGAAGCCCCTCTTATAAATCTTAATAACCAGATTGTTTAACAAACAGCTGTCTCCACCCAACTAAACTTCCTGACCATAAGTCAATGAGGGCGCAATCTTTGGTCTCATGACTTCCAACAATGGCGACAGACTTGGCCCCCTATTGGATTTCATTTCGAAAGAGACACCTGAAAGGCAAGTGCTTTTGCTTCAACCTCTTTTCTCTGCTTCACAAAGCAACCCCTGGCATTAATGTACACCCCTAGGTGCTTATAGCATTAATTTCAGGTGATTTTCTTTCTATTATAATGCAAGCTACTTCCCAGATGCCTTTTTTACCAAAAGATACCACCTTTGTTTTAAACAAATGCACTTCCAAATTATTAAGAGCTGTATACTGATTAAGCAGCCGCTAAAGGCCTACCCTTGAATGGCTAAACACTGCCAAATCTTCAGCATTAGGCCGGAGGCTGATCCATAAACTACCAGTCTTGGCATTAAGTAGTGTTGACAGATATGCAATAAAAAGATTGAACAGCAGGGGAACACGCACACATCCCTGCTTCACACCATGAAATGAAATGTGAAGAATTTCCTCAAGAGCGTGTGGTCATCTCCCAATGTAATACCGACCCAAGTGTCAGTGTGCAACTTGATTATTGTCCCCAGAAGCACAGGTGATATTCCCCCTTTTTTGTAATTTAGCCCACAAAATCCCCCTGGGGACCCGTTCAAACGCTGCTTTAAAATCCACAAAACAGCAGTGCAGTACAGAGCATGATGATGTTACCTGATCCATCAAAACAGATAGAGCCATTATGTTAGTCAATGGGTCAGATTCAGCAATAAACCCTGTTTGACATTTTGGAATTAACGTCTTTAGCTCAGGCCAAGCCAGTTAGTCCTCTAACACCAGACTAGCATAATATTTGGCCCTTATTAGCAAGTAGTGCCATTAGCCTATAGTTTCCAGGATCCAACCTTGAACCACATTTATGCAGTAGATGGATTATTGCACCATGACATGACTCAGGAATTCTAGAACACTTCATGCTGTAGCCGAAGAGGTTTATGAGCCTATCAGCCCAAAACGCTATACCCTGCTTAAAAAGAACTTCAGGGAGCTCATTGGGGCCTGGTGCCCTGTCTCATGTTGCCATGGATATAATGCACTGAGGTCGGTGTGAAAGGCAAGTCATGGCTCCAGCCTCGGAATGCAGAGACTCCTAAGCTGGAGACAGGAACCTGGTTGGGACGTTGGTGGTACTCTGTCCTCCCTTATACAGCAAATTAGTCTTCTAGCTCGCTTGCACAGAAGTGACTAACCGGAAATGATGCCCATTCTCCTTCCTGTCCCACTCTGCCCATTTACTGATGTAATCATAAGGGTACACAAATTTCTTGAATTTGAGTCCTTGCTGGTGCAGACAAGCTTTGCCCAGGAAAGTTCAGAGCATTTATGTTTTTCATCATAAATGGCCTTCCTATAGGCCTTCTGCACTTCCTTGGACTCTTACGGGTTGCCCTAGCAGCTTTATTACGGGCTCTCTTTAACTCCCCTCTTGACTCAACTCCAAATGGTCAACATAATGATTGATAAACATTTTCACTTTCCAATACAGTAAAATACTCTATTTCAAATAACGTAGAACCAACTATGTTTACATCCCAATCATTGGAAACAACTCCAGGTGTTACTACACCATTCAATGAAAGTTTAAATACATATGGAATTTGAATAACCTCCGTCAAGCCATATATATCAAAAGATACATCATCCCAAACAATTCCATCAGGAATTGGTATAGCTGAAATGTCCAGTAGGGACAAATCAGAGTGAGCCTTATGGTAGGAAAAATGTGGTTTTAGGACCTCATCCTACAGTTCAACTGTATAGCATTCAGGAAGGTAAAGACCATGAATTAATAGGAAAAAGGCAATGCCAAATTCATTCCAAAGAAGGAAGTCAAGTACATTTACTAAGAGCCACAGATAGTTCCATGGACAAATTAAATATTTTATATTGAGCCAATTTATAAGCTTACGTGCTCTTGACAGTCTTGTTGCAGAAGAGGCCAGTGAGTTGGTGAAAGAGTTGTTGACATTGGCAAAATATCCACAAGCAGTCCGTGCAAAACCTGGAGCCGTGTTTGGAAGAGGAGAACTGGCAGGTCTCTCTTGGTGGTTCATAGCAGACGAGTCTATCTGTTTGAGTTGAATTTGAGAACAATTGCTCATTGTTGTGGACATTTCTTGTCACAGAAGAAATTAGTGGCACTAATGAAAGATCATCTTCCACCCTCCACAAGCTCAAGGAAGTGTCAGCGTTGCTGCTAAAATCTGTAGCGAAACATCCTGGACTGTATTAAGAGCAAGTTGGGTACTATCTAGGAGTCCTCTAGGTCTGCTGTGTAGGATTGGCCATATGGTGTAGCTTGACATTGTTGATGGAGACAAAGCAGTTTTCTTCAGAACTAGGCAGCGGTGGTAGAATAACAGTTCTGTTACCATGTATTCCCAGGACTGGAATCAGTACACAATAAGAAGGACTAAACTCCTTTTTCACAGCAATCTTTTCACCTGCTAGACCCCCAACTTTTGGAATCTAGCCGGTAGGTGTTATTGGTGCATCCCTTATTCCCAAGGAGGTGGCACTGGCAGATGCATTGTCATCACGGAACTGTTTTAAGTCCTGCAAGACAGTGACACATTCATTTATTTCAAAAAGAATATATGCCGTCTCCGCTCCAGGACCATCAAGACCTGGAACATACATTTGTGTTAGAAACAGGGGTACGCCCTCTGAGAGACCTTCTGGTCAGATTATTAAGCTCTCTCTGGACTCCATACAGGTGATTAAGCCAGCTACGACCTGTGCCTAATACTCTCGCTTCTAAGGATTGCTTTAAGTCCCTGTTTCTTTTCTCCACAACACTATTTCTCTTGGGATGATGCAGAGACGAATAGTACTGTTGGATAAAGTGTATCATCTATCAGGACTTCTTATATTATCTCTATTTCTAAGATGATGGCAGTTTTGAGGGGTCCCCAAATATGGAGATGCACCCCTTTCTTCTTTAGGTGTTTGTTTTTGTTTATCCCAGTGTTTTTAGAACCCTCAGGTGTGTACTTAGTAGAATCCTTATTGGATTTACTCTGTACTTATGGTTTACTAGGTCTGTCTCCCAAGCTATCCTGACCAATAATAGAGTAGGTCTCGGTGATAATCTTTAGTAGCTCACATTCTTAATCCTGTACAGGAATGTCCCAGAGCTGCATGCACACTGCTAGTGCTACTGCTTCCCCTTTCAGATAACTTAATATTATTGAAGACACAGTGGCAAAATTGCCCATTATTGCATACCCAAATCTAAGGATGGGACAGCCTCGTATTCATGTTAAATTTGTTTTAACACTTCCAGAAGATTGGCAAGTGTTGGTGTACTATGTGCAGTACTATAGAGCATGGCATATACAGTGCCCCAAGTGTTGCAGTTATCTACTGGACGAACCCTCCCAAATGGCAAGCAAATAGTGAGAATTATGTATTTCTCTGAGGTCCCATATGGGGAAATGCTGCCTCCAGCGAGTTTATTTTTTGAGCTAACCAAAACTGAATTTCTTCCCGTTTGGAGAGTACCTTACCCATAATTGAATGTACTGTTGCAGGGTTAATGCCTGGTGTGACTTTGTGAGGTTGCACTGGAGCATCACATACTGGGTTAGTATTTAATGTTTGCATTACAAACTGTACTAAGAGTCTTTGTATTGCGCTAAGACAATGTATAAGCAGCAAACCTCATCTACTGCCAAGGTGCCTGCATCAGGATGCGTGTGTATGTGGCCAATAAAGGCCAGGTAGGACCGTCATTACTCAGAGGACCTAACATGAAGTATTGTGTGAGGTAGGGCACCATCAAGTCAGTTATGATGGTCTTGAAAGGAGAGAGGTAGCTTTAAATATGCGTATGCTCTGTATTGTGCAGATACATTAGCAGTTTTATAATGATGAAATGTATTTGTGTTCCCATCAACTGCTGGAAAATTGACCCAAAATAAATTGTTTATGTTCTATAGGCTGAATGTGCCTCAACTGCAAAGGTAACAGGACCCCCTTTGGCTGTAAGGCCATTGGCTAACAAATGAGCAGTAAGGGGAGGTTGCATGTTTACTGCAATTACCATCCTTTGCGGGTTCACCATGGTAAATGTACCTGTTCAGAGATGAGGACACCAAATGGGTATTGATCCTTTTAAGGTTCAAGCTTGACAACCTACATAATTGAATAGGTACTACCTATCTAGCTGAGGAGAAAAACCTCAATACCAGGGACGTTTCTGTAGACAGTATTGAGGTTCCTTTAGCACGTAGTGAGACAGAAATATTCAGGAAGATCCAAAAATCAGTGTCTGACCTAACGTTGGTGGCACTGTGTCACGTTGGCTTCCATTGTACCAATGAGACTGCTGGATTTGGATGGCAGCATCACCTGAATTGTGAGGAACTGAGGGCCATATTTATACTTTTTGACGCAAAACTGCGCTAACGCAGTTTTGCGTCAAAAAAATTAGCGCCGGCTAACGCCATTCTGAAGCACCATGCGGGCGCCGTATTTAATCAATGACGTTAGCCGGCGTTAGCCGCCGGCGCTGCCTGGTGTGCGTGAAAAAAAACGACGTACACCAGGCAACGCCGGCATAGGGGGATATGGAGCTTGGGCGCCAAAAAATGGGGCAAGTCAGGTTGAGGCAAATTTTTCGCCTCAACCCGATTTGCGCCATTTTTTCCGACTCCCAACCCCCATAGAAATGACTCCTGTCTTAGCAAAGACAGGAGTCATGCCCCCTTGCCCAATGGCCATGCCCAGGGGACTTCTGTCCCCTGGGCATGGTCATTGGGCATAGTGGCATGTAGGGGGGCACAAATCAGGCCCCCCTATGCCACAAAAAATAAAATAAAAGTACTTACTGGAACTTACCTTAATGTCCCTGGGATGGGTCCCTCCAGCCTTGGGTGTCCTCCTGGGGTGGGCAAGGGTGACAGGGGGTGTCCCTGGGGGCATGGGAGGGCACCTCTGGGCTCCTTCCGAGCCCACAGGTCCCTTAACGCCTGCCTTGTCCAGGCGCTAAAAAACTGTGCAAAAGCGGCGTACGTCCTTTTTTTTGACCCGCCCACTCCCGGGCGTCAATTTTGCCCGGGAGTGTAAATACGGCGCACATGCCTCAGAGTCATTTTTTTAGACGGGAACGCCTACCTTGCATCTCATTAACGCAAAGTAGGTGTCCACGCAAAAAAATGACGCAAACTCCATGGACTTTGGCGCTAGACGCGTCTAACGCCAAAGTATAAATATGGAGTTAGTTTTGCGTCGGAATTGCGTAAAAAAAACCGACGCAATTCCAGCGCAAACAGAGTATAAATATGCCCCTGAGTTCCATCCCACACCATGTGACAACTGTTGGCCTAATGCGTTTGCAGCCAGTTAGCAGCACCTTACCTACTTCCAAGACCAGGAGTGATCTGGGCGCATGAAATTGTGACTTCTCAGGTAAATCTTTGTGGACCAGATCTCATCTTTTTCTCTCAGTTTTATTCAACTCACACATGCAAAGACAAAGAAAAGCAGGGAGTGGTTCAATAAGATTTATTGAATCAGCTATGTCCTAGATAAAATTACATGAACTGCATTAATTAAGATGATAAAACCTACTAAAAACAGAATGGTGACAGAAAAAGTGAAACACAAGAAGAGTATCACAGTACTGTCACTATACAAGATGTGTGATTCCTATCTATCCCACTAATGTTCTATGCTAGAGCACAGCAGGATAAACCCTAATCCACCATTCAGGACCCCTCGGGAAGACATCACCCCCCATACCTGAGTATGGCAGTAGTGAAGAAGCCTGTTGTCTATTCAGACACCTTCCGCATATCGGCTAGGGAACTGGCAGTCTCAGCAAGCATCTGTAGCAAAGTCAAACAGCATGCTGTAATAGTTATCTGGCTGGAACCCCCCTCTAGTATGCAGGGGACAGAGAGATGGTTTTATAATAAAACAGCTAGTGGTCTGACAAAAGTGCCAATGTAAAATTGTGTATGTTTCTGTGAAATGTTAGAGACGCAGAGTACAACTTTGTGCCAGAAATCTGAGCTGGTTGCAGCCTTGAGGAAAGCAGAGTGAAAGAATGTTGTGCTAAGAAATGTAAATGCTTTCTTTAGCTAGAAGACAGCAAGATAAGGAAAACAAATTATCTCGACAAATGTGAAGGATAAAGGGCGCAGACAGCAGGCCTAGTTGCTAAAATAATGTGCCTAAAAAATCACTAAAATGGCTTCACTACACTCTGATGTGAGGTCAAAGGTACTGAGCTTGGCAGTGCCCAGCTTGTCAATGAGCTCATTAACTCAGGGGATGGGTTGTGCATCAGTCTTTGTGATGGAACTGAGTCCCCTGTAGTCCACCTAAGATGTAGGTTCTGGGGTGGTGACTGGTGGGACAGCCTTGGGTACCAGCATCACAAGGCTGAACCAAGGACTATTGGAGGGCTCAATCATCTCTAACATCAGCATCTTGGAGAACTCCTCTTTGATACTGGCCTTCACCTTTTTGGATAGCCTATACATTTTATTTTTCACAGGTGGACTGTCTCTAGTGTCTATGTCATGGGTGCACAAATGTGTGAGCCCGGGGGTGAAGGCAAACAGAGTGGCAAAATACCCCAGCAACCGGAGACAATCACTCTATTGTTCTGGGAACACAGAAGGTGAGAGATTGACACCCCCTATTGACCCATCCTGTTCTTGAGCAGACAGGAGGTCTTGGAGAGGCTCACTCTCCTCTTCCCCCCTTTATCTCTCACCAGGAGCATGCATGTGACATCAGACCTCTCAAAGGGGGGTTTGAGGTGGTATTTGTGGAGCACCATTAGGAGGTTTCTAGGGGTCATGGGATCCGTCAGGTAGGTGGACTCCGCTTAAAGTCCTTCACCTCATATGGGCCTGCCCATCGATCCCAGAGATCTTCCGGCTCCACAGACTCCCTAACCTTCTGGCCAGGCTGAAACTATATCAGAGTAGCCTTTTGGTTGCGCCAGAGTTTCATAACTTCTTGGGTGGCCTCAAGATTGCTTTTCACAGCTTTCCAGAAGCAATGTATCTGGTGGTGGAGTGCCAGCATACAGTTCACCAAATCCTGAGGGGGCTTCCTGGGAGCTTGCTCCCATTCCTCTCTGATAAGGTTGATAGATCCCCTAATGGTATGTCCATAGAGGAGTTTTAAGAGGCTAAACCCAACCCCCTTGTGTGGCACCTCCCTGTAGGCAAACAGAAGGCATGCAGGAGCACCGGCCACTTAGGTCTCATGGGCTCAGCCAGGCCCATTGTAATGCCTTTAAGGGGCTTGTAAAATCTCTCCACAAACCTGTTTGTTTGGAGGTGAAAAGGTGTGGAGAACTTGTATGTCACTCCACACTCATATCACATTGACTTCATGTACTCTGACATGAAGTTAGCGCCTCTGTCAGGCACCACATCTTTGGGGATCTCTGGCTGGGTAAAAAAGATCACAATGAACTTATTGCCTAAAGCTGTCTTGGGGTTTAAAGGACCAACAATGTTGATGTCCACCCTCTCAAAATGAGTGCCAATGGCAGGAAATGGGGCGGGGAAACCTTAAGCTTTTTCTCTCACTTACCATGTGGAACAGAACCTACAGTATGCATCTGAGGTCATCTTTATCCAGGGCCAATAGAAGTGGGCAACAAGCCTAGCAGATGTCTTGTCTTGCCTCAGATATCAGGCTAGGGAGATATCATGAACCAGCCCCATAGGAAGTTCCTTTAACATTGGGGGACACAAGTGCACAGGCTGCCACAGGTTAAGGAACCTTAGGCTGACTATGTAGGAGACCATCCTCCCAATAGATGAGGTGATCTCCAGAGGTATCACGTGCTGCCTAGGCTGCAGCTTACTTCCTCAAACCCTCTAGAGTGGGACACTATTTTTCCACCTTGCTGAATTCTGCCCTGGTGGGCCCACTATCAACTTGTCATCCAACAAATTCATGCAGATCACCCAGGGCAGCAATGTCTCCCCAGTAGGCGTAAGGGTATCCTCTTCAGGTACACTTTCAACCTGGACTACGGGAATGCCTTGCCCCTACTCTTCCAACATCTCCAAGGACGACCTGAGCTCTACCCCATTCCAGATAATGTGTTCCAGGTTTTTGCCTAACAGACAATGTACAGGCATCGGAGTGCTGAAACCTACTTTTAGGGTACCTGAGCCCCCCCCCGACTTAAAGGGAACCAGAGCCACCAGCAGGTGACTCTCCCGGTTGTCTGCGACTATGACTTGGGGGAATATGTTAGGGAGGAGTTGGTCTGAGGACAGTAGCTGACACCTCACAGTAGTCATGCTGGCTCTTGTGTCCCTCACCGCCTCCACCTATTGCCCTTTGATGGTGACCCACTGCCTACACTTGGAAGTATTTGCCGACATATGGGCTTTTGGCATCATCTCCTTATTCCCCCTGACACTAGGGTCACCTCTGTTTACTTCCCAATGCTAACTTGTGCCTCCACTACCACAAGTGCTGCACTCACCAACCCAGGTTTCTGCCCACTGGTGTGGGGATGTGCTCTCTTTGGACATTTGTTGTCTCCCCCTCGAGTTCCTATACTGGTAATACTCTGTACATTGAGGGACAAACCTTCCTGTCTGATATCAAAGAACCCCTTTTTCTTTGGTTCAGATTGGGACTGGTTGCCCCTGTCCACTTAGGAAATATTTTGGAGGACTTTTGAGAACTTTTTACTTTTAGGTTTTTCTCCCCCCTATTTTCTCTGGTTGGGCACCTCATCATCCTTTTGTTTTTTCCCCCCCAAATGCCTTTTTAGACACTCTGATACTGACTCAGAGGTCCACCTCATCAGCAAGCTTCCTTGGGTCAGTCAGCTTACTGCCCACTAAGATCTGGTGCAGTTCTATAAAACAAATATTGAGCATGTGCTCCATGAGAATCAAGTTGTACAGCCTATCAAAATCATTGACCTTGCAAACACCAGTGAAAGAAATTGGGTTACTGGTTGAGGGGTGGTGAAACCCTATTCAGCAGGAACCACAATGCTTGTCAGGGTGAAGCCACCAACAAACCCTATATTAACCTATGCTCAATCATTGAGTAGCTTGGCACAAAGCAGACAGGCTTAACTCAGAGGCAATTTGTAAAGTATTTGGCCAACACTTCAAACAGTAACAGAGTAAAAACAAATCACAAAAGGATCCCATACCAGTTTAGAAAAATTGAGAATCTTTGTTCAGCGATCCATCACAATGTGCTGCAATTGGTTGGAGAAGCTTTGCAGCAGAGTGTTGTTCACACTATGCACCTATGACAGATCCCATAGAGCTGCCAAATCTTGGAAGACTTTAGCAGCAAGGTGTTTGAATGGCTCAAACACAGAGGTCTCAGAATTTGATTTGGATATGTTTGGTGCGCTGCATGAACCTGATTGTGTAGGACTTTCTCAAAACATAGGGCCTAATTTAGATTTCGGCAAGCAGGTTACTCCATCACAACGGTGACTGATATGCCAACCTCCAAAATATGAATCCCATAATTTCCTATGGCATTTAGATTTTGGCAGACAGGATATTTGTCACCATTGTGAAATGTTACTGCCAAAATCTAAATCAGACCCATAGTCAGCAACATACTAGCCACCTGCAGAAGAATCTGCACTCATTGCAGTCATTCTTTTAAAGCCAGGAAGAAGGTTGAAGATCATACAGTGTGCTAATAAAGTACCGGATAAAAGTCCCATGTAGGCAGTGCCAACACGTTGGAACTCCACTTGCTATATGTTGTAACATCTGTTTGCGCAGTACAGATCGATCACTGACTATGTCCTTCTACGAGTAGGGGATACAACTGGAAAAGCACAGAGATGGAGATGGACAAATGGGGTCTATTTAAATGCTTGACATAGATGCTAAAGGTTTTCAGTCGGGAAGAAGGACAGTACGATGAGCCAAGCTATTCCATTGTTGTATCTTCTACAGGACCATTGAAAAAGGTGTGGCAAAGTTCGCCAGTCTGAACGAAGAAGCTCTTGAGTTGGTTGAGAGTTTAATCCTTTGTGTGGCTGTTAATTTAAAGCTGCAAAGAGAGATTGTGTCCTAAGTGTACATCTGTGCCACAATACTTGATCTACAGTGAAAAAAATACTCGCCACTTTCATTCTTTTTTCAGAAGGGGATATTTCTCTATATAAGAAGTGGCTTGTTGCACAAACGAGAGACCTGGCAGAAGAACAGCTGGAAGTTAGAGGCTTGTGCACAAGTTCTGGTATGCAGCATTCATACTCTAGAAACGGCAGAACTGTTGTCCTGCAGCAGTCAACACCAGCAACACCAGGAACAACAACATCAGCCCATTCACGGATGGCCCAAGGCACTTTGGATGACCCAAAAGAGGTCTAAGTGGATCAAAACCCATTGATCTATGGGAAATTGTGCCAATGGTCAGACCTCATGCTTGTCCGGCAGCCAATGTGTCTGCTGAGTGCAGCTGTAACAGTCAGGAGGAACAGTATCTCACCTCACAATGTGGAGAATTGACCATGATTAAAATGAACAAGTGGTTCATACCACAGGATTACAATGTTTCTGAAACAGCACAGGAAAAGTATGAGTGCAATTGGTCTGACTCAGGTGCTGTAGCTGACCAACTTCATGGCAAATCTCCTGAGTTTGAGAACAACCTCTACTTCCCTGACCGAGTAAACCACAATAGAACTTTCACATTGTCGTCAAACTGCTTGGCAAAAAAAAAGATAGAGCTAGAGGAACGTTATATTATTATATATTTGGTGTCTGACTTATGCAGACTCCACCATTTATTCACATGTATGGCCTGACTGAAGTTGGACCAGTGTGCACAGACGAAGCCTTCCCATTCACTTAAAGAACATGAAGCCAATGCCTGCCTCCATCTCAGCCCTATCCTTCTTTTTTGTTCCTTAGCTGGGCTGCCCCAGTAAAGATTATTGATTTACAAGTCTGCCATTGTGTTGCTTCCATGGCAAAAGAGGAGGCACCATAGACAATTGTGCACCATCATGCTTGGATTCCCAGTTAGCACAAGAAAACTAGCAATATTACCAGCATTAATAAGAAGGTACTTTTAGGAAACCCTGCAAAAAGGCTTGGAAAGATTGTAAGAGATACCATTGCTTAGTCAATGCGGATAATAAGTCAACCTGAAGAACTAGTTGATGGCTTACCAGTGAAGTAGGACAAGGACAGTTACTACTACACTAACTACTATAATGTAATGGAATTGAGCTGGGTGTTGCAAAACCTCATCAAGTGAAGCCAAATTAAATTAATCACTAATCTGTTCCCAGACAGTGCCTCTTTGGTGATGGGGGATAATACATTACTGGGCAAGAGGAAGAGGTGAGTAACCTACTGAACAATACATACATGGCAAGGAACTTCAGATGGGGAAAGTTTAGGATGGAAAGTTGATGTGTAAGGTGTGGGAGAATTTCAAAGGGCAGTTCCGTGTCCCACTCTTGTGTCAGCAGTAACACTCAACTATACTATACTATGCTAACTAGCGGGGAAAGACAGATAACGATGATGACAAAAAAAAAAGATAAATCCCATTTATATTAAGACCCACCCTCCAACCCAAAAAGTTCAAAACGTTTCAACATCCAATGTACACCCTTTCCCCAACTTTCTGCCTTTACCTCTCCACCCACAACATGCCCTTCCACCAAAACAAAAAATCAATAAAAAGGGCCTTGGTAGCATCAATTTAGCTGGACAAGTTCTACAGTGCACGCCGGATCAGTGCAGTCTTGCACCTGAGCTGGCCCATCTCACATTTCAGGTGTGCCAGCTCTCATAGGAAATGGTGGAGGAGGCGTGATATTGAAGAGTCCGAGGAGGAGTGGAGGCTGGTAGTGGTATGGGTGATAGTGGACTCTGGTTGCAGTTGGTAGTGGTGGTTTCCCCTCCATGCATCATTTCATAACTAGGTAATCAATCATAACACTGACTAAAAGGAATAATTAAGCCAGAACACCAAAATAATCAATTTAAAATGTGATTTTAGTTTAAAGTATTTCATAGTTAAACTGAACAGACACTTTATATGTCTCAAAAATTAATTCCCTGCCATTGATGAGCAAGGCATATATATAGAGGTATTAATATATCTCATATGCTACACAATACTTGACTATGCATCCTTAACAGAGCCATGCTGGCCTGCTTACTCTCCAGCATGTTTTGGGGGCAGTCTAGCTCTAGCATGATATGAACTTATAATTCCAATGGCCCTGCCCTTCTCTAACTCCCTCCTCCATTCTAATACCCTAAATGCAAACTTACTTCATAAGCTTAGGCTAACAGAGTCTGGGAGATGGGTACATTAGGTGGGAAATGAATATCCTGCATGCCGTATTACAGTAGACGGTGCATTGAAGAATATGATAAATTGTAGTGCAGCAAACAGGATATTTTATTTTTCACAGAGTATCTTAGGCTGACAGAGTCTGGTAGATGGGTTACAATTGGTGAAAAATTGATATCCCACCTGCTGTATTACAGTAGATAGTGCAAAGAAGAATATGATGAACTGCACTGCGGCAAGCAGGATATTTTATTTGTCACAGAGTATCCCATCCATCCAAATTTAAATAGGCCCCTAGACCCACATTACACCAAGGTCTCTAACGCAGATTATTTTCAAGAAATCATGCCTTCACTTGGCAGCAGGGAATATGAGTCCACAGGAAGTTACATTATAGGGATTCCGCCAGGTAGAGGTTTAGCTATGGAATAGTTGGATGTCACACTGATCATACACTTCTCTTCTGCTTCTTCGTCACTTTGATGGATGGGAGGAAAAATATTGCACGGTCAATCCGTAATTGAAGGTGTGAAATATAACTTCAATTGGGCAGAGAAATGTCGCACAGGTATCACATGCCAAGATTGAATTTACTTTCTTAGGTAGGCTGGAACGGAAAGACAGAATGATGAAGTGAAGCAATAATAGGCAATGAAGCTGTGGGAAATACACCTTGTCTTCACTTTGTCATTTGTGGTTTGTGCTTTGGAGACTGGACTCTAGGGGTTGGGTGGGATATCTGCCTCTCTGAACCAATACAGTATTGTTAATAAGAAAGCAAAATGACTTACCACTTGTCCCTGCCACCACTGGGACTTCTCCCTCCCCCTGGAATCCATGCTCCTTCACTGACGTCTGCTGTGACTGCACTGCTGATGGTCTGTACGCCTGGTAAAAAACTAAATGCACCAATTTTAGACACCAGATAGCCACCTAAGTATTTATTTTGCACAATGTACAGCAGCAATGCCATACTACAGTTAGGTTGGCTATCTATTAGTATCTTCTTCTGAAAGCAATCACTTTGTGAGGTTTGTATTCTTGCTTGACAAGATTAAAAAACAAATCAGGTAGCCATTTAGTCAACAAATAACTGTTTATCCTAATGGAGGCTTGGTGGAATAAGCAAAGGGTATAAGGCAAGGCTATAAATGGATAAGGAGTAGAAGATAATGCTAAATCCATATGGTAATGGTTGTGACATCTCATTTCTTCCATGCTGCACTGTCATGAAAACTACTAATATAAGACAGCACTGGGGGTCCATGACAATGATGGACACTCTTTCTCTCTCCTATACTTTTTGACTGCTTGATCAAGAAAACCATCAACATGTTTGTTGACTAGAGTACTACTTGGGGCTGGCTGTACATTCCTCTTTATGTTGCCAAAAATCTTTTCCCCTCTTAGTACTACACAACAAACATGTAAGAGGGGCAAGGGAAGCTTAAGAAAAAAGGGAGCATATGAAAGTTACAGACGGGAGAAAGTCAGTCACAGAAACAGGAAATACAGAAAAAACAAATGGAAATCTGGGATAACAAACAACATATAACATAACAAAACTAGTAATTTTACACTTTGGGCATAATGTTAGTCGTGGGAAGAAAAAATTATTTACAGTGGGCAGGAGAGCCATTGGTCACGACCTTGGAGCTGCAGGTAGTGGTGGTGGTGGGACTAGTCACATCCACAGCAGTGCTGGTGCAGCCGGCCCAGATGTCATCTTGCCTTTGGGTGTTTAAAAAAGAAGATAAAAAAGAACAAACGGTGGTACTCTATACAAAAAGAACATTTTGTCAGGCACAGCATTGTACTTTTAAAATTTGATAGCTTATCCCTTGTTTTATAATCATTTGTAAAAGTGAGTGACATGATGAAGTGACAATCAAGTCTAAATCAGCCAAAGCAAGCACCTGCCTAGCTCACATTGGAACAGAAACTTGACAGTATCATTAACTTGACTTCTACTGCCCTTCTACATTCCTAACTTCCTACATCCTCTCCGTCACGCTAGCACCATGCACCACTACTGTACTCTATAAAAGGTTTGTGTTGCCCTTAACCATAAGGATTGTTTTTGTGGAGGCAGGTGCCCCTCCATTCAAAAACAATCTGGAGTGTTGTGCCATGTAAGGTGGTGTTGTGTAGCCATTTTACTTATAGCTTCATACATGTTATTTTAGCAAACTAGGCCTGCTGCTGTGCACTTTAACCTAGACACATTTTAGTCAGCTTTGGTTTACTATTTTAACAATAGCCACAATTGCGGTCTTGTTTTATTTTCCCTATCTAGCTGTTCTTTGCCTAGACGAGCACTGTGTGCTTTTCTCAAGGCTGCAGTAAGATAGGTTTCCGGCAAAAGTGGTATGCTTTGTCTCTAATATTCACAGAAACACACTCTTACGTGGGGAACCTTTCTTGGAACATCAGCTGTTTTATTATAAAAACACTACTTGACCCATGTACATTAGAGGGAGATTCAGCCAGATGACCACGACTGAATGCTGATTGCTGAGTGTTTCGCTGCAGTTGCTTATGCAGACTACAGGCCTCTTGAACAGATATGAGGGATGATATCTTTCCCGGGGAACCTGGAGGGCAGAATTAGAGCTTAACATGCGCTAGGAGCTATTTTTAACTATTCTAATGACAATATGATAGCGTTATTTTATGCGTTACTCTCCTTGTCACAATTTTAATCCTGTCATGTCATCGTCCTAGTTATTGCAGTACCCGCTTTATTATCGAAGATGCAGTTACTTCAATAAAAGCTTATTGAACTCTATTCTGCCTCTGATTGTACTTGTATATGTGAGACTAATGTAATTGAGTGAAACAGATGAGATCTGAGTGACCACGATTTCCTTGAGTAGTCAATTGTGTCATCCGCCCTGTTGCCCAATCATCCCTGCTCTTAGGTGGAGATGAGGCACTGCTAGTTAGCCGGAGAAAAACCCAGATTAGGCCAACAGGTGTCACCTGTGGTGGGATCAGACTCAGTCTCCCACAATGTAAGTGATTCTGCCGCCCAAATCCAGTAGTCTCATTAGGATAATGAGAGCCTACGCAACAATGGCACCCTTGCACTCTCATGGTACAAGGGTGCCTGCATTGGCATGCTAGGCAGCACTAACTGTGTCCGCACTGGGAGAGAGCAGGAATGAGACATCTTAATAAATAAAAAGTCACATTCCTGTCCTCTCCCTTTCAGGCAGTGCAGTAGGTTTTCTTGCTCACTTGCATGACATGGTGATAATTCTGGGCCCTTGCTACTGGTGTACTGGTGCATTCAGCACTGTATTAAGAACATCTTGGTATATCATTTATAACATCATGCCCACACTTCTTTTGGTACAAAGACAGCGATGCAACCGCAAGCACTCCCCAATGCTAAAGGTGCATTTATATTCAATTGTGTGGCATGCACTAACATTTCTTGCATGATCATGGTACCAAGCTCATAAAATGTAATTTTTGGCTTTGGACCAGGGAGCACATCAGGCATGTGACACTGGCCACAATCATTCCTGCAAAGATGTACATCTATATACTATTATATATTATCCATATTTATGTATCAACAAATATATTCATATATGAAAATATCTAGTATATTTGTGTGTGTGTGAATATATATATATATATATATATATATATATATATATATATATATATAGATGTAGATAGACAGATAGATAGATAGATAGATAGATAGATAGATAGATATACAATCCATTTATACACATATAATACAGTTTATAATAAATGAACAAATTAACATTTTTTATTACATTTATATACACTTACATTTTTGTGAATAATGAATATGCACACTAATATTAACTGTTGTAAAATATATTTATTTTTATAAATACAAAAAATAATACAGTCAAAGACCAAAACCAGCAGCAGGCACACCTCCCACAACTTCCCTCATTGTCTGATCTGGTGGATACATTCCTTAGTCCCTGCACTGAGTAGTACTACTACAAAGCAGATACATTTAGAAAAACAAATTTGGGAGTAATAGATGGGCTCACAGAATTAGGTGAACACTTCTACTTTCCAGATTGACAACCCTTCAGATTGGATGCCTGCAAATAGAATGTCTGTCTTTCTTTCTTAAATTGGTGATTGCAGTACCACCTAATGGTATACTTGGTTTAGATATTCTGAGATCTGATGAGGGGGAAGAAGGGAAGGAGAAGAAAAGTTAAAGAGTAGGTGGGGTTCTTGAAGGATGAGATGTAAAGAAAGAGGAAGTAATGTCCCAAGACTGATCAATGAGTAAAGCCTTCCAGTAAGGAATAGTAAAGAAAATAACGAGAACTAGAAGAGAGAAAATAAACAATTTGTCAAATTCGGTAGAAGCCACTTTGAGACAGGTTCAGTAATTCCAAGTGTAGCAGGAGGTAAAATCAGATAGAGATTTACCTGCATTTGATTCAGTCGAAAGATCAAGGAAAGTGATAGTTGGAGAAAGGGGATATGCAGAGATGATGATGTTTAAAAGAAATGAGAGAGGGAAATTTCCATACAACAAGTGTAACTGCTGAGAAGGACTGCTGTTTGGTTGTTTGTGCAAGGGAGGTACTTCACAAAAAATACACCAGAGTAATCAGAATAATTTTGTTTGGTAATTCCTCATTACCAGGATTATTTCTTCTTCCCCACTTAAGAGTAATTTGGGGAAAAATCCTAAATCAAGAGCAAGGGTGCCTTTTGCACTACAAAAATAGGTCCAAATACTGGGAGTAAGTTGAGGGAAAATTCCTACCCCAGAAGCACATTTAGCAGTCACTAGCTGATGCTCACTGTTCATGTTATTTTGCTTTTAGTACTATTTATTAGAGCAAAATGCACCTTACATCCATTTTGTACACAAGGGGCATTTTTTTGCAAAGAAATACTGCTAAATGCCGAATAACTTCTCGCATAATTCTGCGTAATTTTGCAGTATTCTTAGGTTATTCTGTGGGGTTAAGCTACATGGAAGTATGCAGGTTTGTCCCCCTCCCCAGTTTTTATGTCTTAATTCAAGATGTATGAGCTCCATGAAAGAATGTTCTGAGAACAGCCTGAGCTAAGTGGCTGTGTGATGTCCTCCGAAGAATGTTGGCTGTTTGAACATTTCAGAAGATTTCTGTCAGGATTAAGCCATTTGATATTTGAGATTGGCAGAGAAGAGTATTGCAGAGTTGGATTTGGGATGGCAGACTTGAAGGAACTGCCCATCACCAGCAGAATCCTCAAATCTGAGGGTCACTGATGGAAGGTTTAATTGTTTTCCACAGAAGTTGAATGAGACATCAGCTAGAATGACTGAGTAATTAGGAGTAATAAATACATGAGGACGGTGACATCTGACAGAGAACCTGTAAATCTCATTTCACCTTCATGTAGGTGAGCAATAGGAAAAAAGATTTGGACAACTTTGAGATGTAAATTGTTCCAATCAATTACAATTATTCCAAATTAAGACCCAGAGATTCTAGGGATGTTTATTGGCCCAATGTTTTACTGCCTAAAGCTAGAACACAGCTGGTGAAATATCTGTGAGTCTACGAGGAAAGAAGCCCATGAATACTGAAGCTAGGTAAAAAGAAATCTACTAAAACCGAGCTGCTTAACTGATGTATACATGATGAAGCTTGTCTTCTCACTCAGCAGAAATGAGTATTAGGGACACAAAACACAGGTCTTACTTAAAAAACATTTCACTATACCCTTTCATCTGAAGGAAAATGTGTCTGTATAATCAAATAACATTTAGATAGAAGATTTGGGCTGGTTCTAAATAATACAAGTAGTATTATTGCCAATGGAACTGCAATAGCATTTACTGAAACATAGTTAACACTGTATAAAAGTTATATTTTTAAATACATTAATGCAATACTATTGTGATGTAGTATATTACTACTACATATTGGCACATTGTATGTCTGATTCTATTTAACTCCATGGTTGTATTGCTATTTTTATTTATGTTCTTAGTCAAACTCGTGATGAAAGTGTTCACTTATCTCTGGACACTGTGGACAGCAATAGGCCTGAGATACAGGAAATTCGTACAAGAAAATGTGACTTAAATCCCAACAGAAAACTTTTTTGAAGACTTTAAACAATATAGCAAATGTGGGTCCTATAGTGTTCTAAGAAATAGATATAATGGTAATTTTTAAAATAGCTTAAGTTGTCATAACTTGGTCTCTGTCAGAGGCAAGGCCAAAGTCAGCCTGCATTGACATTCATCTTAAAAAAGCTGAAAAATGTGGCCTTTAAAACTGCACAAATGAGTTTCCAGCTTCTATGTTTCTCTTCTGTATTTCTCTTTTGCAGAAATAAGCAAAATACAATTCCTTTTGTGGTGGTGTTTATTAGCTTAACTGAAATGTAATAATGTGCACTTTTGAGAAGGAATTCCATGTGCTGAATTTTCAACACACAAATATTCAAGGCCTTTGTTTCGGTTTGCTCTAAGCAGTTGCTCTGTGTATTGTTTTTATTTGTGTAGAAATGTTAAAATGATTTTTCTCAGTTGGTGCTCCTAAATGTGTATTATTTGATGTGTCACATTTTCTTGCTTTAATTAATATTGGTCTGTGTGAATGAAACATTATTAGTACAGCCCTATGATGTAAAATCTCTCAACAATTGCATGAGCTTTTCATTGCCTTAAACCTACAACATTTGCCATTTCTGTGAGATATACCAGCCTTCTCCTGCTTTCTATACCATGCAGACTCCATGCTAGTCTGTCTGTTTGGTTTATACTTAGACCATTTCTTGCCTTAGGAACTGAACATTCCCTATGTTATTTTGCTTCTGATGTATACTTAGACTTGCTTTAACTCTTGAATTTAGCAGATTTAAACTAATCTTCTTGCTGAACTACAGTTTGGTTTTGGATATTTTCTTGAGTTAGAGGTCAACTTTATGTTGTTAACTCTCACAAATGGTAGAAGAAGAAGAAGAAGCTTTATTCGGTATAAAAAAATTCATCCATTACAACACATAATCAACAAAACATTATAAAAATACCTATAAAAACCATGTATAATAAAAGCACCCATCATAAAAACATGTACATATAAATATATATATATATATATATATAAAAAAATAAAATAAAAAACAAAAGATAAAAACCTCATTCATAAAAACTGAAGAAAAATAAATGAGATCATTCTAAACATTCTATTTTTTGCGCCAAGTGGTAGCTCCCTTCAGGAATGATCCCAGGCCCTTCCATACCAGTACATCTGAGGCCCTTTGCAGCCACATGAAAGCAGGACGGTGTTGCACAAAATCCTTGAGCCTAAGGAGCGGTAGTAGGAATCGGGTTCTAAATGGTGCATAAAAGACACAGAATAGTGTAAAATGGATCAAAGTCTGATGGGACACCCCATCACAGGGGCAGGGTCTAATACATTTCTCCCCATACTGACCTAGGGGGAAGCACAAATTACTTCTAATGATCCCCAAGCGAAATCGAGTTATGAGAGACCTTTCCCTCACATCCTTGATTTCTAAAAGATATTGCTCAGGACCCACCCACATCTTTAGCATAGTAAATTCCCTGATCGATTTTTTCCTTAGAGCCTCACCCTCCCTCTTGGTCTCCTGGATTCTCTGAAAGTTATCCTTAACCCATTTCTTATCGTAGCTAGTCAGGTCTTTGGGATAATCAAACAATTCTGGCTGCCCCAGGTCATGGGCTATCTTCCTTATGTGCGACAGCCAGGGAATATGTTTTACATGGTCGCAGGCCAAACAATCCCTTAGGATATCCCTATTAAGGGAGGCATGTTCGTTACTCCAAACTGAAATCCATAACAAAAGGGGAGCCAGCTGGGTAGTGTCCTGTACATACTCAAGGTTCAGTTCCAGGTGGAGGCAAAATCCAGGAATATTTTGACCAACACCCAGAAGCCTTCTACAGAAACGATTTTCTTCCACCATAAGGGCTCGGGTATCCCTAAACCCCCAAACTGCTGAACCATACAGAAGGACAGGTAGGCATTTCCGCCTATAGATTTCAAGCAGGGGTTTGATCGGTTTGCTACCTACCCTAGCCGCAAAGTCAAAGGTTGCACCAACAGTTGCATGAAAAAGCACAATCCTTCTAGCAATACCGGGTTTCCAAGATCCTTTCTCATCAAAAATGACCCTCAAGTATGGGAACTCGTGGACTCTGCTAATAACTTGATCCTCCACCCTTAGCTCCCCTACCCTACTCATAGGTTTACCACAAACCATAAAGTGCGACTTCTTAAAATTGACCTCCAGTCCCAAAGCTGACATAAAGACGACATAAGCTCTAACTAATTCTCGGAGACCATTCATCGTGCGGGCCATAAGGACCGCGTCATCCGCGTATGTCAGCACAGGGATATCAATACCCTTCACCTTCGGGACATCCCTGCAGTGTTCCATCAGAAAATCTGTCAGTCCATTGGTATATAGAAGGAACAAGGTAGGGGCCAAGACACACCCCTGGCGCACACCCCTTGAAAGCTTGAATGCCTCCGAACATTCCCCATTTGGGCCCACCCTTACATTTGCTACTGTCCCTGCATGGAGATATCGGAGAAGCTCTACAATAATAGGGTCCAACCCTAACTGAATTAGCCTCTCCCATAATAAGGACCGGTTCACTCTATCAAAAGCACAGCTGAGGTCCATAAAAGCAAGATAAAGGGTACCTTTCCTGGCCTGCGTGTATTTGTTGATTATCATCAGTAAATTGAGACACTGTTCTTGCGTACCGAGGCCTTCCCTGAAGCCATACTGTTCCCGACTTAAAATATCATTTCCTATCATCCAGGCCTCCAGACGCCCTAGGATAATCCGTCCCAGAATCTTCACAGAGGAATCCAACAGTGAAATAGGGCGATAAGACTTAGGATCATTACAATCACCCTTTTTTAAAACTGGGACTATGCATGCCAATCTCCAAGAGGCAGGGATGCCCACAGTTACGGCTGCATTGAGAACATTTAGGAGAATGGGTGCC